>NW_026294802.1:36228548-36828548 GCF_026119805.1 Tympanuchus pallidicinctus
AGGAAATAAAATATCACCTTGATTATGAATAAATATGAACAAATAAAGATTACTATTCAGATTCTGTATTGTAAAGCAGAGGATTATAATAAGATGAATATGAGAAGCTAACGGGAAACGTAAGCAAGACTTCAATTATAAGGTTTGAAATTACCCTTTTATTCTCAAGTCTGCAACAAAGAGTAATCTGTCAATCAACAAAGTTAATTTTGAAAGGACATTCTGAGTGTTACTTTTATTTAATGTCCCTTGCTTAATATCTGGGTTTTTCATCAGAATGTATTATGTGTCAGATTCCATTTCACTGCACATGCTGAGTAATCATTCCTTACTCACTTACTGGGTAGTCAGACTAATTTCAGGGAGACAACTTAGAAAGATTCTAGTCAGTATAGCCCAGATCTGGCAAAATGTTTTTTGTCTCCCCATTCAATATTAGAGCAAAATAGTTATGAGCCATGCTTGAACAAATGCTAGTGTACTAGTACTCTACTAGTTTGTTTTATACATAAAAGACTTTGGCATATTTCAAGGTTAAATCATGGAAATCACAGAACGGATCATTTTTATCTAAGTTTAAGAGTGTATAGGAGGTGATTTAATGAAAAATCTGAATATCCAGGGCTTCTACATTAGTCATGGAAGGATGAAGTTTTCAGAAGGGGCTGATTCAGATCAAACATAGTTGTCTCTTCCCATTTTTTTCTGTGTGATTACAGAAGTTCCCAGCTACATCAAAAGATGTCTTCTAAATGTCCATAGGGGAACATTCTTTCTCTTTAGTTTTTGTGTTGATTTCAGTATGAAGTTTTCTCAATACTATTGACATTTTTAGTATCATAAACTTATTTTAAACTTTATCCATAGAATCATAGAATTGCGAACAGTCAAATATTCTGTTTCCTTAACTGATTTCTTATAAGAAGACCTACTACATTTAATTGGTGTCAACAGCAAATTATCAATCTAGAAATTCTGAAGGAAAGAATATTTTCTGAAGGTGCCTATCACACTCACTACCTGAAGAAGATAAGATGGCCCATTTAACTTAAGCTCCTAACCTGCAGAAGTTTAATTTGGGTAGATTGACTGTTGTTTTCTGAGAATTTTAAAGCATTCAAGTTTGAAAACCATATAGAAGATGCATTGCCATATAACATTTATTACTATCTGGCAGATTTGCAAATGGGCCTATGACAAAAGCTTTAAATTTCTGTAATGTGTAAATTTTTCAGGAGTTTTTTTCATCTTGTCCTTTGTCATTATTTTCAGTGCAGACACAAATACCAAACAGGTACTGAAAGTGCCAACCTTGTTCATTGTTTGATCCGGGTTTTTCCACTTTTTTCTCCTTTCTAAAATTTTAAAAACATTTATTCACTTACTTATGAGGTTGGAATTTTAAATTCAGACACTCTGCCTAAGTTAAAAGTTGAGTTAATTTCGTCTCAAACTAAAGAGAAGTTACTCTATTTTCAATGTCAACTCCACTAGCTAGACTGAAAGCATGACAAACTTTTTTTTGTGCTTTTTATTTAAATGGGACTGAAATATTGCAGTATATGATATAAAATACAAAACATAAAATATAAAAAAATATATAAAATGTAAAAAGTAAAATATAAAATATAATATATAAAATATAACTATACAGGGACTGAAATATTTCAGAGACTATCTGAATACTTTCTGCAGCCAAAAAAAAAAAAAAAAAAAAAGGTTTATTTATAAATAAGGTTATTGGTCTTTATGTTTCAAATTATCTTTAACATTAATCTTAAAAGGAAGAAGGAATAGCAAATATAAAGATATAACTGTTCATTATAACCTACCATTATATGCTTGAAGATTCCTCTACTAGCAAATAAGCATATTTGACTATATAAAGTAAAATGTGTTTATTAAGAAGATATGACTTTTACTCATTTATTCATGAGTTTCCTAATCTTTGAAAAATAAAATAAAATAAAATAAAATAAAATAAAATAAAATAAAATAAAACACTATTTAAATGGATGAGAATAAAAACATTCATCTGTACTAATAATTTGTAACAAGAGAATAATGGCAAGAATGTATTTCAAGTTAATATGTTTCTTTTCTCTCTACCGTGTTTTTGCCCTTTTAATCTTGACAGTCTTGCATTGTGTTCGAGATCCTGTTTTATCCTCACAACACAGTTTGTAGAAATCAGACACTGTGAAGTGCTAACCTCTTTCCAATTGACTAGCCTTCTTTGACTCTTAACTTTTGAAACAATATTGCAAGTCAAAGTTCTGCCATCTCTGTACCAAAGTATTTGTGTTTATCCATGAGTGTGGGATTTTCTGATTTTTTTCCCAGTAAACTTGTAAGGTCTTTAAGTCAGAATTGTTGGGGTTTGTTTCATTTTATTTTTCTTTTTTTTTTTCTTTTTTTTTTTTTTTCTTCTTTTTTTTTTCTTTTTTTTCTGTGCAAATCCTGAGAAATGAGCAAATTATCAAAGACATTTGTTTCAGAGAGTACCCCCATCCCCTTTTCTAATTACAAAGTGATTGCAGCTGTTTTCGACATAGTGAAACATATTAGTTCTATTAGTAGCAATAACAAAAGTGTTGAAAGTATTCAGTAAGCTCAAACGGGAGTAAGGCATAATGTTTTACTACTCCATAGGGAGTTACAGCAAGTGTTTTAAATATAAAGCTGTTAGCGGTTTAGCAACTATCTGAACTCTGGAGAGCAATAAAGTGCTTGTAAACTCACTTGAATAAGTTTGCAACCTAAAGGGAAATACCAAAGTGAAGGGAAAAAATTGAATCATCACTCCGATTCCTACAGTTCTTAAAGGCTCACAGATACTACTTATGTTCAGAAGGCCAGGTCACCTTATTTATGCCACACTTTCTCATTAAATACAAATGAATATAGCCAAATGTTTGCAAATACGTGAACAGCCAGATATGTAATCTGATATATCATGCTTCCATTGTGTTCAGATATAGAACAGGCACAAAACAGATACAGAATATTTACAGGAAATAATTGTGTTGCATAGATATAAAGAACATAATAAATGGTAAAAAAGGAAAAAAAGAAAAAAAAAAGAAAAAAAAAAATTGTGGGTTAACCCTAGTAAGCTAAGCTCACCTAGGCACTCACTTACCTTACCCTAGCATCATGCAGGAGGCAATTGGAAAGGTAAAACTGAGAAAATTCATGGGATGAAATAAAGACAGCAACTCACAAAAGTCTGTCCTTCTGACATTCTGCAAGAATTGCTTCTATTAACTATAAATGTCTTGTTCATGCATAGTATGAATTCTTCTGCAGCAGGGATATTAATCAACATAATTGACATGCAACTTGAACTAGACACAGTATATGTTACTTCAAGGAATTCTTAAAATCTTTTGAAATTTGCACATAGAGGTCCTCTGTAAGAATCAGTCCAATGCATAAATACAAAGAATAACCTAGTCAGAATTTCCATGCCCCAAGCTAATCTATTATTTCATCTATTCAGATAACTGATTGGGGAATTCCTGAACCACTGATGGAATTAATGTCCTAAAAGTGATTGGTTTATATTAAGGTACAGCCCTGATAGCCATCTACATCACCACTATAATTTGACTGAACTCATAAGTTCAGTCCCACAGTTCTTGCCACACTTGAGTTGTCCAAACTGTATAGAAGATAAAAGTGATGTTTGTAGAAGCATAGAGTCAAACAGGTTGGAAGGGACATGTGAAGACTGCCCAGTTTAAACTTCCTATTAAGATCAGACCAGCTAGAACAGATTGCTGAAGGCTCTGTTCAATATAATTTTGACCGTCTCAATGGAGGACACTTAACTCTTTTGTCTAATCATTTGCTCATTGTGAGTAATTTTTAATGATGTCTAATCAGAATTTTTTGAGTTGCAACGTTTGAAAAGTGATTCTTCTCATTGTTACTTTGTACTTCTGAGAAGTCTGGCTTGTCTTCTCTTCACCTCCTGCTATGCGGTCAAACACAATAAAATTAATCAAATGTTCTTCTTAAAATGGAATAAGGCTCCAAAGCATTTTGGTGGCCCTCCATTCCTGTGTGCCAAAGCCCTTCTCATATCAAAGAGCTCCCAACTGGATGAAGAGCAACAGATGTAATTGCATAAGAGGCAAAATGATAGGAATAATCACTGCCCTTCATCTGCTGACTACATTCTTGGGCAGCACTACTTATTAATTTACTCTCTGCTGACACTCCACAGTTCTTCTCTACAAAGCTATTTTCTATCCAGTCTATTCATAGTTGCTTAACAGTTACAGTTTCCAAGGGGCAAAACTTTATATTTGCCTTTATTGAACTTTCTGAAACACTGGCTAGCTTATTTCTCCAAACTATAAAACTGTCCCAAAATACAGAAGCCCTGCCCTCCAGTGGTATAATCCACAAACTTGTTAACATCCCGTATCATGCCCAGGCTGCTAACAAATGCTTAAATGTAATCAAATCCAATACAAATCCCTGAGAGATTCCACTCATCATGACAAGACACCAGCTAAATTTTGAATCCTCTAACTCAGTATTTTGATTCCAGAAGTCCAGCCAGTTTTCTAGCATGTTATGCAGTTAATATTTTGTCAGGATGGTTCTTAGGATGCTATGGGAAAATAGGCCAAAGATCTTTCTAAAAGCAAAGTAAATGGCATCAACTGCTGTCCCCATGTTCACAAAGCCAGCAATCTAATTATAAGAAGTTGTTCAGTTCATCAAGCTGTTCTGCCCATTTAAAAGAAACAGATATACAAAGCCATGAGGAAATCCCCTGATTAGATCTTCAAACTCATTTTTGGTGACCTCCAAAATGATAGGCAGAATCTGATGAAAACACTATTTTTTTCAGCTTCTATTCATTTTGTACTATTTTATTTATTTACTTTTGCATCGTAAGTTCCCACTATAATATTGGCAATTATGTCCCTAAAGAGATTAAAGCAGATTATGATACATGAACTATTAATTTTAAGTATCTAATTGAAAAATATTATTATTTCTATTAATTATAAAATGTGCAATTAGTCTTATGAAACTGATCAGTAAGAAGCAAGGAAAGATTAATGTGCTTCAATATCTTGAACCATGAAACTGATGTGACATTAATATATTCAGTAAATTTAACTAAACACTTGTGAACGTCTTAGAAATACTTCACACCAAGCATTAATGTGATATCACATTTCAGTGAATGAAAAAAAAAATATTTTTTTTCTGTCTGTGTGTGCAACAGTATATTCTCATACTTTTGCTAAATACTTCATCACTAGTATAAAACTTATGTGGATAAATCTGGTTTTAGGATTAAAACTAAAGAATTTCCCTATAAACTCCATTAAGAAAAAGGATCTTACAAATAGTTAAGATTGCTGAGATTCTGTGTTATGTTGGATGATTATATAATTTATTTTATAATTTATTTTATAATTTACGTTGTCAAGAGAAAATGCTTGTGCCTTGGAAGGACAGTCAACCAGCCATCAAACAATGGCTGAGTTGAATTCATAGATCTTTAAAATTTGACTTTTGATATTTATTAAAAGCAATTGAAACCATAAAGATCTAACTGCCTGAACAGTTCAGAGCTAAACAAAAACTGAAATATTATCAAGAGGAATTATCTAAAAGCCTATTTAACAATGACAGGCACATAAACCACCACTTTAAGAAGCTTGTTCCAGTGTTTGACCACAGTAAAGAAATTTCTTCTTCTATCTAGTCAGAACCTTCCCTGGGACAGCTTTGAGCCATTCCCATGCATCTTATCATTACCACAGAGAAGAGATTGATCCTCTCTATTCCCCTCCCCTCCCCCCCCCCCCCCCCCAAGGAGAGTTTTAGAGTTGCAAAGATTAACAAAATCTAAAAAAGGGAAAAAGGGAGAACATATGGATTCTTTTGGTTTTAATGAAAATATTAACTGTCATTATATTGCAAGGTATGAAATACTTTATTCAAGCTACTATTTTCTATGAACTTTTGTTACTAATTCTTTTCATTTCCACACATCTAGATACTATTTTTATGCAAAATGAAAGAGATAGATTCTGGCACTGAATTGATCATTGCCTTGTCTTTATGCATGTGGTGGTTTTGTTTTCTTTTCAATAAAGAACAAATCTTTGTTACCCAATCAGCTTCCAAATTGTAGAGAACCAACATGCAATAGTGAATATCATTCTTTGTTCATTTCCCATAATTTTTTTTAATCTCTTCAGCAGAATTAACTGTTTTCAGTAATGTCACTGTATATTATAACTGTTTTCCTCATATAGGAAGGTTTTTTCCCCTTGGTCAAGGTGGATGATCAGAGAGTATCTAAGAAAAATCAATGCCTACAAAAGGCCCCAGTGGAATGCACCTATGTGTGGTGAGGATGTTGACAGAAGTGATTGCCAGACCACTCTTTATAATCTTTCAAGGGTCTTGGAGAATGGGAGGATAGAAAATGTCACTCCAATCTTCATAAAGTGCAAGAAGGATCATCCAGGCAACTACAGGCCAGTCACCTCACCCCCATCCCTAGAACTGTGAGGCAATTTGCTCTAGATGCTACTTCCAAGCAATTGGAAGAGAAGAAAGTTATCAGGTGTAGTCAACATGGATTCACCAGATGGAAATCATACTTGACCAGCCCTGTGGCCTTCTGTGTTGTTGTGACCAGTGGGTTAGATGCGGGGAGAGCAGTGGATGTTGTGTACCCTGGCTTCAGCAAGGTATTTGTCAATATCTCCCTTAGCTTCCTCGTTACAAAATTTAGAAAGTGTGAAATAAAAGAGTGGACAGTGTGGTGGATAGAGAACTAGCTGACTGGCAGAGATCAGAGGGTTGTGATCAGTGGTGCAGTATAGTTGGAGACCAGTAGTTAGCAGTGTGTCCCCAGGGGTTGGTACTGGGCCTGATCTTGTTCAGCATCTTCATCTATGGCCTGGATGAAGGGATAAGAGTACACCCTCAGCAATTTTGCTGATGATACGAAGCTGGAAGAAGTGGTTTACACGCCAGATGGCTCTGCTGCCATTCAGAGAGAAATGGACATGGATCCACAGGCTGGATATTTGGGCAGAGAGGAATCTGATGAAGTTCAACTAGGGCGAGTGTAGAGTCCTGCATCTAAAAGAGGAATAGCCACATGCATCAATAAATGCTAGGGACTGACTTGCTGGAAAGAAGCAGAGAAGGACCTGGGTGTTATGTTGGTCATGAGCCACTAGTATGCCTTTGTAGCCCAGAAGGCCAGTGATAACCTGGGGTGCATTAAAAAGAGAGTGGCCAGCAGGTCAGGAGAGGTGACCCTTCTCTACTCTGCCTCAGTGAGGTCATATCTAGTATTCAATTGTCAGCTCCTCAGTTCAAAGCTTTGTGAAGAATGGCCAAGGGAGCTGGGATTGTATAGTCTGGAAAAGAGGAGGCTCAGGGATGGCTTTATCACTCTGTCCAGCTACTTGAAGGGAGGCTGCAGTGAAGTGGGAATTGGTCTCTTACTCCATGTAACTAGCAATGGGATTAGAGGGAATGGCTTCAAGTTGCATAGGGGAGATTCAGGTTGGACAACAGGAAACACTTCTTCTCCAAGAGAGTGATCAGGTACTAGAAGGGGCTGCTCAGAGAGGTGGTAGAGTCACCATACCTGGTATGGTATGGAGGTATTCAGGAAACATTTAGATGTTGTGCAGAGGGACATTGTTTAGCGGGAAATATTGGTGATATGTGGACAGCTGGACTGGATGATCTTAGAGGTCTTTTCCAATCATGGTGATTCTATGATTATGTGAAATAAGACAGTGATCTTCTACAGGGAGTCCAACAGAGGGTGACAAAGATGTCTGAGGGTCTGGAGCATCTCCTTTATCAGGAAAGACTGAGAGATCCAGAACTGCTTGGCCTGGAGAAAAGAAGACAGAGGGGATCATTTCAGTGGTGCCCAGTGTCAGCACAAGGGGCAATGGGCACAACTGGAACACACAAAGTTCCAAACAAGCATGAGGAAGAACTTCTTTACTGTGAGGGCAATAGAGCATTGAGGCAGGCTGCCCAGATTGATATTCAAGTCTGGATGCTTTCCTGTGCAGTCTACCACATGAAACCTGCTTTAGCAGAGGTGTTGGACTGGATGATATCCACAGGCCTCTTCAAATCCCTAAAATTTTGTGAAGAAGCTCTCTTGAAAATATGTTCTGAATTGTTCTGTGTAACATCCACACAAATGCATAGTTCATCATTAGATTTTATCTGTGAAAGACAGTAGCTGAAGATATTAAAATTTAAAAGACACATTTGCAGAGGATATGTAATAATTTAAGAAAGATGATTGTAGTCATCATACAGTTTTACAGAACGAGTAACGAAAAAAATCAGGACGTATTTCAGGAAGGGCTGGAAAAAGTGGAATCTTTATTAATACTCATAACATCTAAATGTCAGAAAGTGGTAGAGAAATCAATGAGATTAAGTAAAAGACAAAAAAGATAGATGTAAGAGATTTGAAATTCAGATATGATAGTATAAGTGGAAGAATGTGCATATTTTTAAAGTAAACAATGTAAATGAATTGAAAAGGTAGGTAGTGGAAATATATGGCAGCTGAAAATTTGCAAGCAGGTGAGAACAGAACTATATGCTGTTCTTTCTGCGCTTAAGAATTTTCTATGCGGATTGAAGTGGGAATGAGAGATCAGGAGAACATAGAGTTAATTAACAAAAAGACATATAAAAATAGGGAAAAAAAGATAAAAGAAAAAAAATTTATACATAAAATTATACATTATACATTATACATTATACATTATACATTAAAGTAGACCTGTAAAAGTCAATAATATTCAATTACTTACTTTGGATGTACATCTTGACATGGACAACCTGTGGTTGGAGAAAAAAAAAAAAAAGGATGTCCTTACCCACTAAGTGAGACAAAACACCTGACATATTGGTGACACAGATGTAAAATGACCTTTATCTGCTTCATTACTTCATATTTGTAAAGATACATTGTTTATATCAAAGGATCTGGTAAAAGAAGAAGACAACAAAAAAAAACAATTGTATGCATTATGAAAATACTGTGAAAATATTAAAAAAAATTACTATATTTGCATGTGCTAAAAGATTTGGGGAAGAACTTTTTTAAAAAAAGATCAATAAAAAATTATCAAGATGGTAATGTCAAAAAAACCCAAATTATTCATTTTCCAGAATTGGTAAGAACTGATCAGATTCCACCACCTTTTATTTTCTTTACTAATCAAAAGCATAGAGAAGCTCAGAACCTCAAAGGTCTAAGGCAAATGAAAGAATTTTGAATGAAAAGAATGAAATGAAAGCTAATGTAAATATATGTAAATATAACCTCGTTAAAATAATAATATATTTTAAAAAATGAATTCATGAAAAGGATAAAAATGTTATAAAACTATATTAAAATCATACTGCTTTTGGCCTACGGTATATCCCAAAAGCTCTGCGTAGTCATAAGTACTTCAACTATTTTTGCTTCGATGTGATACTTGATCTGGCTGAATAAATGCACTGACTGAATGCTGTTCAGCTGTAACATAGATAAACCATAATATTCATCCAGATTACATCCCAGACTATATATTCTAGGACAGATTTTAAGTATGGACTTGCAAGCTTGGCTCTCCATTTTACTATGGGTATTTGTGCGATTGATGGACTGGTTTAGACTCTGCTCCAAATGATATCAAATGAGAAAAGTCCTGAATGCTCAACAGACATGGGATCAAGTTCAAGAAAGCATAACTGTCTGGTTCCATGACAAGACAGTGAAGGCATCTACAGATCCACACCTAAAGGAAAGAATGGGAGGAGAAAGAGAAAATGGCCTGGAGAAAGGTAATGAGCTAAGGGGAAAAAAAAACTTAGCTTACTAAATATAGCAGTGGAATTTGAGATCATACAATATAATTGGAACTGATGCTGATATATCCAATAAAATGAGAAAGAGAATTTCCAAAACCAAAGTCTTTACTGTTGCTGCAGGTGAAGTGACCAGGAAACAAAGAAAGAGGGCGGGCAGGCATTCTCGTGACTCCCAGTACATTTTATCTTTCCTTCCAAATGGAAAACAGAAACAGAAAAACAAAGTATTCTGGGAATTGTACTTAACTCTTCTCCTCTAAGACCAAGAGGCCAGCTCTCATGATGCAATGACACATCATTATGCCAGCTGAAGCAGAAGCTTTTTTATCCAGTTTTGGATGAATTCTCCACTTTATGGAAGAGGTTGAAGACATGACAGACAGTTTTGGAACAAAAAAAAAAGAACAAAAACCACAATACAAAGTACTAAACTTATTATAGACATGCTCAGAAAATTTACAAATTTAAGTGCAACTAGAACAGGAGAGGAAAATTCACTTGGTTTCTTTTAAATAAGCAGAAGCTTCTAGCACAGACAAGAAGTATAGTGATGGCATGTACAAAGTTGTAAATTTTCACCTTACTGATAGTTTTAATTGTTTCTGCCCTCTTTACTGTCAGAAGACTAGCAAAATCTCTTTAGCTTTCCCTGGCTTTTTTGGTTAGCTGATCAGGAGAGCCTACAAAGATGAGCATACAAATTTTTTTCAGCAAAAAACGACTGATAGGAGAAATTTCCTGCAATGCTAGATAATGTTATTGCATAAAATTCACAAGTTCACCACCAAAGATTGTTCTATGTCCACATTATATTACAGATATAATATCAAGGAATGAAGGATATGTGTCCTTCTGAATCAATACTTCTAGAGATATGAAGATAAATTGTTAATTTTAACTTAAATTAGCTTAGGAAGGGCTCTGGGAGGTGAAAATCAGCTTCAGTTTAATCTCGTATCAGGTTAACAATATTACAGGTAATCAGTGGATGGGCATAAATGATGTCTTCTGAAAGGATGTGTAAGCAGTAAATTCACACTTGCAAATTGCTTCAGTGAGAGTGAAATGTCAAGTTTCACTAAGTTAAGAACTGCAGAAGAGGGAAAATTAAGGAAAATTAAAAAAGTCTGCTGTGACCCAGCCAGTAGTCCAATTTTAACATACTGTGAATTGCTGATTTTTGGGAAGCCGAGCTCCATAATACAAAAAACTGAAGTCTTGAAAAATGAGTTGAACCTATTGGCTTGAGTTGGTTTGAATGAAATACAGTTAATCTAGTTATTCTTAGAGAATAAATGACTTATATCTAAAATTCTGGTGCATGGAAGTAATCTTTAACAGAATGGAAATCCATTAGTTCTGAAACGACTGTTCACTTTAGTAACAGCCCCTCATCAGCCTGCTCTCAGAGATTAAAATCAATGGAAAATCCCAGGCTTCAGTGCACAGGTTGCAGGCTTTTTCCACTCTTTTTTGGGGGGGGAAGATGGAGTAGAAAAGAGAGAGGGGGAAGGAGTAAATTTAGTTTGTAATATAAATAGGATATAAATTCACTTATATATTTTGGTTCTTTCATGCTTCTGCAGTAAATTTGAAGCAGTCATTCCCTTGGCTTAGGTGTCAGGTTGTGGCAGGTTCACACCTGTGCTGCTGAAGAACAGTGATAAGCCTGACTCCATATTTCCATCAGAACCAGGAATTGTATATCAATAGCTGAATAGTATATAATGTATACATTATATGAGTATACATGAGTTTGTAATGCAAAAAAAAAAAAAAAAAAGAAACTGAAAAAAAAAATAGATTTTAGACATGCCTTTTATATAGAAATATTCTGTCGAGTCATTATGAGACATACAAAGATTTTCCTTCTTCTTTTTCCAGTTTTATCAGCACAGATATCTGATGAGTTTCTGTTTCTTCAGAAGAGTACAAAGTAAGTGGTTCAAAAACGTGCATCATGAAAATGGCAATGAAATCAGTCGTTGATATCTTTAAGAAGAAAACTTATTGAGAACCTTTGAAAAGTTTTCTATGAATCAGTGTTACTTCACTGATAAATGAAGAAAGTGCTATTCAATAAGCAATTTGTAAAGTACCTTTTTTATGATGAATCCTTAAACTAAGTTAGCTTTATAAGCATTGCATTAATAATGATTCCTAGAAGTATGTTTCAGAATAAATTATTTCTGTTATAACATATTATAGAGAAAATCACTCTGAAATACTCAGTAAATGATTTAGTGGTTACCTTTAACAGTGTAATTGCAGAAATGACTTTTAAACAACTCTCAATCAGGAAAAGTTATCTGGAAGCTTCACCTTCTCTGATTATCCATCTCCCTATTCTCATACCAAAGAGACAGTGTGATTTGAATACCTAGGGCAGGCATAGAAGTTTTTGCTAGGTCCTTGGAGAATCTGCAGCACTGCCCTAGTTCTAGCCATTACACAGAGTATGGGTCAAGATGATTATTATATGCTAAAACATCTTCCTCACTTGAAATTTCTATCCACACCAAATGAATCCAGAGACATAGAGTAGACATGCATGAAAACTATGCTTCATCCCATGCCCTTCTGGATCATGTTGGATTGTGTGTGCAATTATCCTCTCTCAGAACCAGACTCTAGTTTGATAAGGTTTGCCTCTTCAGTTTTGCCAGTGGGCAAGTTTATGCAGCGAGATGCTCTTTAAAATAAGTAAAGCCTGCAACCAAATTCGTGCATTAATTTGTATTAGTATTTAATGTTCATCCAAATTTTTATGTTCAGATGAAAGGCATAAAGCATATGAAATAATATTTCTAATATGGATGTTTCATTTTTGCTGCTGACTTAGCAGCACTGTTCTAGCCATATTGCCTTTTGCAAGATAAAACGATGTCTTTTGCAAAGATCTAGCTTCTATGTATATGATGCTTATGATGCATACTGTGTGTGTGCATAACTAACATCTGGACACACTCAAAGCTGGTAAAAACAGATCTGCACAGGATAGCATGGCACCATGCCTGCACCAGCTGAGACCAGATGCAGTTCTACTCTACTGCAGTATGAACAAGATTTTCTGTTCCAAGTGCTGCCAGGATGAGATAATGTATGCCTGATGTATAGAGAAAAAATATCCTTTTTGCTAGACAGAAACCATATTAAATATGCTTTTCCATATCCTTATTACACTTTTCTCATTTGAAATAATACATATTAATTAGTTAATGAGTTAAAATTAATTTAAAACTTGATCCCTTTAAGAATTTAGCATCTGTCAGTCTTTACTTTGTCCCAGATGATCACAGGAATTGAATAAAACAGATGTTCAGAATTTCCATCATTAACATGCATTGAAATTTAGTGCATAAACTATATATTTCAGGAAATTATGTTCTAAATAAGCTTCTCTTTGATTGTTATTATTACATAAACTGTAGAAAGGTCAAGCTAACGCTACATGTAACTCATCAATGTGACTACTGTGACAACAGAGGTAGTAGCTAGTCACCCTTATCCTTTTTTAAAACTAATTTGCATGCAGTAATTCAATTGGCTTAAATGAATGAAAGCTATTAATATGACAAGAATTCTGATTTGTGAGCTTTTCATTCAACTGTTACCACTTCTTAAAGGTATCTGGCCAATTTCTTATTGGGCATTTGGACATGAATAGCATTTTACAGCACTGTTGCCCTGTCAATACTGCTTAAATATTCAAAATCAGAGAAGGAACTGAAACAGGAGCACAGGAAGTTCTTCAGTGCAAAAGATGATAATGCTGTCCACAGATAACTATCTTTGCCCTCTCTGTAAACTACAGACTACACTAAAAGCCTGGAGAAACAATACAAGGGCAATGGAAGAAAACAAACAAACAAACAAACAAACAAACAAAGAAACAAACCAATTCCAATTAGAACTGCAAACACTAAAATCAGCTGATGGTCCTTTTTCCTCCAGTATCACAGGAATTAGTTACCTAAATGCTGCCAGGGTATAATGTATACATTCTTCTTTAAAGGTCATTAAGTTTTGCACAATCATGACAGCTAGCTATTAAATTAGAAATGTGCTTTTCCTTTCTAAAGTAAATATTAATTAAATTTTGCTACTTGAATGATATAAAGAACATAATATGCTTAAATTCTTCATGTTACATGATATTTATATTCTTTTGTATACTTTTCTCTGTATATTTATTAATCTATATGTTCGTTCTACCTTATGTGCAGCCATTTACATTGTGCATGTATGGCTCCATAGGAAAAATTAATTAGATGAATTCAAGTTGCAGACTAAAAATCATTTAATGTTTTGTTTCTATTCATTGTATATGCATTCTTTTAGGGAAATTTTACATTTAATTACATCTTGACTTAATGACATAGTTATTTGGGAGACTCAGTTGAAAGGACTGATTCTTACATAGCTGTTACTGTTTGATAGTCCAGATGGTACTATTAATTATTATTAATCATTTATATAGTACTCTGAACATAATTGCCACTGATAAAAAATAAATCCTCTATGCTGCCAAGATCATAATAACAAGCTACATAAACAAAACAAAAGAAAACATGGGGTGCATGGGAAGATGTGGAGGGAATGGTGATAAGAGTGATATAGGAAAGACTGACTAAAATATGAGCTCTCCAACAGGGTTTGAAGGAAGAGATGAAAGCATATGGTCTATTCACAGGGCTCCCAGATTCCTCTTGGGTCAGCTCCCTGCAGAGAAATCAAACATGAAATCACTTTCATAAACTCTCCATGTTCTACCTTTAAAGCATTTTGGGGTGAATTGACCTCAGTACCTGCGCCTGGAAGGCTAACCAAGAACAGTTCTCTGAGTGTTGGAATCTGTCTTCTCATACCAGGTTCAGCTTTTTCATAGCCAGCTTATAGTCACTTGTTGCCATGCCTTTTAGTTTAAAAAATAGTTCTCTGACATGCTTGCTGCTCCCAATATACTCATATAAAGTAACAATATCTTCCCTCACGCATAATTTTGCTAAATGAATCTCTTTAACTCTTATTCTGGGAGATGTGTTCTTCATTCCTCTGCTAGACTTTTCTCTGTAGCTTTTGAAATGTCATTTCATCTTTCCTTATTATGTTGACCACAACGAAATATGGCATTAGAGATGAGATATCATTAGGGTCTTTTAAATAACAGAGAGGTTTCATTGTGTCAGTTCTGCTCCTAGGATCATCTCTCCTGATATTCCGTAGAAGGACCACAGAATTTTCACAGTCATTTCTATATGAAAGGAGATAGCCATCCCAAATCCTGTCATTAGCTAGTACAACTAGTTATTTCCCAGTGGAAATATCTCCTAGCAGCAATTTCTATTGTAAGGCTGTATATCTAGACACTACAGCAAATGGACAAAATCAGCCTACATGAATGCTGTCGTCAGTGACAGTATATCCCCAGAAAAGCCTCAAAATTGGGCTGACAGCTCTACATAATGCATGCGCCTACTCTAGAAAGATGGAGGACTCTGTTGCTTTGTCAAAAAGCATCACCACCAAGGGGAGTAGGCAGTAGGAGTGAAGAGATAAACAGAATAATAATTAAATGCAAATTTTCTTATCATTCTGTTCCGGTTTTCCTGGCTTTTTAATATTGGATTTTCATTGTTTGCTGGAGTCCAAGGTCTGAATCTTTCTATCACAAGTCTGGATTTTCTCTTTTCTTTCTTAATAAAACATTTATTTCCTCCATTGCATCTCCATTTCTTGCTTAAAATCTTCTTTCCATAGCTAAGGATAGATATTTGAGAAAATTGTTGCTCATATTTCTTGAAGAAAACTATTCTCAGATCCCTTATCTGATTCGCTTCAGTAACACGTACCCTCAGTTAATCTAATTATCTCAATTTAATATTGAATTTTAGTTACTGATATGCTGTTCTAAGTCTTTCATTTGATTTGCACTCAAAAACAAATGTGACTGGGTGCTTTTAGGAGTCATTGCTTTATCACAGTAAAATTTCTACTAGATTATTACTCTGGCTTCTTTCATTCTTGGCTTCTCATATTTTAAGCCTGTTACCCACATCAGCTCAGATTCCTCATTTCAGGGTAATTTGTTACTATGCTCCCTTACACTTTCAAACTGCAGTGCTTCTCTATTCCTCAATTCACACAATCCCTAATAGTCTCTGTAAGCTACAAACTACAGCCACACTATCCTTACCAAATACAACCAAGTCTTTGACTCTCATCTACACTATGGAAGAAACAGGAATGCAGTGTAAAAACCTAATTATAGTTCCAACTCCATACATCAAGTTGATGTAAATGTTTTTACCTGTAAGAAATAAAGAAATTAAACAAGATTGAAGCGGGAAATTCTGTGTGGCTGCATAAGACACACCTAAGTGAACATCCAGAGAGAAAATTGAATATGAATACGAAAGTAATAATTTAAGCTCCTAAGAAGTAAAATGATACGGGGATGATTGTGGCTGACTGCTTACTACTTCACAGTCCTGTTTAGAACACCATTATATACATATGTCTAAGAGTTGCTTACATGTGAAAATATGGAATCTGACTATAAATAATTAACCCTCTAATGAGATCAAGATTTAGGCAGAGTATTGCAGGAAGCTGTTTCAGCCAACCTCAGTGTTGTAAGTCACATCTACACTTATGCAGCTTCATCTCTGGTACATCAGAGCATTTCTTCAACACTAATGAACTTACTTTCTGCTACTTTACTGTAAAGCCTCTCAAGTCTTAGTCCGGTGCATTAATCACAAAACGTGTGATAAATTAGGTTAGATTTTAAAGAACTTTCAAGCCTTTGTTTACAATTTCACAGAATCACAGAATCACAAGGTTGGAAACAACCTGCAAGATCATCTAGTCCAACCACTCTCCCATTCCTATTAGTACCACAAGCTACTAAACCATCTCTCGTAGCCCCTCATCCAGACGCCTCTTGAACACTACCAGGGACAGAAACTCTACCACCTCCCTGGGCAGCCATTCCAGTGCCTGACCAGCCTTTGAGAGAAAAAATTTCTCCTAATATCCAACGTAAACCTCCTCTGGTACAACTTCTGGCCGTTTCCTCGGGTCCTACTGTTTGCCTGGGAGAAGAGGCCAGACCCTTTTGAACCACAACCTCCCTTCAGGAAGTTGTAGATATAAAATAAACACAAAAATGTAAAAACAAAATAAAATAAAATAAACACATCAATTTAAAAACATAAAAATGTAAAAATTTAAATATTTTCTTTGTTGTTTCAATTAAGGTTAAAAATGGGAGCACTAAATTTATGAAAGAAACATTGTAATTTTATTCATCAAAAAGATTCCTGATATTCTGTATTTACAGTGCTCATTTCTTCCTATCAGAAAAAAAATTAGTGTTACATGCACAAACTGCTACTGATTTTAAGGATCAACTCTTGCCATTAGGTTTATACATGGCTCTCAAGGGCTACAGCCATATTTTTCAGAGATTTCTAAAAAAAATCAGTCCCTTAAGAACTGTAGAATAGAATACAATAACATTCCGCTTTACTGCCAGAACAGCACTAAATACTACTTCCAAAAGTGGATTTGTTTTATAAGTGTGAAACATAAGAAAGAACATTCCTTTTCCTTATCAAACAAATATATGTGTATACAAGGGCTGTTTTGGAAGTCATGCCTTCTGTTTGGCAGATGTAAAATGTAATGTAAAATGGCAATAGAGGTTGAACCTTCTCTCCAATACTCCGTTACGTGTTGTTACTGTGTGGTAGATGGCAACAGAGGAACAATCTGACAAAATGGCGTCTGAAATGGAAGTGTGCACGAAGCAAAGCTGTATCACTGAATTCCTCCAAATGTTTGCTGAATGTATGTGGACACCAAATAGTGGATGTGAATGGCGCGTTTCAGCTGTTGCAGCAGCAACACTGGGTTGTGCGGATTTTGATGAGGGCAGCATGCGGACTCCTGTTCATTACTAGTGAAATTGTTTGGTTAATGATGTTTATTACACTGAAAAATAGCATTTTGTAGCTGAGAATTTGCTCTATCAAATAGTGTAATTGTGCTCTTTGTATGTGTTGTGGTTTCCAAATAAGGGGCATTAGTTTCAGAGCGCCATATGTATGTATGTATATATCCATATATACAGATCTACCTTCATTTGTAGATTATGCTGCCATACCAGGCAGTTGATAAATTCAGTTAGACCACTCTCTAAGATCTTTTCAAGGGACACTCCTAGGAACATAGTCCCTGAAGAATGTCTTTCTTTGTTAGTATTTGGTTATCTTTCAGTGAAGAGATTTCTTCTATGATATTTGGTAAGAAGACAAGCTCATGGTTCAGGCCGTTGTGTATACACCTCTGGGTTTCTTTTAGTGTTACATTGCCATCTGTACATCTTTAGAAATTAGCTTGTATATAATCCTTACTAAGGAAAAGAGAGGCTAAAACACAACTGAGATTATGCTAAGATTATGCTTTCATTTGTTTGCGGCAGTGAGGCATTGATTCTATATTCCTGGTCCTGAAACAAATGTAGAGATTATGTAGTCTCTACTTCCTTCAGAGAATAAAATGTTAATTATTAAGACATATCACCAACACTAATTATTCTGTGTCTATTGTTAGCTTTAATGCAGAATAGTCTCAGGGAGTAGAAAAAAAACTCGCAGGCCAAACTAACATACTTTCAATGTTATTGCTGGCCCAAAAATTTACAAAGAATGTTTTTGTATGCTTTAGCATTTTTGAAAATGTAAGCGAGCAAGAAATTTTCCAGGATAGCTTATCATGGAAGACAATATCATAGCTAATACAGTTAAAACAACACAAATAATCATGAGCTTGGCACAGCTTGGCCCTAATGTCTGAGGGCATTTTTAGTCTGGTAGCTAGTGATCCATCTGTGTTTTCCATAGAATGCCAAGGAAGTGCTACCACTGTGAATAAAATTTGTGTGAATGCATGGCAATAAAATTTTATCATCTCAACTTTTTTTCTGTTTTGATATATAAAAATATATTTACATGAGCAAATACAGTCACACAATTTTAAAGCCTTACAAGAAAATTTTACATTACCAGTGAAAAGGAAAATTTGTGATATTAATTAAATTTCATGTTGCTATGCTGACAAATACATGATGGACTATATTTATTGTGGTGCTAATATATTCTCTTGCATGACAATAGCTTGCTTGTAGTTATCAAGTATTAATTACCATCTGTAAAAAAAATTGATTTGATTTTATGGAAGGATATGTTAGTATATCATATCAAAATCTGCATTTCTTAGATGTAACCAGCTTATAAATTGTTGGAGAACATCAGGATAAATTTTCTTTACTATCAAAATAATGGATCTCCTGTGTTATTCAACATCAAGTTACTGAAGTTATTGTGTTAAGCTATTCAGAGGAACTGCAGATTTCAATCTTGAGACATTTTTAGGAATAGTAATACTAAATATTTTGTTATTACAAGAAATCAACATCAGTACAATTTTGTAAATAAATAAAAAAAAAAAGACAGCACAATCCATGAAGTTCAAATACAGGCAAGATGCTATATGATCATAATAAAATTGTAATTACTTCTAGAAATGGTGTGCTGCTATACATTTTTATAGCAGTGTTTCAAGGCAGTGTGTTTATTATACAGTACAATTTAGTATAAAAAGGATGGTCAAAATTTATAGTCCTATTTTCCTTCTGCACTTAAGAACAAAAAAAAAACAAAAAAAAAAAACCTCTGTAGAAATAGAGTTTTTCTCCACTTAATCTGTTCTTATCCTTTTTCCAGTAAGAGCTGCCATTTTAAAATAAAGCCCTGTAATAGAATGGATTTACATCTGACATAAAACCTATTTTTCCATTTTCTTTTTGGAAAAGTACAAAGCCAGTTAATTTTGCGAAGCTCCACAGTCCTGAAATAAATTTATTATTGTAAATTAAACTTCAAAGCTCTAAAAGTTTGCAAAATAGTAAAGGCAAAACTTTGCTCTCCACTATTGTATTCTTCAAACATTCATGGGCATAATTAAGGAAAAGGTTCAGAAGCATCTCATCTTGAAGTCTGTATTTGCCCAAACTAATATCACAGCTCCATTCAGAGCAGCTCTGTATGAAATACCAAATTGCTCTGTGCATGCAGTATATGCATGATTCATCTGCATGTGGGCAGTAACCCTTCACTGTACACTTCTCATGTTGGACAAAGTATTTAGACTTAGTAATATAGAACAGGAAATACCATATTTCTCAGGATATTTAGCAATTGCAGTAACAGCTGAGAACCATGGGGCTCTAGAAGACCAGATTGTACCTGTAAGTTTGAAGTTTTACTCAGCAAAAGTCACGATGAAGTTCAACTTAGCCTGTTTTCATTCCTCAAATTTATTTTCTCTCTTCAATTCATTTTTCTAATTTTGATTTAAGAATTCTACTGGAGGAAAAAAAAAAAAAAAAAAGGCAAAGATAAATCTGTGAAACAAATTAATGGGTACTATAATTCGTTGAGTTAATTTTTTATTTGTTTGCTTAGCGTCATGTCCTAAAAATAGAAATTCAGTTTTTATGAGTTTAATTGCTGACTTCTTTGCAGGCTTCCAGTTCGAATCACTAAACTTGAGTAAACTTCTGCCAAATCCTTAATGTATGTGTCTGAAACAACGTTGAGGCATTAAGAGCTGCACATTTTTACAGAAGCACTTACTAAATATTTCAGATACAAAGTATTTAGAGAATAAAATGTTGGCAGATAAACCATGCTTATTAAAATGGCATATGTTTTTATCATGGAAGACACTGCTTGATGGGAAAAGAGTGCAGCTGTGTGCTGTCCAGGGAGTGCAGCTTTAACTTTCCTTCCAGGCAAAGCAAATCTGTATCTTTATCAGAGTTTTCTCTGCACCTATGAAAAGCTGAACTAGAAGTGATTTGCAGCACTCCTGGCTGGTTTTGTTTCTGATATCCTTCCTTAAAACAGTAAACTATCTCCTTTAGAAGATGGATCTGGGAGAAAGTGTGGAAGAACCAATTTAACACAGATGGTTGTAGTTGCTATGTCATTGTTTATTTTGTTTGCTGTTGTTGTTTCTGCTAGATTTAACTGTCCAGTGAATTTTAAACTTTTTGCTATTCTCAATTAGCTGTGATGGCTATTTTTTAGTGAAGGCGTTGCTTCCAAATTCCCATCTTTCTCCAAATAATTTTTCTTCTAAAAGAGATACATATTTTTCTTTCCATCATCCCCCACTTCCCTCTTAATGCAAAACAAAAATATACAAGTCAAAAGAATAAACCAAAAAAGAAGTCTTTACACCTCAGCCGTTCCAATGAATATGGGAAAGAGACCAAAGAAATTTTGACAGTGCTCTTTTTCAGACTTCTTGACTAAAATATACAAAAGTATGGGCCACTTCCAAACAATTCCATAGCCTGATTTTTTTTCACCTCCACATAGAAGTGCACTCTGAGTATATCTGCATAGGCAAGGAGCATAGTATTTATAGAGCTAAGGAGATATTTAAAGAATCCTAGTAAACAGCCCATGAGAGCAAGCCCTTTGCATAGGACGGTCTCAAGTGGACGTGAGCCATCCCAGGCTCACAGGAATAAAGTTATATGAGGTACGTCACAGTCAGAATAGCATTTTCAAAAATGACTGCCATTTTTTTTGGCAAAAAGAGAAAACATTGCTTCCCTGGGATTTTTTGCTCAACTGATGTAAGTTTATTACTACACTGAATTAGAGAAACTGAATCAGTTTATTTTGGCAATACACCACCTGTGCCTTTATCATTTCTCCAAGTAGTTTAAACTGCACTTTTTCCAATTAAAATTGACAGCATTCCTCTTTATTTTCAATCTATACCTTTAATTCTGATCACAGTATCCCTTGAAATTGTGAAATTGTTATATTTATACCGTTATGTTTTCATGTAACTTTTTGGTCCAGTCTGGTCTACAGAGAACAAAGACAACTTCCAGACAAAGATAAAAATAATCTTCATCTCATAAAAATGAAGTTTATAAATATAATCTTTGAGGATTAGACTCATTCTTTCTTGTGTTGCTACAAAAGTTTGTACAAACCAGACCCAGTTTATAACATTACTTAGAGTAGACAGTGACTTACATGATGCATTTTTACTATGTTTTTGCTAATATCTTTTATCTCTCAAAAACAAACTACAGAACATTAACCACAAAACTGATTCTTCAGAAAAGTCATTTTCAGTGTCAAGCTGCTAAAACGTTTATCTCACAATATGATTCCCATTGAAGTAGTCAGAATAATAATTATACTAAGTATGCTACTGCTCCTCTACAAAGGCTTCAAAGCCTTGCTTTATGACCCCCATGGGGGAGTTTGGACTTTGTTTCTTTGGGCACCAAATTATGAGGCCCTATTGCCTAATTCCTTGTGGGATATCACCAGCAAATTTTAATTCCTAAGTTCTTTAAATATACATTTATTAAAAAGGGAACTGAACAAATCAAGAGAGACCATGTTATCTAAAAATTCAGTGAATTTTAATGTAGTCTAAACTTCTGCACAATATGCTCTGATCTTTCCAGAGCTCAATGATCAGTACAGCCCATATCCCTGAACACTATAAACTTTCCAACCCCACCATCTCTTGCAAACTAAAGCAGCTTGCAATACAATTAGAGAGATGTATCAAATTGACACTATTTCTACTTAATTTCGGTACAATGCTCTTACATCTCTTCACAGCTAGTGGGATTTAAAAAAAAAAAAAAAAAAAAAACAGCAAACCTGTTTTCTCAAATGTTTCTCTCTAAAGAGATCCATAATGCTCAGGCCACACTTTTGTTTGGAGTAGCTGCCATCAAATAAATTCCATCTTCATCATTAGTGATTTTCTTGTTGCATCTTCAGATCCAATTAAACCAATCATGCCTTTTCAATTAACAACAATTACCTTAATTAGATGAGAATAACAACAAGAAAAAAAGAAAACAACTTCCAAAGTTAATCAAGTTACATCTCTTTATTTACAGTCTGCAATCAAGCCTCTACGTGTTTCAGTCCAATATCCAACTTTAGCACAAACTAACCGCCTAAGAGATGTAAGAGATTAGTAGCAAGATACAGTCAGCTCAGTCTGGAGAGAGAAATCATGTGGTTTTCATTGCACTTAAAAATGAAGCAGTCTTTGACCAGTAAATGTAAAGCAGAAAACTTTCTCAATGCAGCCAGGAAGAAGTTCCCAATAACAGAGCAGTGTCCTTGTCTATGGAACCTGCTACTCATCGTTCTGGCAGACACTGCTGTTATATTTGAGAAGATGCCTTTTACACTTCTGGCTTGGGTTATTTGCAATCTATGAAAATAAAACTTATTTTAAGTGAAAGCCATGAAAATGAACCAAACAAATGACTGAAAGTGCTGTGTGAAAGTGTAAGTGTGTATATTTCAGTCACATTCAAACCCTCCCAGATCTTGGACACTTTCTCAATGAAACATTTCATCTGTCAATCACACTGTTAACTGCTACTTACTCCCCTCTTTCTAGTTTTCCTCCTATAGCTTGCATAATTTTTTCATTTACGCACCTGCAAACTACTGCGGTCCTCTCAGATCTTATCTTCCTTCTTTCTAAATACCTAAAGCACTGTTTTTGCTGTTCTTGGCAGCCACTTCCCACGAAATACATAGTCTGTCTTCAATTGAATTGCCTGGATCAAATTCTTAGACTAACTGGCACCAAAGAACAAATGCTCACTCTACAAGTACTCGATCAGTCAAAATTGATTCAGAGGATAGGGAATAGAAACCTTAATCCCTTTACTTTCATTTATTTATTTATTTATTTATTTATTTATTTATTTATTTATTTATTTTTGGTCTGTCAAATTAGAAGAACCCAATTGATGAAGTAAGCATTCAAACAAAATAAACAAGAAAAACAATAACAGACATCCAAGACCTTAAAACAGACATATCTATAAGTTAGTACTAGCTAAGACTAGTGAAATCAAGGAAGTTAAGATCCAAATAATACTCAAAACATACCCAAAATAATCCAATCAAAAGCATTGATGTAAACATTAGGTTGATCATATAATACTAGGTGGAATTTTACATTCCTATATCCACTTAAACTAACAGAAACAGAGAGTGGTGGCACTATGATTTCAGGTTAGAACTTACAGACATAAACATGTTGCTCAAAGCTGTTTAGCAGCACTACTTCTCGTCAGCTATTGAAAAACCATGGGAGTATCACTTGAATGAGTATGTGCTACTAAAGACAGCAAAGCCTCTCAGCTATGCAGAAGAGTCTAGACAGAAAGAATCAGTAACTCAGAGATCCTCAGAATTAGTTCCTTGAACATATAAAACAATGAGATACTGATCAGCCAAAATTTAATTTCACCCTTTCACTCCTTAGGGTGACATGGATATGTGAAACAAACCAAAAATGTACATTAACTAACTTGATGATAGAAAAAAGCCAACAAAATTAGTAATTCTTGTTTTTGACTCAGATATTCTCTCTAAATTTGTCCCAGCCTTTATGTAGGTTTAATAATTCTAACATCTACCATTTCTGTTTCTTTGGCTGTGTAGATGAAATGCAAGTACTTGTTTCCTCCAAGGACATACATATCATAGTTTCCATAGCACTGTTTGTTTAAAATCTAAAATGCATTTGGCAACACTTCAAACAGCATGTCACACATTTCATCTCTCAGCCTTTCTGAAAAATTTAGTGCATGAAGTCTGGTAACGATGAGGATGTTTTTGTATATCATTCACTCAGGTGAAAACTGAAAAGGTGAAATCAAGTGTATAGCGATTAGAAAATGCTGCACTGGGTAGATGTAATAAGAATGACAGAATGTCACACCTCAGACCCGTTTTTGGGGATCCCTTAAAGCTCGAAGGATGATCCAGTGGATGACACGACAGACAATATACTGGAGAAATTTGACTAGTTTGGACAGATTTTGCAATTGTTAAAGATTACAAATAAAATTTTCATTGTATTAATTTTACTTATGACTTTTTTTTTTTCCTCAGCATCTACTGTTTAATGCAGGCTGCATGCCAAAATCATCTTAGAAAGTCTGCTGTGCCAGATGTCATCCTTTTGCCCTTTTTCTCCATCTGCAAATTTTCTTGTAAGAGCGTTTGAAGCTAAGTTAGTAAGCACATATTTTCCAGTAAAAGATGCATTATGAGTAACACCTTTTGTCTTTCTGAAAATCACCCACAAAATGCAGAACACGTTATGTACCAGCTACATCAACTATATCTTTAAGACATGTTAATCTTAACTATGCGTACAGAATTTTATGCTGCCATTTTTTAAAATATATATAATAATTACAAGGGGAACTAATAAGGAGTGATAATAAAACAAAGATGTATTTTGCAGTATTAACTTGGCCAGTACAGGACAAAGATGAGATATTTTGCTTTACATACTTTATGCAGGTTTTGAGCTACTTGTATGCAGTAAGTCTACTCCTGCAAACAGAACAATACTGTTTCTGTCTTAATTCTTTATGTAGGAGTAAGATTTATTTTCTAAGGTCTTATTCCCTAAGCTGTGAATTTCTAGAAATTCAAAGTGCTCTTTACATTTCAATTTGTTCACATGAATAAAAATATTCTATTTATATATGTATTATTATTATTCTATTATATATATGTATATAAACAAAAAATAAGGAACATTTAAACTAATTTCCTCAGGACTCTCCTGTTCTCCAAGTGCCTCACCAAAGAAAGAATCAGCCACTTGAATATTTTTAACATTTTTTCTCCATTTCTATAAGAGAAAATTTAAAAATTGTGTATGATTTTTTTTTTTTAATTTTAATCTCCAGTCTATATTTCATTACAAATCAGTAAAGTTTATGGAGAAATTGGCTGCTGTGGGTCACAACAATATGAAATGAAACAGAAGGAAAATTAAAATACAAAACACCCAACTGCTGGTACACTAAGATGAAGAGCCTGCAGTTGGAAAACAGTATTGAAATCCTCAGTATTATTTCAATCAGGTCATGGTCTGTACTAAGTGTCCAGATGAATAAGTGCATTAAGGGGACAAATAGGTACTTTAAGGCTTGCTTCATCTTATCTTAAAATCTCTTTGGAAAACAGAACAGAACAATTATCTGTATGCCTTCTTACATCAACTCGTTTAAATGAAACCTACACTCGCTAGCTCAGATGTAGACCAGTTTCAGAGCAAAGTGTGAAAACCTGCTGTGGGACTCCCATCAGCAAAGGAGAACAAATCAACATCCTCAGTGACATATTGACCAATATCTAAACTCAGATGCCAGGGAAACTAGACTTCCACAAATATATATACATGGAGAATTTAGTACATCTTAGGCTTAAGAATGATTTAGCACATGTGAATTTCTGAAAGAGCACTTGAAATAGCAAATGACCATCAATTTCTCTGTATGGAAACAAAGGCTAATACTCTCCATTGACATAAAATGTTGTCTTTACACTGATTAAATCCAGATAGAAAAATCTATACTGAAGGTGTCTATAGAGAAGATTAATCTAACTCTCGATGTTCATGTTAAACACAGTGGTTTCCTGAGATGTTTAACCTCAGGAAACCTTTCAGTATTGATAACAGGAGCCTAGAGAACTTGCACAGACAAGGTGTAAGGAAAAGTGCATTTCCCAGAAGCTAGCATATTTGTGATTTATTCTTGAGGAAATGGAATGCTAAAATAGGCCACCCTGTAATATCTAGAGCCAGTATTTACAATTTTTATTTAAAAAAACCCAAACCTTAAATGCTTAATGTAATATGATATTTTCCATAGACACGTGTACATCAATACTCAGTGATAAATGCATTTTAAAATAAATATAAGGCTTTGTCAAAAAGATTCATCAAATATATAACAACATGATGTAAGACATAATTTCTACTTAATAATATGTATGCTGTTTAATTCTGTTAATGAAATTAGACTTGGTGCAGAATGGTGCCCAACACAAGACCATCCAGAGAGTACCTGTAAGGGAACTGTATGAGCAGACAGAAGTAATCAGGTTTGAAAACTGGGACTACTTCATGGAAACAGCAGAATACAATTTCTAACAAAAAAAAAATAAACCAAATACTTTTACATTAAGAAAAAAGATGCATTATTGATGAAATTATATTCAAAGCAGTCTCTTTTCTACAATCTTCTACAATATAAAGTATCTGGAAGTAAGTGTGTAGGAAAACTGACATGTAAATTTGGATGTGTTTATATATCAGTACTCAGCCATACGTACCCTCCCTTATCTTGATAATGTTCAGAAATGTTTGTGAAAAGGTTTTGAAAGCATTCAGTGAACTCTGCTTTGAAAGTATATGTGATAATTGGCTCTTGGAATTCATCTTTTGAATCATGAAAAGCAGTTTAATAGAGCAACAAGTAGCTGAAAATATTTTTGGAAAGGTCAAATCATTACTGTGTCTGCTTCATCTTTCTTTCTGTAAGGATACACTTAAAATGAAAGACATAAGAACACTATTTACCTTGCTAAGAATAAATGTCAAAGTCATATCTAAAGATAGAACACCAAACTTTCCACTGAAGGCCAGCTGCTGAAATGCAAATTAATGCCTACAAAGAAATATTAGATAATTCTTTTTAATAGTAACAAGACAAACATTATCTTAAAGATTGATTTTACATGGAATTTTCATTTATATAAGCTGATGTATGTTATATGCTCAAACACTGAATTTTGATAATGAATAGGAAAATGGTTTCTTCTTGACTTCTGGTGCTATTTCATTTCTTTTAATACTTTGATAGCCTTTGCCAGTGTTTTCTGTAAACCTGACATATTCTAGTCATCTAAAGCTGGTCAGCTGCCAGAATGCTAACTAGCATCTACAAAGAAATACTGGACAATTTCTCCTTCCCTTGTAATCTTATGTTATTACTAATGAACAACATTGAATTTTCATCTGTCCATCAAATCCTAGCTCATTACTGGACAGAAAAATCATAGTCCTACTTAGTCCTTCACATACCTTCTTCTCCTTTGAGACTTTTCCTGTATCAGCTGTAAATGAAAATATCTCTTACTGTCAATTTAAGGATTAAGATTTTAACTTATGTATAGAAATATTTGTTCTCATACAAATCTAGTAACAGATTAGTAAGTACTACCATTTAATTATACTTTAAAAGAATAAAATCTGAAACAAAACAAAACAAACAAACAAAAAAGCTTGAAAATATAGTTGTTTCCAAATTCCAGATTATCTTCAGAAGAACAGTTTAAAATGCTCACTACTGTAAGTTTAATTTATAGATTCTTGCATGCAATAATAACTAGTGATGGAGGTTATCATTAAAATGTAATCACATGTTATAGTTCCAGCATGTGTTCACGTGTCACGCTTTACTATAGAATGAAAGATGGTCTCTAGGATAACTAAATCTCTTAATTCATTCCCTTATTGCGTTGTCAGAAAAGTTTTAAGACAAAATTTGAATGTTTGAATTGGAATTCAATGTTTGAAATTGGAAATTTGAATTCTTTTTTCTCATTATGCTATTGCTTTTGCTTATAGCATTAATAATTTTCAATCAAAATTATTGTTCAAATTTTGACAAACCATGGCTGAAACGTAATTAAGCTTTTGCTTAATAGCAAAACACAAATACAAAAGATAATAATAGTAACAATAATGAATACCAATAAGTCTTCAGCAGTTGTGCAAAGAAAGAGAAGTAAATGCCTTGGGATTTCTGAAGGAAAAAGAAACTTATTTAAATATTTGAGTGTTTAGTATCTTATTTAAAATCCAGCTACAGTACTTCAAGTTTGTGCTATGAACTTTCACAATATGATGTGCTCATTTACATACAAATTTTTAAATACTTTCAAAATTGACTAAAAGCAGAAAAAAGGAAACGTTACTTCACTGCACACATACAAAGGAAAGGCATTAAAAATGCCTTTCCAAATAAAAATAACAGATTAAATCAAGGACATTTCATCATGTTGTTTTCTTTTTTGTGTTTTGGGATGTTTTTATTTTTGTTTGTTTTGTTAGTTAGACTTCATTTTTTTTTCCCCAAACACTACAAATGCTGTATTTAGGCAGAATCTTGACAAACATCTGTCATCAGGGTATGAGTTTTTAACCTTAATTTGTATGAGATGTTACACATTGTCTCAGAAACAATCCAAGTAACCTGGACATTGACTGATTGGTAATCTAAAAGTATGATAATATCACTCCTTAAAAATACATATCTAATTGGAAATTAAATAAATTAGAAAATACGTCTTCTAGGGTGAGTCCCAACTATAACATTGTACATCACATTGATCATGTTTCCTCAAATTCTCTGACACAGAAAGGCTCATAGAATGCTAAAAATGAGATTAATCGTTTAACGTCTTAATGGGAGATCTTCATTAAGAAACATCAGAATGTCTCCCAAAATATGAATTTCTTATCTGTGCTCTCATAGTCTATATGTTTATTTTCCTAAAACACTGCAAAGAGGCTTTAAACACTTATTTTCCTAAAACACTGCAAAGAATGCTTTAATACTACAAACAACGGTATTCTTGCTAAGAAATAGTAATCCTGCATTTGTTCCTTTCATTCCTTAAATCAGTTCAGAAGGAAGTAAATACTGAGAGATTGCCACATTAAGCCACAAACTTAGGTATTATTTTCATGTTGTTACTGAGCAAGCCACATAATGAAAAGCTATAATCACATTAGTGACTTTTGGAATCATTGGCATTCTCAAAATCCCTGCCTAATTTTGAAGACAAATACACATTCAGGGGAAAATGCCCACAGTTATTTTTATGTCTTACAACTAAAATTTACAGTATCATCCTGACAGAACTGACCTGGCTTGTACTTGTCTTCTGCTTACCCATGCTCAGGATAACAAAGATCTGCATTTATTCATGTCATCTCCTCTCCTACTCCAGCAAAAACTATAAGACAACATAGATGGAAAAGTCAGAATTGGCAGTGATGCTTATGAAGTTCCATTCTTAGTTAATTCTTGAGTTTAAAGACAATGGTGTTCATATGGAATGTGTCCAAACCACACCTATGTAAAAAATTTTGAAACCTCACCTCAAGGAAGGACTTCAAAAGTAAGCATAGGGCCTTTAGGCAGTCTGTCTGTCCTTCCTGATATTTTACCCTTCCTATGGAAGGAGAAGACAAACATTTATTTATCAAAATAGTAGGAGAAATCATGATTTCATAGCTTGATGTAATGATTTTGTTGGGAAGAGAAAACCTAACTTAAAGTCACAGCTTCAGTGATTATGGACCATGTAACTCCTGACAAAGAGTTGATTTCACATCCTTACACTCTAAAAATATATTAGCTTGTGTCACATCATTTTACTCGTCATTTCTCAAATGGATTTCTCTCAGCATGAATGTTGTTGAGAATCTTAGATTTAAAAATCTAAATTTTCTAAACTTATTGTAAAAGAAACTCAAATGCTTGACACTGATATTTTAGAAGGAAGCATATATCAACCAAGTTTATAAACATTGCCTACTCTAGCTCCATTTAGGAAATCTATTCTGAAGAGATTATCAAGACAAAAATCAGGCTGAAGATGAGTCATAGCAGACTGCTTCCTCTTCACAGCTTCGATAATGAACCTGGAGTCATATTACGATAGCAGTGCAAAGCTGTGCATACTTCAGAAAATAAATGCTGGAGTCTTTAAATGAGAAAAGATTCCAAGATGTAGTACATAAAATCATTACATATATCACATCATTAGTCTAGATGCCAGTTGTGAATATTGTTCTCATGCTCTAATGGAATACCTATTCCATTAGGGAAAACATCGCCTTCATATTTCCAATACTTTCCCTCCTCCATGACAGTTTCATGAGGAAACTAGGGTAATCTTGGAATTTATAAGCCTGTCAAAGTCTTAAAGCCCGTCAAAGAGAGCCATCATGCACAAGCTTATGCCATGAGAGAAATGCTCCATTTCCATTCTTACTTTGCAAGTTTTGTGGGAGCTCATGCAACAATTCAAGGAAAAATGTTCCATAGAATCTAGAAACACAAAACAGATTTCAGTATGTCTTAGTATGTCTGCTCAGAATACATGGAAAAGGAGAAAACATTGTATACAATTCTTGAACTTTGATAGTAGAACATGATGAACTTTTTAAAGGTTTCACCCACAAGGCCTCTGGAACTCCAGGAGACGAAGAAAACCAGGACCTGAAGCTCTGTTCTTTCAAGTTTAAATTGCATGGCAGGCAAATTTTTGTTTGACAAAAGAGTCTTGGATAATGAATCAACTTCTTATTCCAAAATGGAATGAAAAAGAAAAAACCCTACAAAAAATATTTTAACAAATCACTGGTTTGGATAGAAACGGCTATTAAATGACTTTAAAATATTTTTTACTTTGAAAAATTTTACATAAAATACTGGAAGTACTGAAGAGCCAGATTTAATGCATAATACAATTATATACACTTTGACTTTACAAAATTAATTACATTTTTAAATTGAATATTATTTTATTCATTTTATGTGTCTAAAGGTTTACTTTTCACTACAAGCATTCATATAGTAGGCCAAAACGAACAAGTTACAGGTATTAAAAGTTATACTGAAGTATGCTTAGTTTGAAGCAATATGCAAAGAACTCTCAACATAAGTTTATAATTGGTAGAATGAGTGTCATGATACCATGTCATCATAAGATATTTCCTAGATCTCTTTTCAATGCCACTGATTATTTTCCTTTTACTAAGTGTACCATGTATACTTTCTGAGGAAAATGTGTTCAGCAAGTTTCATTTCTATATCTACCCACAGTCACTACCAGAGCTTCATCAGGTAAGAACTTATCTGTGAGAAATTAATAATTTTCATATTGATTGTATGTCCAGATGTCAAAACACCTGACTGTTCCACTCTGAGCATTGGGAAGACTGCCCTGTTTTATTTCCATGTTTAGCCATAAAAAAATGCTCCCTAAGAGAAAGGTTAGATGAAGCACTCGGTAGAAAGAGCAAAGCCACTTGCAGTGTACAATAAATACTTCAGCTCATCCTAAATGAAACCAGAGAGCAGAATACAGCCAATAAAAAAATCATAGCTCAGTACAGGTATACTACAAAATAAGATTTAGTGATTCTTTCTTAATAAAATCTTCAGAATGAACATGAACCAATACAATCAGAGTTTTCTGGTCAGTAAGTAGAGCACAAGAGTTCAAGCAAAATTACAGAATAGTAAGCATTGACAAAGACCCTAGGATGTCACCGGGTCCAATCCCTTGTTCAAAAAGGGATACTCTTAGCAAGTTGCACAGGCTCATGTCCAGGCAGGAGAAGGCTCCACAGCCGCTTTGAGCAAGTGCCAGTACTCTGACACCTGTACAAGAAAGAAATGCTTCCTGATGTTTAGAGAAAACCTATTGTGTTCCAGTTTGTGTCCACTGCCTCTTTTCATGGCTCTGAGCATTACTGCAAACATTATGGCTCCATCCTCACTGCATCCTGCCTTCAGGTATTTATGCACATTAATAAGATTCCCCTGAATCCACCTCTTCTCCAAACTGAACAGTCCCAGAAAGCAAGAAGATAAGAAAGATGAGAATCCTCTAAAAATGTTACATTCAGCTTTCCTGCCTTTGACTTTTGCCATTTGGTTAAACGAGATTTAAAATTGCAGCTAACCCAGGCTGAAAGCAATCAATGCAGTCTTTGAGTGTAGATTAAATATCATGGCAGAGATCCCCCTGGCATTATCAGTGAATACGTCTCCAGACCAACATTGAAAGTTAGCCAATAATAGTGTGCAGCTGGATGTATTTATCTCTGGTCTGAAAGATGAAAAAATAGTAGTACCTGTTATGGCTGGAGATGTAGAGGTTTTCAAAGAAGTGAATGTCAGAAATGAGTTAAGAAAATCCAAAATTCCCCATGAGATGCATTGCAGGGGACTGCCAGCTATTCAACTATAACTGCACTATTAGATCAAAGGTGAATTGGAGTCTAGCGGCAAAGTACTTTCAGCTCTTCACTAGCAATGACCAAGGAAGTCAGACCTATTCAGAGCAAACGCATTAGTGTCTTCATATGCCAAGAGTATGTTCTGGTAGAGTAAAAGAAAATTGCAGCCAAAAATGGGACTGTTGCTGTCAGACTGTAAGTATCTCCCAGAAACCAAAATTGTTGATGACATTTTTTGCAATGGAAATGGAGGTCAGGGAAGAAGCAATCCAGAACCACAACTACAAACTACAATGACTACTAAGCATGTTTCAGTAACTTTCTGTGAGCTGACAGACTGAAACTGAGGAGACCTGGTATGTTTAAATGGGCACCTAGAGAAAATGAAAGACTGAATGCAAAGGGACATCAGAAGAAATAAATGAAATTTCATAACTTGTGGGAATGGTAAATTGCTTTTCTTCAGTCTGCTTATCTGTCATAGTAAAAATCATCTGGAAAAGACCACTGCTGAATTCTCTAGCTCAGCTTACAGTGATGTAATGCAAAGTGCTATGAGTAGACAGCACCATGCAGATCAAAACACAAATGTGTTCCAGTCTGAGTTCTGTAGCAGAGGAGACAAGCATTAACCATGAGTTGCAGTTGCAATCTCTCTGGAAGGCCACAAGCAATCAAAAAATACTTAGCTGTGAAATTCCTCCATCCATTAAAACAATAGCTAATGTAAAATTTAGTATCTAGTTCTAAAGGTAGTTGTCACCTACTGCCTGTTTGTGAATGAGCTGTGAATGCAAGAGGGCCCTGAACAGTAACATAGGAGCTGACATAAAGCAAATATTTCATGGGTACATAAAACCATATGCAGGGTGAAAGCCGAAAGTCATGTTTCTGGGCCATTAATTCACTGAACATTTATTCTGAACAGTATGAAGTACACAACTATTCAGACATCAGAAAACTTTCCAACCTCTTTAAATCACAGCCTGGCACTGAAATGGTCTCATTTTTGAAGAGGGGATTTCCTCTCTGTTTAGCCAATACTCTTGTTCCTGAAACATAGACTCAGAGATGGGAACTGACTGAGAAACTTCAAACACATTTTCAAAGTGTTTGGCACACACAAGAGAGGAAACAGACAGACAGAAACAAAACACAAGAAACAAACAAACAAACAAACAAAATAACCAAGTCAGAAATCTGTAGCCATTATATATGTTTCAAGATAGCTTCACAAGTACTTAATATATCTAAAATGAAGGGAAGCAGAAATGAAATCAGGTATACCTACAGAGCAAAAGCATGTCAAAAGACAGAGAAAAGCCAGTGATGATAACTCAATAAGTTATGTAAAAACAACAGCAAGATGTTTAAGAACAAATAAGTATGACAAAGTGTTCTGCTTATAAAGGCCCTGTCCATATGGTACCATCTTTTCTTGCTCCATCAAGCTGGGGAATACTAACTCAAGATACTAGGTAAATATAGAAAAATTAACTCACATATATAGAAAATAGAAGGAATTCTGAATGTATTACTATGGATAATACAAACACAGACACTGTACAAACAAGACACAACATCAAGCAAGCTTAAGTTTTTAGCTATTGTAAGCTATTGTGACAGCATAATAACTATCTAATTAACTAATATTGCTATTACTGTACCACAAAGATACTTAGTAGTTCCTATGGAGATCACAAACAGAAACAGTGTCATTCCAAGAATGTTGAAATTTACATGGCATAATAGCAGAACATTTTAAAAAATATTTTTGGGGGGAGGGGGAGGGGGTGAAGCCAACAACGACCCCACTTTCATATTTCTGTATTAATAGTCAGAGTGGAGAATTACATTATCTGTGACCAAACTGTTATTGTAATCAGTGAATGTTTGGATACTTCCTGGCATCTGTACTGTGCAAGTCTCAAGACACTCCCTTTAAAAATAATGTATGTGAAATTGCATTGAGTAAATAGTCATGCTTAAATTTTCCTTTTTAAGCAAGGTTCATTAGGATTGGGTAAAAGAATGTGAAAGTATAAACTTGTGGGTGTAAGATAATAAAAATCATTTGCAGTCTCTCAGCAGCAGCTTGGAAATAACAATTTCTGCAATACCAAGTCATGTCAAATAATCTACCATCCATAAAAGACAAAGCACTGAATGCAAACTAATGAGGAATGCTGGATATGGGAACAATTAAGCCTGTCAACTAAACATTGCACTGCAGATATGAAAGGTACAATGCTCTTCAACACAGAGCAAATGTTCTGCAGCCTTTAATGTACTCCCTCCAGATGGATTTGGTCAATTAAGTTGAAGAAATATTCAAAAGCTTTCAAAAATTTGGTTGGTTCCTGGACTGCAACTACCCTATTGAAAAGTTCTGTGACTGATTGCTACTTGTACATCATCAAGCTCTCTAAAAGAAATCCAGGGCTCCTGTAGACAAAATGTACTTAAGCTGGCAGCAATGCCTGAGCCTAGACAATGAAAATGAAGAAAAAGCCACTTTCTGGGTGATCATGTTGAGAAGCCATGCTTCAGGATACTGAAATGGTAGGCATCAAAAGGTCAGGAAAGTTTCATAGGATTTAGCAAACTTTGGTTAAAACCTCATGTAAGGTTCTGATGAGACTCCTATGGATTTCCATAATAGTACAGTTGAACAATTGTCCTTTCTGAAGAAGCTGCTATTTTCAGTAGTTTCCAGGCCAAGCAGACCCCTTACCACTGTAATCTGCTCAAGTTTTTTTATTGTTTACTGTTTTGTTTGTTTATTTTTGACAAGTGCAAATGGTTTTGAAGTTGGAATAGGTACACTTTCTGTTGTGAAGATGGCTTCTGTGCACCTGTAGTTTAAAAAATAATGCCACCTATTAGTTTATAATAGCAGGAGTCTAGAAATTTCTGCCCAGAGCTAGTGTCCCAAGCCTAAAGTTTGATTCCTTCTTTTCTCTGACCGTTCACAATGCTTTCCATGAGAACAAGTGTGATTTGAATAGGTAGAGGCTGGCTGAGGGCAGAAAAAGAAACTATTGTTTCTGGCTTGGTCTCTTTAAAAGAAGACTTCCTTGAGAATTGTATGAAGGAGTACCAAATCATAGCATGCATTTTCAGAATAACTCATAGTACAGTTTAATGTGAAATGTTTAAAACAGAAAAAGCCAAACAGAAACAGCCTTGGCAAACATCAATCATATATTAGGCTACATGATGTAGATGATTAGCAGGTTTCAAAGAACTACCTGTGTGCTTGATTTCTATGCAGAGTAGTATGAAATATTTGAAATAGAAATTAAGTCATTAAAATTTTAGAGTCCCCCTTCAGGAAGGATACAATCTGTAGAAAACATAGTTATTGTTTATAATTTTGAATGAACTTTCTTTAATTAAGAACATTTAAAATTTATAGTCCCACACTGATCTGATATGAAGCTTCATTGCAGCTGACTGATGTGATTTTTGAAATATTTCTTCCATTTAAATACAGCATCTACGTAAGTTACTTCCAAAAGTAATACCTTCCATTGATTTCCATGGAAACTACCAGATATGAAGAGCAAAACAACACTATTTGATAGAACTCACATCCCCTCTTTGATCTTTGTAAGCATTCAGCAAGCATTAATGGATGTCAATGGTTGCCATTTTTTCCTCATGGAGGATTTTAATTACACATCTTTGCTTCGTATGTATTTTTATGTCAGATGCTATTTTGTCAGACTGCCCCCTTGCTGCCATCTATTGCATGGCAACAAAATGTAATGCAACGTTGGTGGGAAGGTTCAGCGTCTACTGCCATAACACCAACATCCACCTCTGACATTGTGGGTCAATGTAATAACACAGAAAGCATTACTTTCAGAGAAGCCCTTATAAAACACTAACACTGACATAAGGATAATACTAGGAAATGGCAATGAAAATCCTAGGGAGTCAGAAGTGATGACTTTCTCCTAACTCTAAGTCTGCAGTGATGCTTTGAATTTAGCACAACACAAGCATCTCTCATGTTGAGGTTTAGACAAATCTGTGAAAGCCAAGCTTTCTTTATTGCACACTAATAAATTCATTTTTCTCAACATTTTAGATACAGAAATACTAGATGTAGAAAACTTTGCAAGCTAGTAAATTTGATTTTTACTTAGGAGAATCAGATTAACATTATTTATGCCATGTAAATCTCATTTACAGTAGACGAAAAAGTATTAGATGGATTACAGATATGTTAGCACAGATGAAACGAAGCAACACAACTATGCAAAACAAACATAGTCATAACACAACTTTCACAACAGCTTCCGGGAAGTAGAAAAAATAAATATGCTCTAGGGATCTTACTAAAGCTTACAATGAATAGATAAATAAAATGTGTATAAGTAATACTGTTTTCTAGAGACAAACTCTCCTTTTATTCAGAGGGGTCATTGCATAGGATACTAAACAGAAGAAAGATAAATCTTACAGCTGGGAAAATAACCCTCAACATTCTCCCATTATTAACATTTATAATAAGGAAAAAACATTTCTAAAAGACAGCTTTACTTAATCAGCTGCCAGAGTTTATTTCCTTGCTGTGTAAAAAATCTCCAACAAAATAATGCTTCAGTACAAGTCAGGAAAACATCCCCAGAGTTTTCACAGAAAACATTTGCTGCCAAGCCCTAATAGAATCATAGAATCATAGAATCCTTAGACTTGGAAGGGAGAACTGAGGGCCATCTAGTCCAACTCCCCTGCACTGAACAGGGATGCAACATCTAGATCAGGTTGCCCAGGGTCTTATCCAGCCTCCAGGGACAGAACATCAACTACACTACTAGGCAACTTGTTCCAGTGCCTCTCCACCCTCACTGTTAAAGATTTCAGACCCTGCTAGAGAGTCTATCCCCTTCTTTCATGTAGCTCCCCTTTAGTTACTAAAAGGCTGCTATCAGATCAACTCGGAGCCTTCTCTATTCCAGGCTGAACAGCTCTGGCTCTCAGCTTGTCCTCATAGGAGAGGTATTCCATTCTATGGATCATTTTGTACCCCCAGGTCTTTTTCAGCAGGGCTGCACTCAATCTTTTCATCCTCCAGTTTGTACTGGTAATGAGGGAGGATCTGTTCCATGATCTTCCCTGGCACAGAGGTGAAACAGAGGTGAATGCGTTTTTTAAAATTCTGATGAGTTATTTCAATATATTTTTATGACTCTCCCTACAGTTGACAGAATTCATACATAATTTCCAAAAACAAAAATTGTGCTCCTAAGACATCTGAGAAAATGAACTACTAAGGACATTTTGACAAGATCTTTGTGAGTTACAGCCTTTGGGAGAAAATAAAGGAACTTTTTGGGGATATTAACATTGGATTTGACAGCAACATTCTGCAATATGGAAGTTATTAAGTAATCTTTGAAAGATTGGGCTTAGCAAAAAGAGAGTTGAGAATAAAATGTAATTTCAAATGATTGATCCCAATGAAAGCTGAAAGAAATAATCTATCCCAAAACTGTTTATGTCAAGTTCCTTTTGAAAGTCAGAGACATTAATATTTAGTGTAAACAGTTATTTAATCATTGCTGAGTATTATTTCCAAAATATTGTATTGCCTTGTTCTTTTAAACTTTTCATAATACTACTTTAAATGGAAGGTATGGATCTAAAATTTAAGAAAATCCATCCACATCCACTCTTTGGTCAACGTAAATGTTCATCAAGCATTAATGAACATCAATGGGTGCCATTTTTTTCTTGCATGGAGGAATTAAATGACATACCTTTGCTGCATACCCATTTCAACATCAGATGCTATATTTGTCAGATTACCATTCTGCTGCCATCTGTCACAGGGCAAGAACATGCAATGGCATACTTGTGGGAAGATTCAGCTTCTGCTGCTATACCGCCATCTGCCTCTGGCATCATGGTGGCGTAGGAGGCACTGCTTTTGGAGCAGCCCTCATAAAAGTGAAACACAAAACAAAAAAAGAAACCACAAATCAGTCTTGCTTTTTGGGCTAACCTGTTTTCCCATTAGGCTGAACATCAAACCATATTTACCCAGTCTCTATCATTTGGTATAAACCCATTCTTCTGCCAAGTATAGATACAGCTACACTATCTAGATGAAGAATGGGTGATCAATAGAACATCTCATAGTAAATGGAAAAGAAAACCATAGTTTTACCCATAAGAAGGGAATGGGAAATCAGGGAAAACTGTGAATAGCTGCTTATAAACTCACAGCAAGTTAGATTTATACAGGCAATTCACAAGCCTAAGTACTTCTTGATGTGACGTCCAGTATTCAAAGCCTTGGCAAGAACTTCTAGTAATTCAGTATTTGCTCAAATTCTTCCACTGTAATGTCACTACATCAGTTTTGCTGCTATTTGTTCACCTATGTGAACTGGTATCATTAACCAGACAGAGATCTAGCTTGTCTGAAAAGCTCGTCAGGATATACGGGCTTGGATTTTCTTCCCTTCTTTTTATAACTGTAGGGTATGATAGGTTAACTCCCACTAAATGTACAATGGGGAAGGTAAACAAAGTTAGATAACAAAGTAAACACTACTGAGGGATTCAGCTGTAAGAGAAAGGCTTCCTTTATTCTCCAATATATATTTCATATTTAGAGGTGAAACAGAATTTCAACCGACAAGATCCATATTAATAAATTCTGTCTTCACATTATTCAACACATTGATGGCAAAACTGGAGTCTAACCAGTCATATATCCCCAACCTCCCCAGTTAAAGGGGGCTATAAGGAAGGAGGCAGATATTTTAGTAGTGTATGCTGTGATTAAAAAAACAAAACAAAACAAAAAACAGTAGGGGAGGGGAGGGAATGGTGTGCGTTGCATATAAGAATTTTTAATTATTATTTTTATTATTTATTGTTTGCTTATTTGTTTGTTTTTGTGATAAGTGTAATGAAGAGAGGTGGTTTGATACTATCTCTTCAGATGTTCAAGGTCAGGCTGAACCAAGCTCTGAGCAAACTGATCTAGCTGTAGGTGTACCTGTTCACTGAAGGGAAGTTGAGCTAGATGACCCTAAAAGGTCCCTTCTAACTCAAAAGATTCTATGATAAATCTGCTACAAATCAAACAGAGCAAGAAGTTATGCTGCATATTACAACTATTATATCACAGTTTTCTAAACAAAGAAGAAAAAACACTGTACAAATATATGGATTGGTTAGTACTATGTGAAAAAGACAAAATACAGCTTTAAAAATATTTTTGTTAGCAAACCCAATGTGAACACCCTCAATAGAATTTTTTACTGTTTTGCTCTCTGCAAACGTTTGTTGAAGCACACATCTATCTCCCTAAATGACTGCAAATAAAAGTGGTGAAAAGCAGCACCTCTAACAAAGCAGATTCTCAGCTTCCATGTGTAAGAATCACTTCTGCTTTTAAAGACATCAGTATTCACATTCTACTAATGGTAAGAAATTATTATAGAGCGAACACTGTATTACAGGAAGACTGATTGAGTAGACCTACTGGAAAGCAGAACATATCAATAGGCAGCTGTGACTGTGCCATTTGCTTGTCTGCTTTGGAAGACTTTTAATCTTTTCATGTAATGGGAAAAATCGTTAGCAATGTACCATTGGTGCCTACACACAAATTTCATCTCTTTCTTAGTCTCGATCATCCTCAAGCATACACATATATACAGTTTCACTATCCTTGCTCAAATTTGATTAGGACAGTTCTCAGCTCAAATTCTCTACAAGTATCTTTCAGGTTAAAGATTTTTTGTTAGGAATTTGATTTCTACAGTCTGAAAACTGGCAGAAGCTATTGACAGTTGACATCCACAGAATTTCACAGGCATATATTATTTATTCTTAAAATATTGTTGTGAAACCATTTAAAGAGCTGTGAAATAGAAAATCCTGGTCTTTACAGCTCTTAACCTCTTTTTATCTAGTCATTGGTCTCATTGGCATTTTCTAGTTTGAAATAACTGTTTTCATTAAGAGCAAGTCGATTTTTAGCTGACTAGAATCTTTTAGACAGTCATTTTAATGTACATCTTTATTCTAAGAAGTGAGTTTCTTAAATAACATCTATTTACTCTCTGAAAGCATGCTAACAGTCTCATACAACACACTCTATTAGCATGGAAATGGATTTTTTTGTGTGTAATTTACTTTTCTGCCACTGTATTACATTATAGCTGCAGTTATCAAGAAGAGACGGGAAAACCCTTGTTGTACTTTAAACTGTGCAGGAGATTCCAGCTGCTTTTTTATTGTATTTCTAATGTGTGTTCTGACTAGCAACATACTTTGTAATAAATAAATGTATACCAACACAAAACACATTCAAGTTTTTCACTTTTCAAAAATGTTTTAAGAAATCCAAAATTGAAAGTGAAGTATTTTGCAAGAAGCATATGTATATGTGAGCATATGTGATAGATTCATTAGCATAACTCATACAGGTTAAGAATTAATATTCCAGGATTGATGATAGAGTATTCACCTGGAGCTATTTCATGCTAGTACAATAGCATTTAGAATATATATATCATGGGGGGAAAAATGGCAGTAATGTATAACTACATAACCAAATGAGGTTTTTTGTACTTTAAGACTGAAAAAATAATTCCTCTTGCAAATAGAAGTTGATATAACACAACACTTGGTTTTAACCATAACAAAGAACTACTTGGAAAAAATTTAAATGTGTTGAAGAATAAGCATTGAGCAACTGAGCTTTTATATCATTGATCCTTGCTCCTGTGATACAAATTCTGGAAGCTGAAGTTGTCTCTAGGGGCAGTTTTGGCCACCACAGAGGTTTTAGAACACAATAGTATGTCCCTTTTGTGGTTATTTTTCTGTCAAAGACATTAGATAAATCTGTCTGGGCTTGATGTCACCAAAGGAACTCCTTCTTACCAATTTATTCTACTCCAAGAGTAACACAATCAGCCTTGCTGGCACCAAACTGAGACACAAAAGCTGAGGAGATAAGCTAGACGAATTCCAGAAGCCAGCCAGATCACAATTTCACATGCAGAACATTCACTATACCTCTAAAAAAACCAAAACATATTGTTCAAATACTTAAAATAAATATCTAAAACAAATAAAAAATAAAAAATAATTCTCCTCCTAGTGTTGGTTGAATCAGCTTTGTAATCTGTGTACAAACACCGCTTGAACCAGGCTCTTAGCAGAGGAAATGTCTGACTATACCAGGGCTTCTGAGCTTATGAGCTTCTCAGTCTATACTGCTAGGTGGCTCTCTGCTTCAGGTGCAGAGTGGTTCTGTATTTTCCACTGCTGACTTTTCTACAGATACTGTTGGCTCTGACCTCATGTTTACAGAGGCATCTTCTAACTGCAGCTATTCTCTGTGTCAGTGATTCCCTCTAATTTAGTATCATCAACAAAGTTACTGATGTTGTATTCTAGGATTGTCCTTGTTGTCAATAAAGATGTCTAACAGTGTGGGAACCATTTATCACCTCAATATACAATGCTCATTCACAGCTATCAGATGGATGCAGAGACAGTATATCCCCTTAAGCCCTTTGGAACTTGAGCTCAGACAATTTTCAAGCCACTTAATGAGTTCTTCTAATTCAGTACATTGCTTCCAGCCCCACTATTTCAGTCTAATTTTCACCCCATCCTTATATTGCTCTCTTAGATTTAGACATCTAAACTGCAAAATAAGTGTGCAAGTATTATCTTAGATTTCACTTCTGGAGTCAACTTGCTGTTTAGGAGTTTCAAATTCCTATGTTACTTCCTTCTGACTCACAGGCATCTTTGGTGCTTAAATTTCTGTCAAAGAACTGAAGCTACAACATTTCCATGTGAAAAATTATTGAGATACTTCTCGAAGAAAGAACAATAAATTATCCCTATTTCATGAAATTACACTCATCGTGGAGATATGTGTATAAATAGTTCACTGCTTTAACCTGTCTTATACTGCGGGGGGCATACCTACCACACTGCATGCACTAATTAGGATAAATGAAATATCTCTTTGGAATTTTCCTTTAGCTAGGACATTAGTTGGACATATAAAGTCACACTGATTAAAGTTTATGGGATACAGATACTCACAGATTGTGAAACAAATAGCTAACATAGAAGAGTTTTCCAAACATCTGGTCTAAATGAAGAAAAAAATTCCATTACTGGGATTCCTTACAGCAAAAAAAAGGCTTCAAGAATTTCCTCACTCTTTGCCTTTCAAAAAAACAAGCTACTCCATAATGTCTGCTCAGAGCTTTGTGTTGTATTTAATAAAAGCACAGTCAGGCTCAGTCAGTATGAAATGTTCAGCAGTCAGTAGGAAAAAATGTTCCAGAATTGTCTGCTTTTGTTGACATTCCTGATATTTCTATTTCTGATACATATAAAGTTGCTGTGTATACATCATGTTCATGCCTCAAGCACTCTTGGGAGATGCAGCTAGAAGCACATTCTCAAACTTCATATGCCAAAAAAATCAACTCAATTCCCAACACCTTGTAAAGATGCCAAGGTCAGGAATACCTCAAGTTATATGCTGTTTTAAGTGACAGCTGCATACATTAAAGATGTTTGTTACGACAATAACTGTTCTTCATTTCATGTTCATAGAGAATAGGTTGTTGATATTAACAGAAACTGAGAAAAAAAGTGTTATGTTAACCTTCCAATTGATCAATAATTTTATTTTCTCTTTCTGTAACTTTAAAATTTAATTACCCTTGAGTTTGTTTGCTTTCAGCAATACGCTCACTAATAAGAAACAGAGGAAAAAAGAACAATTGTAACCAGAACAAAATGTTGTAAAAGCTGTAACACTTACTTTTTCAGCTTGGTTTTCTACCAAGTAGTAGTTTCAAACTACTGAGATCAGATAGTTCAGTGCAATGTATTTTGAGACTTGGAAAAAAGCACTAGTTTCAGTGGAGTATCTCCTTTACTATCTTCAAAGGTTGGGAACTGCTTTACAAAGGAGAATGTGAGATTTCTTCTGGTTCCTCTGCCACAGCAAAAGTATTACCACAGGAAAAATCAGAACCGGGGGAACTTGGATGGGATGGAGACATCGATATCAAAGATGTCCAAAAATATACATATAACTGCGGATCAAATCTCTAGATACACTTGTCTAATCCATACTTCCTCTCCTTCCAGCTTCACAAGGATCACCTCTTCCTTTGTGCTTGCCAGTCAATACAGCTTGGAATAGCTCACTGGCTTGGGTTTAGCTTTTCACGTTACAGTTTCTAATGCTTGGAAGCTTCTACTATAAGTATCAACTATTCATCTACAGGGGTGTCTAGAGATGTCTTACCAGGATCATCCCAATAAGTATTCAGAACAGACCTGTACCTGTTCCCTTCCATGAGAGTGAAAGGTCATCAGTAGCTCTGAAAGACACTTCTCTCAAGTGTCTCATACTTCAGGAGGCCAGACACTGGAACAAAGAGCAACTGAAAGAAGTATTAAAAACACTTGAATCTCCTTTGCCTTTTAGCATACTCTCCCCACTATATGACACAGTTCAAAAGATGGATCTTTGCAGCCTACTTAGTAAAAGACTACAAGCAGCTCCATGAAGTTGAAGCACTATAGAACTCAACCAAAAGACACTTGAATATAACTTTACAGGCTAACGCTATATTAGTCAGTCCATCTGATTAAAAAAGAATCTCATCACTTCAATGCCTGTGGCTGGAGTACTGCCAGGCGCTTTTTTGACAGTGAGTCCTGTCCTACACCTGACAAAGGAAAATGGCCCATGTCAGACCTGGCTTTGTGTTTACAGCACCATCTTGTACAGGGACTAAGTAGACAGGTACTGACAATAAGGAGCCCTCTGGCAATGGTACAAAGAGTGAATAGGAAGGAAGCAATGGAAGAAGTCCCCTGTGTGGAAGTGACCTTAGCAGTGTCATATTGGTGACAGAGAGAGTAAGAGGGTCACATTTTGGAAGTTTTACTTTAGAAAGTCATGTAGCAAAGAGAGAGAAACTATCTTGTAACCTAAGGACTTCATAAGTAGATGAATCATAGAATCATAAAATTATAAAACAGCTTGGATTGGAAAGGACCACAAGGTTCAAGTTTCAACCCCCTGCTGCAGAGCAGTACTTGTTCTAGTACTAGATCAGGTTGAACAGTGCCACATCCAACCTGGCCTTGAATGTCTCCAGGGATGGAGCATCCACTACATCTGTGGGCAGCACATTCCATCACCTCACCATTAACTTCGCCCTGACATCTAATGCAATCTTCCCTCCTTTTGTTTAAAACCATTCCTCCTTGCCTTATTACTATCTATCCATGTAAAAAGTTGATTTCTCTCCTGTTTATAATCTCCTTTCGAATACTGGAAGGTCATAATCAGGTCTCCTCAAAGTCTTCTTTTCTCCAGACTGGAAAAACCCAGCTCCTTCAGACAGGAGAAACACTCCAAACCTCTGATTATCTTTATGGCCCTTTTCTGGGCCTTCTCCAAAAGTTCCACAACTTTCCTGGATTGAAGGCTCCAAATCTAGATGCAATTCTCCCTGTGGGGCCTCCTGAAGGCAGAGCATAGAGGGACAATCACCCCCCTCACCCTGCTGGCTATCCCTTTTCTGATGCATCCTAGGATACCATTGGCCTTATGGCCTGCAAGCATATACTGCTGGCTCATGTTAAGTTTTTCATCAACCACAACTCCTTCACAAGTCCTTCTTAGTAGGACTACTCCCAAAGAATTCTTCTCCCAGCTTGTATAGACATGTGGGATTACCTCAACTCGAGTGCAAAACCTTGAACTTTGCTTTGTTGAACCTCATTAGGTTCACATTGGCCCACATTTTGAGTTTATCAAGGTCCCTCTGGATGACATACCTTCTTTCTGCCATTTCAACTACACCACTCAACTCAGTGTCTTCTGCAAATTTGCTGAGGGTGCACTCAATCCCAGATTCTTTGTCACTGATAAAGATGTGAAAGAGTATCAGTACCAAGACTGACCCCTGGAGGACGCAACTCACCACCTGCCTCCACCATAGACCCATTAACTACAATTCTCTGACAACAACCTTCCAACCAATTCCTTATCCACCAAATAATCCGCCCTTCAAAACTGTATCTCTCCAACTTAAAGGTAAGGATGTGGTGTGGGAAATCTGGATAGATTACATCAATTGCCTTCCCTCTGTCCACCATGAAAACGATATCAGCGAAAAGAGCATATTCATTTGTGAAAGGTTTGAGGGACAGATTTCTCAATTCTTTAAATCAGCTTGTCTGTCTATATTTCAATGGAACCATAGTCATTTATCTCTGTTGGATATCTAGTTATTTCTACAGTAGAATAAAGGCTTACTAAATATTATGGATTATTCTCACCCTTAATAAATCGTTGCTGTTCCCATGGACAAAGATTAATCTCAGCTATACCAAAGAGAATTCGTTGAGCGCTTAGCAAGCTGTTGTTGTTCAGATTCCCTGTGTGGACACTCTCAATGTACAAACGGCTTTGAGCTGAGCTCCCTATGTGAAAAGAGATGAAGGGAGTCTTCTAAAGGCATTTTAGGATCTTCATGAAAGTTTGGTGCAGAATAGAAGCAATTTATTCATGCAAGTATAAACAAGCCTTTTCCGTGTGTCGAACACCATGATGATTGAAAAGTATATTACTTCTACTTAGTTTAATGTGCCTGACATTGAATTATAGGAAAGAAAAAAAGGGAAAAAAAGAAAAAACAAAAAGCTAACAGCAAGGTTTTCTAAGTAAAATTTGGTTATGACTGTCAAAGTTTGAAAGCTACATCAGCTACTCAGTTTGAAAAAGTGACAAAAGGCTATTTGCAGATGTTCCTGGGCTCAAATATTCATCTCTTGTGACCTGATGTGATTCTGAAACGCACTGACATAATCATATTTGTCAATCTAACTTCACAGATACATGTACAAGATTTACAATCAGTTTCTACAAACTTATGAAAACTCTGTTCTGTTTTCAGATATTATTTGAGGAAGTCACTGATACATTGATTCTTGATATTGCTGGTATTAGCAAGATAAGACTTTAAATCCATCTGCGGAATCTTATTCTGCCAAAGATTAAACAGCTTTCATGCTACCCCTCCCAACCCTCCCCTCCCCCCCGAGAAAAATAAATAAATAAATAAATAAATATATATATATAAGGAAAGAAAAAAATCCATGTGTTGGTGGATTAAGAAGGTCTGTATTTGATAATAAGCAAGAGCCAACAAGACATGCTGTTTTCTGTGTCAGTTCCAGCTTCTGAATCCTTAAAGACTACTTCTTTCTACAAATAACAAAATGGAAAAAAATGTTTGGGCTAGCAAAATTTCACCAAAGAAGGGCTTTACTCACTCTACCCAGAAATACAGGCTGTTAGCATTCTATCCTTATCCTCCTCTACTCTGAAAACAAGAAATTTACCATGCATCTGAGAGCCCAGTTTGCTCTAATACCTGTGAAAATCCAGAACTGTTGATATTTATCCATGTGTTTGGGTCACCCTGAAACTAGTATAAGCAGTTTTGTTTGTCCTTTCAAAAGGCATTGATGAAACAAAAATATTTTAGAAGGGATAGTAGGATCCCAGGAGAAAGAAAATATTATTTGGCAACTTGAGCAGACTAAGAAAACACCGTTAGCAAGGAAAGAGATAAATTTTAAGTATCCAAGGGAGGTGAGTATGGAAATAAGAGAATAAGGAAAAAAAGAAACTTCAGTAGCCAAAAATGAGAGACTAGCAGTTTTTTCATACTTGTTAGTTAACCCAGTTACTGGAAAGAAGCATAATCTGGTATCTCTACTGTAGTAAGCAGCTGAAATGACTTTGCATGATGAATTTGCAATAATTGAAGTGTATACATATACACTAATATGTGCTTTATACCTTTATATTTCTGCTTTGTTGGCAGTAGTTTTATTGAAGTGAGATAAAAACACTGAGAAAAGAATAGAACTATATATAATATAGAAATTATATACTTTATATTATTATATATATTTATATATTATATATAATAATATATATTATATAGAGGAGGGGAGGGAAGAGGGGGGAGGGGGGTACCCATTCCTGGGAATATTGCCTTTAATCACTGATGATATCTACATGGAAATTGGTGAATGATTAGACAAGCCAATCAGACAAATGTACATGTTAAATCAGTAGAATACTTCCTACTGTCTTCAAAGTTGTGGGATGGATCCGTAATGTTTGTGTATGAGAAGCCTAGCAACATCTTTCAAATCATAAAACTAGATATTACCAGCTCAATCTGGCCTTTTCCTAGTTCTTTTTTTTTTTTTTTTTTTTACATGTCAGAGATTCCTTTCTAAGTTCATCCTTGTCAAGAAACAGTATTTTTGAAAGAAATCAGCCTTGTTATCAAAATCTGATCTATCACAGAAATTCTGATGTAAACAGATATTACTGTGGATCCAGAGGAAGGATCAGCTCTCTCTCTGCTGTTTCTGAGGACATCTCAGTTATTAATTGGTTTTTATCCCAGAGCTCTAAGCAAATATTTCACAGTCATACTGAAACAACACAAAAAATCTGAGTGAAGTGCAAGCAAGCATTCTCATCCTCATTCAAGTATCTTGTGTATTAACTGAGTGCTATATCCTTGAATTTAGGCATCCCAGTATGGACCAAAATTTAAAGAAGTTCAGGGTGAGATACGGCTTTGACTGATTTTTAACATGCATTCCAAGATACAGCATTTTTAACCTGTAGGACTAGCCATGGAAGAATAGAGAATGCAAACATTTATTATGTGTATGCTATTGAAAAAGTTTAATTTTCTGCAAATTCTTCTGGGTTTAAAAGAAACGGCATTTAATGGAATTTGTAAGCATAAGTAACTATGAGACTATACATTAATGAGTTAGAAATATCATACATGAAATCATTGCATTAACAGTATCACTTAACCTGAACATGTTTCATTCTCCCGCTTTAACCTTCAGAAATGTAGATTTATTATATCCAGCTTTTTCAGTTATCTCTGAGGTCCTACAACAGATTTCTTGTAGAGTTCAGGGAAACTGCTATGACCTCTTTAAGTCATAAGACTTTCTTTGTAACACCATATTCTGAACAAATTATTACCTGTTTAAACATGAATAAGTTTAATAATTTCAGAGGTACTGCACTGAAAATGGAGTGTAGCTTTTATAATTTACACTACAATTGCAATTTCTTTAATATAAATTGAGTTAAAAATCTGAGGAAAGGTAAAAAGTTAATGTCTTCTTGATTTTTCTTCCTACATTTTTTTCCTGTTGGTTCAAGCCTAGGGGAACACTTCAGACTGTAATTATTTGTAGGGTACTTGAACATCTCTTTTGCTTGAAAAGGCAGCAACTCATCTTTCCCGCTGATATAAACTGATACAGTAGTTTGCATTAGTGAAAGTCTGAATTAGTTATGTGTTTTATAATTAGTCCTATTATGATTCGTAGAATTTTATATTTCTGGTTTTTGTTCTGCATCCAAATATAAAGAGCTCCAAAATAACACAATACTTAATAAAATCTGTTTAAATAGCAGTACCCACTTGCAACAGTTCACCTATATGGATCCTTCAGGACTAAATTTTATCTTTCCTACATTCATATTAAAAGACACTGATCAGTCAAAAGAATGCAAACCCTCTGGAACAGTCAAAAGCAATCCAAGAAAGACTTGTAGCGAGCATATTATTTCATACTATTACTAAGGAAATAAACATTCCATTGTAGTTGACACATGAAAATCCAGCCTTCCAAAATTCAATGAAAAACTCTAGGATGATAGTGACTTCAGCTGGAAGGCACAGTACCCTGTAGGCAGGTCACAGACAAAACCTGGAACTTTGTGAAAGCGTGTGTTAATTTTGTGCTTTCTGATTATTTGTTATCTATATGGTCATTTACTTCTGCTCTACAACAAAGTTTTTTTCATCTGAGTGTATGGACAGCAACATGTACAATGGCTCTTCCAGAAGCAATGCCACCTATTTTATTATTTGGCCCACAGTATGAGAGCCGGATGTTGATTGTACAGCAGTAGAAATTGAACCTTCCACCAATATTCCATTACATTTTGTTAACATGTGACAGATGGCAGCAGAGGGCCAGTCTGATAGAATGGTGTCTGACATGGAAGTGTTGTGAAGCAAAGGTGTGTCATTAAATTCCTCCATGAGGAAAAAAATGGCATCCATTGACATTCATTGATGCTTGCTGAATATTTATGGAGACCAAATTGTGGATGTAAGCACAGTGAGGCTGTGTGGATGTTGTGCCATGGCAGCATGGTGACAGTGATGTGAAAAACAAGTCTCATTCTGGACAGCAATGCACAGCCATCACACCACAAAACAAAAATCAGCTTACTCACTGAAATTCACTGATCACATCCAGGGAACTGCATACATATCTGACTTACTGGTTTCAAGGTATTGAAAATGATGGTGGCAGCATTGAAATATCACAAAACTTGCACCCCATGGGTCCCACAGATTTTCACACAGGAACAGAAAGAACACTGTTTGCAAGCTTGTCAGGACCTACTGAATGAGGAGGAGCCTGAAGATAACAGTTTTCTGGATTGCTTCATTACCAGTGATGAGATGTGGTGTCAGCACTACAAGTCAGTATCAGAACAGGAGTCCGTAGAGTGGTGACATGGGAATTCTGATTTGTATTCTTACCAGATAGAGTGCTGTGCATTGTCTTTTGGTTAGGAAAGATGTGTTCATTCTAGATTTCCTGGAATCTGGGTAGACCATAAACTCTAACTGCTACATCATGGCATTGACTAAGTTGAAATCTCAAATGTCCAGATTCAGGCCAGAGAATAAGATCACCTTTCTCCTACAAAGTGATGACACCAGATTCCACACCAGTTTGAAGACCATCGAACGCATTGCCAGCCTTGCCTCAACTGTGCTATCATATTCATGGCATATTCTAGATTTGGTGCCATCTGACTTTGATTTGTTCAAGCTGATGAAAGATGAATTGTGTGAGCAACATTTTCTAAGCAACAACACAATCACAGTAGCTGTAAAATCTCTGCTGGTGCAGATTTTTACTGCAGCATGCAGTTCATTGCTGGCAAAAATGCATAACTGATAGTGGTGATTAGGTTGAAAAATAGTCTTCCGCAGCTGAGAATTTGCTCTATCAAATAGTGTTACTGTGCTCTTTGTAACTATTGTCGTTTCCATGGAAATCAACAGGAAGCATTACATTTGGAGCAACTTACATGACTATCAGAATTGCACATAATAGTTTTCACATATATCCCTTTACTTCAGAGATCTGATCTTACTGATCTCTTCTACAGGCTTTAATCTATATCCATACTAATGTTTTATGTCATGTGTAAACATGATAAACTAATGGCATCTCATCCAAAAGGGTAAATATTTCAAAGGCAGTATGACCCAAAACAAAGATCCAGCTTCTTTACACACACCAGTTTATTACAAATTTTAGAACACTGGCAAAAGAAAGTCACTGTTTTGACACAAATTAAACTGGAGTAGTTTAGAATGAATAAACAGATGCCCATACTGTCCTTTCTTTGACCTTTCCCAAAAATAAAGGGTCTGTCCAACTGCTTGGTTTATGAAAGAGGGAGATTATCAGTCTCAGATGAGTGATAAAATTCAGCAGGTGCTAGTATGATGCCTGCCAATTCTATTAAATTGTTTGCCTAGTGAATTTGCAGAGAAGTCAAAAGACATGCAGAATACAGCATAGATTCTACTTTAACTGTGCCACGACAGATTTTTTTTTCTACAAATGAAGCACTATGAGGAAAACCAAGGCTATTATGTGGTCTTTCCTAATCCTGCTAAACTGTTGATACTATTAATTATTCTAACTTGTGGGCTGTCCATCTGGTTGTCCTAAGTGAAAAAGAATTTTCTTTATCAAATAAGTTAAAGAGATGTTATATTTCCCTAGCAAAATTTGATGCGGTGTTGATGAGCAAATTTAAAGACAGCTATCAGCACGTGTTACCGCACACTTCTGAAACATGCAAATGCAAATGTAGTAAACAAACAAACAAACAAACAAGTTTATCTCATACAGTTATTCCATTGACCACTGATTGCTTTACTACAAACTACAGTGAACTAATAATCTGTCAGCAAATCCTAAAACCAGAATTTATGCATCCCAGAAGTCAACATATCTTTGTAACAGTTCCTTTATTGTCTAAATAATGTGTAACTAAGGCTGCCAAGAAGTTTTACTATCTTAGTAGCGAAACATAGCGATTACTGATGATATCACAAAGTACATCAGCATGGCTAGCAATTCTTTGGTAAATTATGGTGACAGCCACTGACTGAACTTAAAGTTTTTGAATGGGATTATTGTGCTGCTCTTGCCATAATTTTATGGCTGAAAGATTTGGATAGATTTCTATGCAAATGCTTCATTCATTTCCACCTGTTTCAGCAAATACCTAGTGTCAAGTGGCAAAATATGATAATGGGTACCAAAACTTTGCTAGTCTGTAAAAACATTGACACTGACAGTGTAATTATATCTCTGATGTGAAAACAGCTGTGTATTTCATACACCTGAGGGGAACATCTCATTTTTTTTTAATAGAAACACAACAGTCCAGAGCTGGGTGTTTGAAATGTTAGGAAGATGATCTCAAAGCTAGTCTTAAAGCATGCAAAGTAAAAATATCTCAAGATCAACTTCTGCAATTCTAATATTCTTAATATTCTTCTTACAACCTTCAGGTGTGTACATAGATCACTTCAAAAGCAACATCTCCTATTTATTTCCATGAAAACTATAACATGGAAAGTGCGTAATAAGACTATTTGATAATTTCTCAGCTACAAAACGCTGTTTTTCAAGGTAGTCACCACCATTAGTTCTCCATATTCACCAGAGATGAACAAAAGCCTGCATGTGCACTTTTCAAAATCTGCACCAGTGGAGGTGACCCACTGTCACTGTCACCACTGCTGAAATGCACCACTCACAGCCTTACTGTGCTCACATCCACTCTTTGGTCTCTATAAACATTCAGCAAGCATCAGTAAATGTAAATGGGTGCCATTTTTTTCCTCATGGAGGAATTTAATGACACACCTTCACTTCGTCCATGCATCCATGTCAGACATCATTCTGTCAGACCTCTGCTGCCATCTGTTGCACGGTAACAAAACGCAATTGGAATATTCAACCTCTACTCACACCACCAATATCTGCTTCTTCAAGGCACTGATTCACAAGTCTACTGCAGAAGGGCAAATATAAATACTCTGTATTGAGGCTCAGAAGAATATTGCTACAAGGAATGGGGAGAAAAAGGATTTTTGTATGGAGTTCAAAACAGCAAGTAGGCTGTGTGTGTAACACACAAGACAATAAATAGAAATCCTGAAACTTTTGTAAAGAACTTTGACTCTCAGGCAGCTACTTTTGAACTGTGTAAAACTAAGATACAGTGTCTGATACTCTCTTCATGCCTAAGGCAAGGGCAAACTCATGAGAGAATTTTGATTAATTTACAGAATTTTACAACAAATTTTCACTGTATGTATATCTGAAACAACTTACAGAGTAAAACACTAGCTTTTCTACACCAAAACTGAGTCTCCTACAGTCAGGCTACAAAATTTATATCCCTCTTGCTCCTGCCCAAATTTTGGACTATGAATTTTGTGTTCATGGCTCAATAGCAGTACAAAGAAAAGAGCTGTTCTCTTACTTCAGATATTTTAAAGCCTATTACTGGTGTGACAATTCAGTGTAGAAAGAACCCATGTCACTCACTGCTACTTCCACCTTTTGAGCCCGAAGTTATACTGTTAATAATCAGTAGATTGAGGTGCCTAGGAAAATCATTGCTTGAAATATCCAGAAATATTTCTTGAATTATTAAGAGAGTGTCTTAAGCACCTCGTCATTTTAGGCATGCGTTTTCTTCATTGCTTCCTTGAATTCAATTTCCTAAATTCCATCTAAATTTTATCTCCAATACCCTTCATATTTTTCAAATGTGTCCTGAGCATCACATCAGTAAAGACATCAGTAAGAAACTTCAACAAATTAAGACAATTAAGTTTATTGTGTCTGTAATTATCTAGAAATGAAGATATAGATACTTCAAAATTAAAGGTTGAATGATATACTTCATAAGACAAATACTTACCTAACAAGTCTTTGCAGATTGAAAAGCTTGTAAATTCAGTGATATTCACTCCTTCTGCTCAGTATGAAAAAATAAACTTGAGAACTATACTGGCTTGCAAGAATTATCTTCTAGGGCTTGAATACTAGAACCAATGCAGTGATTTCCTGTTCTGCTGAAACATGATAAACTAATAATTAGAGGAAGATCACTGTGCCTCCATCACATTCTATATGATGTGCATAAACGCCAACAGCAATGCGGACTTGGAGTTTCTTGTGCCCGAAGTGAAGTTTCATTATTTAATGTCCTATACATTGTGAAGTATATAGTGCTTATAGAAAAAGTTGCTTAATTTTATATATATATATATATATATATATATTTCAATTTAAAATAAATATGTCATTAATAACCTCTTTTGTCTTTTTATCTTGCAGTCAGGCAAAGATGCTAACGCAAGTAATGTAAAAGCATAGAAAATTGCTACTCACAGCTCTTTTTCTAAACTCACACCAAAAGGCAGTGATAGTTCAATTTAAGGAGGCAGCTATACTAACATACTGTAAGAGGAGTTCTAGCACCATTACCTGATGTGCAAGATTTATTCGTATTAATCATTTCATTTTTAGCTGATCAATGAAAAGCAAAGTTCTCTAAGGAAAGAGAGGTTCAGTAATCTAAAAACAATAATAGGCAAGATCTTTGCTTGTTTTTCTCAATCATTCTTACATTTTATATTTATTTATTCCTGTGTGTTCTTGTATGAACTCACCATCCAACTGTAAATCCCAGATAAACAGTAGAAGCAGATGTTTAACATCTTGCAGGTCACATTCCCTATAGAGGAAGGAATATTGATAGATTTCAGTATTTTTCATGTGCAACCCCCTTATACAAGTCCTAGAACAGAGAAAGAAAAAAAAAATAACAGAACTGAAATAATCCTCTTTTACAAATCAAAGCAAAACACTTATGACTGACTTGGCCTCTATGGATAATCTGTGACCTGGGAACAGACTAGCTAGCAACCAAAGCACGGTGAAATCCCTTATACACATCACATTTTCCAGGAATTTGTATAATATTATGAAGAAAACTATTTATACGTAAGATGTGAACAATGGTTAAACACCTGCCAATAGCAATTCAGGTACCACCTTATAATACATAACAAAATGTATATTCATACCATTTCCTAAGAATAAAGTGGGTAAAGTGCAATTTCTTGAAAAAAGAAACATAAATACATACTCTGAATACATCTGTTACTTGCTTTTGAGTTGTAATTCAAGTTTCCTGACAAAATTTGAATATAGACGTTCAGCTGATAATGGCAAAATCAGCGCTGGAATAAAATGATTCACAGATGTTTGCAAATATTTGGGTATTTTTGCCTAATTGGTCTGTATCTGAGCTATTAGACTTCATACAGTCTAGATCAAAAGAATAACAATTCCTGAAATTTTGAAAGGAAAAAGAAAGACAAAGACTAGGACCTTTCCAGATAAACTTACATGTAAACAGCCTCTTTAATCCCACTAATATAAAAATAAGAAAATAATGGTTAGTAGTGACTTAAAATGAAAAAGTATATATAATTATAATTTTATTTCCACATGCAGTTAATCTGGAGATACAACCAGTTTTTTGTTGTTGTTGTTTTGGTTTGGTTTTTTTTGTGAGTTGTGGTTATATTGCCTTAATATTAATCTCCAGCCTCACTTTTTTGAACCCTAGCTTGAAGGGTCTCCATATACAAGTCATTCTTGATGCTGTGTTCCGTATAGAGTGCCCCCCTGGGCTGTTTGCCTATGAACATTTACAAAGTCCTAATGTGTTTTTGTGTGTGCATGTGTTTTTTGTGTTTTGGTTTTTTTTTTAAAGAATTCTAACCCCATATACTATACTCTGTGTGAACCGTGCCTATTTTACCGCTTACATTATATGCACTAATACATACATACAGGAATGTTATCGTTCAACTTACAGGATACCATTTCTCCACAGAGAAATTTTGAAACTAAATATATAGATTTACAGATATTTGTTATGACAATCCAATGACATTTCAATGACAAAGGAAGTTAACATCATGAACATTTTTGCATGCCTGGTAATATTTTCTGCTCTGCATAATCGAACACTGAACATTGATCTCGAGCACTTGTAGCCCAGAGCTAAATATTTTCCAAAGAAAGTTCTTGGTCATGTTGAATATTTTCCATCCCACCTGCAGCATTTAATTTGCTTTAGAGGCACTTACAGCTCTGTAAGTAAAACTGAGCTTGATTAGGACCACAGCATAGGAATCCATAAGGCATGAAACCATGCATTACACTACCTTAACCTTTTTATCCTTTATGTTTTTTTCTTTCACTTAATTTGTTTTTGTCTAGATAAAAATCAAACCAATCCATAAGACTTCTTAACCCCAGTCTCATTCTGCCTCCAATTAATTCCTTCTTCAAACATTTATCCAGCTCCCTCTTCAGTTAATTTAAACTTCCGGTTAGAGTTCAGGTCTTTGACATGTTCCATATTTCAACAATATGTTTATGGATTTTCTTACAGGTCTATGTCCTGTTTAACTATCTGAGCTAGTCACTGGTTCAAACCCTGTTTTTCTGATCAGGCTGTTCTCTTGGTCTCAGAATTTAATACTCTTCCATTTAGCCACTGTTTAATTGTAATCATTACAGGCGAAATCTGTCAAACATTATTAAAAACAAAAACAAAAAAACCATAAATGCTTGCATTTTTTACATTTGTCTTTTAAACTAATAAAATTATGACAAGTTGAGAGCAAAAAATGGTGACTAAATATATGATATATATACACATATTAATATATTATAATATATATGCATAATATTATATATTAAGATATATTATTCATAATATATAATATAAAATTATAATAAATAATAATGATATAAATGTCTAATGAAATATATTATTAATTTATTTTCTGTGGCTATTGCATGTTACTGAATCCACTGTTCTTTCTTTCCAATGCAATAGTAATCAAGATAAGATAGACTTCTGTGAAATAAAACATCTTCTACAACATTTCTCAGTAATCTTCTCACATCTCATCCACTTTCTAAAACTAGCCTACACAGAATACTTTTTTTTTCAAATTAATCTGTCCAGATATTCGCCTTTGTCAAGATTACAGATTTTGCCCAGATCTGATAAAACAGGTGATATCTTCAATCCTCGCTGTCTTGGCAAAACAGGCCAAAATGAAAATGAGATAAGAAGTCTGGATATCACTCCATTCCATTTTTTTTTAACATGTTGATTTCTCACATGGCCTTGTTGCACAGTGGAGGGATTTAAAATTACTTTTCTTCTACACATGAGATGTACTTCTGTCTTCAGGAGTGACTGCCACAGTAGCAATATGAAAAACATGGCAAAAGAAATGAAGGACAAGGAACCTAATACCAAACAGTGCATTGGATATGTCAGTGTACAACTGCATAAGTAAGAAAAAGACAGCATAGTGGAAAGCTAATGACCTAACGAGTACACTTTGTACTGACATTTCAAACAAAAACATTAGCTGGAACCAATTTTTGCTTCTTTTAAGGCTTTGAGCTAACGAATCTGAAATGTAGTTTTCAGAGAGAGCATTAATACTTTTAGAGAACTATTTTGTCTTTTTTTTTCCCTGCTAGCTGTAGCAAAAGCTGTGATCTGGCTAATACACTGTTAACATAACTTATAAAAAGAGGATTTTAAAAATAATTAATACTAATACTTAGACCTCATTTTTCAAATGCATGCCAATAAGATATTGTTAGATGTAATATGTAGCACAGAATAGAAGAAAATAATATAATATATATACATATATTATATATATTTTATATAATATATAATATATTTTATATATAATAAAATATAAATATATTTTATAATATTATAATATATACAACATATATATCCTATTGTATATGTTATATATTATATATTATATATTATATATTATATATTATATATTATATATTATATATTATATATTATATATTATATATTATATATTATATATTATATTATATGTTATATATTATATATTACATATTACATATTATATATTATATTACAATTAATACATTAATAATAATATATACTAATTAGCCAGAGACTTCCCTGAATGTGAAAACCTGCTGACTTCAGTGATATTCAGTGGGTTGCCTGCATGGTATAAACTGACAGCACAGTCAATCTGAAAATGAAAGAAACAGCTCAGTTGAAAAGCTTGATGTGAAAAAAAACAGAAACAAGAGCCATCAAATGTTGCATTAATGTGTTTCACATTAGTGTTTCACATACTTCTGAGCTATTCTTTCCCACAAGGCACCCTACGGGTCTGAGAGATAATCTATTTATGTTTTGTAATCTTTTGTCTCTGTATTTTTAATTGACATGGGTCCAAGTTGAAGGAGGAAAGATTTAGGTTGGATGTTAGGGGGAAGTTCTTCACAAGGAGAGTAGTTAGGCCCTGGAACGGGCTGCCCAGGGAGGTTGTGGATGCCCCGTCCTTGGACGTGTTCAAGGCCAGGTTGGACGGGGTCCTGGGCAACCTGATCTGAATGTGTACGTTTGGTGGCCCTGCTAGGCAGGGGGGTTGGAACTACATGATCCTTGAGGTCCCTTCCAACCCGGGTGATTCTGTGATTCTGTGATTCTGTGACATAAAACACTGCAATCTTTGGCCAAAGAGTAAACTTCTGAATGTCAGTATCTGTATATTATTGTATTTAATTTCTAGAATTATTGAATGAATTATGTTATTTAACAGGGACAAAAAGAAATCTCTACACTTTTTTGAAGGACCCCACTCATTTTCCCAGCTGAAAAATACATAAACAAATTAGTTTTTCTTGTAACATTACATAGGTACTGACTCTTACAGACAATTTTACTGGGAAACAGGCAGTTCTAAATACCTCAGCACAAATCTCTTGGGAAAATTTAATTGCTCAGAGTCATTAAGAATGTGAAAATCTGACTCAAATTAAATAATAAAGCAAACAAACTAAGCAGAAAACATCTTTTCATAAGAAATGTGTGCCTATAATTTTCAGAAAATTTGTATTTAAAATGTTCTGTGCCAGAAAATATCTCAGTGCCATCCTGAGCAAGAGAATTTTGTATATGTAAATGGTGTTAAGTTACGCTAATGAACTATGTGATGCCAGCATATCGATATAGTTGATTGTGCAAGTTGCACTTGGGTTCCCTCTAACAGCCTGTTAAGTCATTTCCTTCAAAACTAAGGTATGAAGAAAGCTAAAAATAACAGCAGACAACACTTGCTTTAGGGTAAAAGATTCAAGAAGGATCAGGACAAATCTCAAAGATTGAGACAAGCATATAAATTACATTTCCTTACATTAAAATTGCACCACTGATACTGGTCCCAGTTGTACCTATACAACAAGAACAGCTGAATGCATTGTGAGATTGGCTGGAGGATAATCATTCCTGGTTTGACCTCATCATTCCAGCTAAAGAAACAATCAGGCTTTAACAAATAATGTTACATCAGTCTGCTCATTTGTAACGATTCTGATAAGCACAAAGGCATTCAGTTGATCTTGTACAGATACAACTGGGACCCTGTTGCCGTCGATACTCCAATATCCAAATTTAAAATCATACCTAGTGCACACTGTAAGGTGTTGCAAAAGCATTAGTATTTGCAAATGTAAATGTACATTCAGCCAGGATGGGATGAGGGTAGCTGTGTGAACAGTTTGAGAACTGTTGTTCTCAAAGTGCCATAGTGAAGTTTAAAGTTCAGCTCTGACTTGAGGCTTTCTGTAACCAGCAAACCTCTGTAAGAACACGGATTTGATAGAGAAGATCAAACATTTCTTTTTCCAAAATTCCTGCTTAACATGAAAAATGAATAGTTGGAGGGAGCACACGAATAAAGCACTTCAACACGTTTTCTCGAGTTTACATGATATATAAATAATTATTGCTAGAGGTTACAGACGAATAAGATTACAGAACAGATATAGTAAATGGAAAAGCAAAAAATGAGAAGATGCACATGGGTAATGATGAGACAGTGGTAAGCCAAAACGAGAGCAGTGAAAAAACTCCCCTCATACACAGCTTTCAACTGCTCTAACAAAGTGCTGATACTTTAGCCAACAAACACAACAAAGCTCCTGTGCATGTTAGACCTCCCAGCACATGTGCTGCCCTCACATTGCCAGGGCTGGGCAGGAGGGACTGCTGAGTGGCAGCAGGGGCAGAGGACATAGTGGCAGAAGCAGACACCAAACACAGGTCCAGCTGCAGCAAGACCCTATGGCTGAATTGTTTTATTTTGTTTTGCTTTGTTTTTACAAGGAGACCTAGCTTCACTTATTATTCCAGCTTGAAACAGTTTTGCATTTCTTGAAGCATTTCCACCAGCCTGTTTCTCCAACACTGCCATTATTCTTCCTCATAACACTGCAACAGAAGAGAGTGAGATGGCTGTGATGTTCACAAAATAAGTAGGGAGCATTTAGATTATTTATCTAAATTTTTCTGCATTTGTAACACCACTGCTTTTTGATAATATTAAACAAGACATAAATATATGAAATATTTTATGAAATATATAGTTTATGAAATATATGAAATATTTTATGGTTTAGTAGCTTATGGTAGCAGTGTAATGAGAAGACGGTTGAACTAGATGATCTTGTAGGTCGTTTCCAACCTTGTGATTCTATGATTCTATGAAATTTCTATTATGTAGCATGTTGCTCTGTTGGGGATGCAGACACAGGAGTTTCTAAATGAAACTCAGAAAAAAGCATGAATTCTTGTTTGCTTTATATTTTCAGCCATGGAGAAATGATTTATTGAATATGCAAAACATACATTGAAATACTTACAACTCTGTAAAACTGGAATGCTGTCCATAAACTAAATACTGAAAGAAAGTCAAAAGATGTGTCAGTAGATTATTATATAAATATATATTTTTTTTTCCTATGCAAGGAAAAGAAAGCTTATTTTTACTACCATTGCAGCTCTTCCTCTCTAAATAAAATACCAGCACCCATCTGAATTAATTAAGAGAATTATTCTTTTCCTGTTCAAACATTGGCAGCTCTTGTAATATGATAAAGCTTCGATGAGGCCCATCAGTTTTGATTGCGAAATAAGAGTATTCTTTCCCTTGGTAACTAATTAGTTTTATTCATATAGATGTCTTTCATCCATGCAGATAAAAAGGAGTAAAAAGTGTATTTGAAACCATTTGTAGTCTTAGGGTTAGATTACTGTAAATAAGCAGTGCTTATTAGTTCAGTTTCCTCTCTTTAACTAATTGGCTGATGTTTGAAGAGCTGGAGTAGCATCACTACCAAACATGTGCTTTCCTAATTAATTGCCAATAATTTTAAACATTCCAGTCCACAATTAAAGATTTTAAATCTATATGCAAATTTAAACTACACACATATTTCCATTCTGAAAAAATGTGTTATGTTTCAGAACCAAATATACAATACACTGTAAGTTTTAAAAAAATACCGTGTAATAAATTCGAAATTCCAAGAAACATCAGAGAGACATCAAGCACATAGTTTTGGAGTAGAGAAGAAGAAAACAGTGTAATTTACCAATGCATTGGCCAAACAAGCAACAAGCTTGTGTATTTGTCTCGCTCCAATTTATAGGAAGGAGAGGAGGTTCTTTTATTAACTATATACCTGGCGTGAGATTAAGAAACAACAGTTCAAATGTTGGTCCTACCAGTTTATTACAAATCTTAATCAGGGAAATGGGGAAGGGGAGGACGGACACGATTACGAATTAGGGTAATGAGGAAGGGAAGGAGGGCAACAGAAAAGATAGAAAAGAAGAAGCAAGGAGTCTTTATAAGCAGCAAGAGGAACATAGTCACCACCATGGATCCAGCATGGTTGGTAGTTCCGTCTTTGATCCTCAGTAGTGGTGGGTTGTTGGGCATTGTTGTTCTATTGACGATGACCATGGCGATGATGGCCCCTTTTCAATAGTTTCAGAGTGGTCGAGTCAGCTGTCTTTGGAGTGACAGCTCAAATCCAAAGTGGTTGAATCAGCTCTCCTTTGAGTGGCAGCTTCTGGCTCTGGGATCTCAGCAGAAACTCGTTTGTTCCCATCTTCCGGGCCTTGCCAGCAGATAAGAACAGGGATGCCCATCTGCATTCTGTTTCTCACAGAACACGATGGTATCATTCCCCAATTTTCCCACACCTAGCTGGAGCTGTTTTGTCACAGGCCAGATCTTCCGCCAGTAAACATTCCTGAGCATTCTCTTCCACTCTTCTACAGAGCAAACAACTCTGGGGGAAGGGGCTTTCAAATGTTCCCAAAGCAAAATCGATTATCACACAGCTAGCACCCATCACTTGCCTCCTTAACAAATCATTCAGAGTCTTATCACAAGAAATACCTCAGGAAGCAAGCTTTGATCCAAAAAACAAAGAAGTATTCTCACAGTATTTCACCAGGAACCTCAGAAAAAATGCAGAATTGCTCCCTTGGCCAAGGATCTTTTCCATCTTTATCATCTATAAATGCATAATGAGATAAATAGTGTATCAATTTCCACCATATGTACTGATTTTTAAGCAACGTTGCAAAGGCTTCCAGCTCTCATTTGAAGGCTGTGATTGGCAATGCTGATGAGAAAAGCTGTGGAGAGACTTGTCTTTTGTGGGAATGGGCAGCAGAGGTCAGAGGACCCAAGGTAGCAGTAGGTAGAGGCCATCTTGCATTAAAAAACACTTGAATTCATCCTCTCTGAGGAGATGTTCAGGCTGTTTTTTAGTTTTTTAAAGTTTTATTCCCCAATGAAGAGAAAAAGAGAAGAATATCCCTAAAGGATGGAGGGTAAGACTGCCAGCAGGTGGACAAAACCCAAGAATGTGTACATCAGAGATCAGAAGAGGCTTTGTCTCTGTAAACCTGAGGAAACACTTTTTCAAAACAAGTTATGTAGGAAAAGTAAGGACAATGTCATTGAGATTCTGGAAAAATAAACAAAAATATTCTGTACTGATTTCTAATAGTGTAGATACTGAGAAAATTCTCAGACAAAGAGATTTTTACTTTATGGTATAATACAAGGAAAAAAGTATTGCAAGAACAAAAAATGGATGGTTAGAAGACAAGATGAAGTGCTCCAATCTAGATTATTTATGCTAAAATTAAAAAAGACAAAGGTGTTTGTGGGCCACATAGATTCAAATCCTTCGTGTGAAGCAGATAATCGCTTTTCTGCAACCTAGACAAAGTCTAACAAAGGAAAATGGGAGTATCAATAACAAGCACAGAAAACAGCTGTGCTAAGCAGCTGGGGCAGATGGGGCAATGAAGACAGTGGTGTCTAAGTCCCAAGAGCAGTGTCTACTGTCTCCTTTGTGTTAAATCTACACAGACAAATGAAGTGAGTCTAGGTCCATTCATTGTCTGGCATTGACACCAATGGCCCATATTCATACTGTTAAATTAATTATCATTCTCCAAAAGAGGGGCTGTTCAAACTACTTGTAAGAATAGATACAAACTGGCATAAACTCATGAACTCCAGGAGCTGTGTGAATGAGTGTTGAGAAGTGTTGCCCTGAAACCAAACTGTAATCCAGAGATGCTTTACAGGCAGACCTAATTTATTAGTGTTGATGCAATCTTAGAGACCAACTTTTCTATGTTTGGACAGTTCTATCTGTTTCGACGGTTTCTATCTGTTTGTACAGTTCAGTGTACTGCAGAAATCTCATTATTACGTAACTAATTCATATTCACTGTATATGGAGACTGGATGTTTAGATTAAATATATTAAGCCCCTAAAGAGGTAGTACAGCACCTGAAATCTTTTGTGAATGTAGCTTTTAATACCTTAAATAACTAGAGGATTAAGTAACATCGGTGCATGGGTGTGTTTATGTGTGTGAAAGAAAGAAAGGGAGAAAAAGAGAAAAAAAACACCAAATACACAAGAATGATTACACTCACTCTGAATAAGTGATAGAGTAAAGCACTTGTACTGACTGCCAGATGGCTAATTCACTCTTTGGATTTATCCCAAAATTATTTAAGTTGGAAAGTTCCACCATTTTTCAATTGAACTTGTGCATTTAAGTCATTGAAGTAGTCTTAGAAAATCCCCTTGGAAGTACTCAGTGTTTTTCAAAAACTTTCACTTGTTTGCATCTGAGAAGGATCTGTTTCAAATGCAGATTATTTAAAAAAATACAGCAGAACAAATCATTCTCTTTTTTAAATCAATTTAGAAAAAAAAGCATAGATGTTCAAACTCAGTATCACACCCTTGCAATGATATTCAGTATTGGGCACTGATTCAGCAAATTAAGCATGCCAAGTTAAGATGCCTTAGAAGTAATAAGATCTGCTTTTAAAAGTACTGAAAAATCAAACCCCGAAGAACAGATGATTTCATGCTTGGAATAAAGTTATTGGAAACTCATTGTCAGGCTTGGATTTGGAGTTGTGCTATAAGGTAGTCTATATAAGTTAAACCAACTGTAGAGAGTGAACAGGAATTCTTACTGTTTGCTGAACTTTCCAGGTACTACTGTGTTTGGAATGGCTAAAAAAAGACTGCATTTACTTGTATAATTAATTTTGGACATATTTGCTAAGACTTAGAATAAAATTTTTGTGTGAACATTTAAGAAATAGTGTAAGTACACATTCTTCCATTTGTTCACCTAAAAGACCTACTTATTTCTAGAGTATGCAATATGAATGAGATCTCAATGATAGTTACCATCAATTACCATTAATCCACAACAGAGCTAACACAAAGGATAAGTTGTTTGGAATGTGAACATTTTTATTTACCTGTAGTGTTTTGCTTGTGAAAGATGTGATTTAAACAACAAAATTTTAAAACAATTTGATATATGAGAGTTAAAGACAAATGTCTAAAACTTCAATATTTTGTGAATTAATATACATTAGATTTGTTGAAATTATTTTTAAAAAAGATGTTACCTGCCTGTGTGCTCTATAACTATGAGCAATCCGTCAAGAATGAAATCATCACTTGGAGAAGCCTGCAACTATGTAGCTTTGTGGGATCCATGGGAAGGTCAAGATTAATCTATGCAATAAAATTCAAGCAAAAGCAGGAGACAATTTGGCCTTGATTTTGATTTATTAAAGTGTTCTTATGTTGATCTGCTGTGCAAAGAACCAAATCATTTAAAAATCAAGGCTGTCCCATGGAACTTAACTGAAGCCACCAAAGGTTCTTTCTGACTCACTGAAAAGAAACTGAGACCTTTCATAGAAAGGCTCAACCCATTTCTCCTGTGGATTCTCAGAGTGGATAGATAAAGCAGGGCACTGACTATGCTTACAGCCTAAGTTAGTTGTGTGAAGTGAATCTGGACTTGGAAATTATATGGAGGATTTGATATTCCTTCTTCACAAATAGCTGTAAAAATTCCATTTGGATTCTGGATCCTCCTACGAATTCTGAGGTCTTTTCTGCTTGTAGGGAAGAACTATCCCTTAGGGACAATTATCGTTATCTTAAAGGAGATAAAACACATATTCATATGTGTAATAGCCAAAAATGTCACTGATGTTTACTCACAGCGTTACATCAACTGATATATGATATTGATGAAAAAGCAAGGGAGAAAAAAAGAGTTGAGAAATGCTTTACCCCAACTATTTTCCAAATTTTAGGTACAGAAAGGATCTCTCCCTTTTTCAAACTGTAACAGTTTGAGAAGATAATTCCCTTAACACACAGTGTTTTCATGAAGAACTACTTAAAAGATCATGGCATTGCATTTCCATTTACTCCGCATCATTTAACAGGTCTGACAGGAAGAAAAGAAATCTTAATAGCTGCTGAAATAAAGTATAAGGCATTTTGTTTAAAGCCTAAAAGTGGAGGTTTCCATCTTAGTCATAATTTCTGTCAGTGTTTGTGAGCTTCTCTATTTCAAATTTCACCTTGTTTCCATTTTTGGACGTAATTGTTCTTTCCCTTTGAAGACTTAACAGCCTTCTTTTCACTGAAAATAAAATGCTAAAAATTGGCTGACCTTTCTAGGAGGTGTTAGGTAATGCTATTATAGATTTTGCCAGGCATTTACAGAAATTTGTTTCCCATTGTGGATATTCTTTAAAAAGGTGTATATCTTATCTTGGTCACAAGTTAAGAGATTCTGTTGGTGAGATTCTGTGGCAAAAAGTATTTCAGCTTTTCTCCATCATTTTGTTCCGTACAGCTTTTTGTATTTCCCTGAACATCATTTCTATGTACAATATCCTGCTCTTCCCTCATCTACCAAGCGGTACATTTCATTGTAGCATGTTATCTGTCTGGTGTAAGCTTTCAGGCTAAGGAAAACCTTGAACGTGAACTTGAATATTTTGTACATGAGTATATTAGCCATTCAGCTACCACGTCTAAGCACATTTCTCTCAAGATGTATGCTAAAATAAAGTCTCTAGAGTATGGTCCCAGGTGATAGATTCCTCCATGGAACCTTTCTAGCCTCAGAGTTTGTTGTGGGTCTGTTTTCAATCATGTCTCCATCATCTTAAACATGGTAATTAAATACTGCCCTTCTCAGCTTGCCCATTTTGACTCTAGCACTCCACTCTTTCCATACACCTTTTAGTCAGTCTAGGTGACATAGATGCCAGATTCGTTTCAGTGACCAAGCCTTGTAAGCAGTAGGTCCTAATGTATGTTGACCATAATCACTAACTTGGCACACACATAAAAATCTACCCCTTGAATCTTTGTAATCTTTAATGGAGAAACTCCATTAACAACTCTTTGGTTTACAGGTGCAATCTGGAATTTAGAGGCAGATGCAATTCCACGTATTCCTAAATAGAAGGAGTATTTACGTGTCTCCTCAGAGAGAAAAAAAAAAAAAAAAGGATTTAAAATGTCGTATCAACATATTTCCTAATGTCCTACGTGTCCCTCGTGCTAATTCATATAGACTACCTATGAATCCTGTTTCCTATTGTGCTGCAGACATGAGGAAGAACCAAAACATCAGAAAGCCTGTAGTTGAAGAGCAAGGATGCTGATGTACCCTTCATAATTTGAGTCCGGGAAACTTTTGCCACTGATTTCATTAGAGCCAGGACAAATGTGTTTCATATCTGGAGACTGAAAATAATATATCTGAAATGCCTTGTAACACGTGGTTGTATGTTACTGCTGCTGATTGGACCCTTCTGCTTTTGGTAAAATGGTCTGCTCTTTATGCTCTGCATAATGAATAATCTTTCTCAAGTCAGTAATACATTCAGCTTTTTCTAGTATCCAACCTGAACCTCTGCTGGTCCCCTGGTGCAAATTAAGACCATTACCTCTTGTCCTCTAGACTAAATCACTAATTATCTCAGAGAAGAGGCTTAACTCCACCTCACCACATCTTTCTTTCAGTTAGATGTAGCAATAAGGTCCTGCCTGAGCCTCCTCCAGATTGAACAATCCCAGTTCCCTCAGTTGCTCCTCATTAGAAATGTCCTCCAGACCCTTCACCATCTTCTTTGTCATTCTTTACACATGCTTCAATGCCTTTCTCATAGTGAGGCACCCAAAACTGAGCACAATATTCAAGCTATGGCCTCACCAGTGCTGAGTACCAGGGGAATATTTAAGAAGATTGGACAGAAGTAGAGCTTTTTCACTATGATTGAACCCGCAATCTAAACTAATACACAATTACATATGTGGCTTCAAAGAAATGTGGTATATTATCATCTTGTCCGAATTTCGGATAATTGCATGATTTTAGCTGAAATGTTTAAAGAAATTTTGTGTGATTTTAAATTTTTTAAGTGCTATCCTATCTGTAGTAAAATTCAATAAATATGAAAGTAAGCTGGCTCATTAATCTGCAACTGAAAATGTCATTTTTTCCCGTTCTCAACACTTATGTGTGTAGAAGTTTTACTGCACATTCAAAGAAGGTATTTACATTGATGTATTTATATTACTAATTGTATAGTACTCATATTAATGACATATTTTTAACTAAATGTGGCACACAGTATGAACAATGATTTACTATACTTGAGAAATGAATGAAATACTCCATTCATGTACTGCCATATGATTGGTAAATTTTTTCTAAATGTCTACTTCAGCAAGGAAGTATATACCAGGAATGTTTATATAATCAATCCCAAAAGAGACATTAAAATTAAGCAAAATTTACTCAGTTTAGTAACAAAGACAAGACTCATTAAAAGAAAAAAATATCTCATTAGCTTTTTGAAAAAATGTTATAGCATATATGATTAACTTTTCAGCTATAGAAATACTGATTATTCAGTATTAGAAATTATAGAAGATGTTTAAATGAGTTGTTTTTTTTCATATACAATCAACAATAATAATGAACAGTCTGTTCAGCTACTAAAGAAACAAGCTGAAATGTAAAAGATTAAAATATTTTATTGTAGTTTTTAATAATTTCTTATCCAGAGAAGCACAGGTACAGAATAATAACACAAACAATGTAGATGGAACATTCAAACCTACAAGAAATGTGTAACTATTTCAATCCAAATATGCACAATGCACAACTGTTTGAGATTAAAAAGCAAAGAAACAAACACTTCACACTAAAGGTGGCAATTTAACATGAAGATATTGCATTTATTTGCTGATATGGTATTGGGTATTAAAGCACACTTGGCAAAGCTTTTACAGATGATGATAAAACCATGGCATTTCTTGCTTCACCCCTTGTTTTTTCATCTAAATGTTTAGCTCATTATTGCTCTCTCTGGAGAGGTTTGCGTTCTGGAGGTAGCATTGGTTGTAACTTCTGCCAGCGTTTTGGAGGCCAGAGGATATGAGTAGCACGAGCATGTAGAAGTCCAAGAGAAACCTGTACCCAAAATGAAATGTGTATAATCAATAAAAACTGAAAATTAAATGAATTCTGAGAGGTATAAGGCACATGTTGACATGTTAGAATAATCAGAGAATACAAAGCAGAATACTTTGCATGCACAAATATCTATTGCATGTAATGAAAGAAAAAATATACTGCTTCAAAAACAACTTTTTGTTTGCTTTGGTAAAACATTTCGTGGAATCCAGAAAAACAGAATTGCATGGTTTATAACAAACATGAACTAGGAGTGTTTTTTCAGGTTCAAGAAGCAGCAGCTGGTCAGAACAGATGAGGTATTTTATAATCGTCTGAAAGCTAGTCGTGATTACCTATGCTGGGCATGGCAGAAAAAGGTTAAATTATCTATTCTGAATAATTTAAACAGAACCCGTGTCTCAGGTTTGAGCTACACTAACTACACTATGATGTTGGCTTTCCTCAAGCATTCTGTACTGCCTTTCCAAATTCCATTTTGTCTCCAACCAAAAACGGAAACTACACTGAACTATTTCCCTAGGATAAAAATGTACTTCTGGCAGAATAATTGGAAATACATTTAAAAATCAAAAGTTTTTAGGATTACCTTACACTTCAAATATATGTTTTGTAAATATTTTACATCTCATTATCTATTAATGTGTTATTTCAATAGTTTTGCTTTACAAACCACAGAATCATAGAATGGTTGAGACTAGAGGGGACCTCTGGAGATTATCTAGTCCAAACACACCACTCAAGCATGCTTCCCTAAGGCACATTAGCCAGAATTGTGTCCAGGAAGCTTTTGAATATCTCCAGGAAGGAGACTCCACAACCTATCTGAGCAATCTGTGCCAGTACTCCATCACCCTCACAGTAAACAATTTTTTCCTCATGCTCACATGGCATTGCCTATGTTTCAGCTTGTGCCTGCTGGCTCTCATCCTATCAGTGGGCACCACTGTAAAAAGTCTGGCCCCATTCTCTTGAGACTGCCCCCTCAGATTTCACTCAAGAATGTAACTGAACTTCTGATTTGAACCTGTACATTCCTGCTTAAATTTTTATGTAAACCCACTACTTCAATCCAATTCTATTTCTCATCACAAAAAATAAAGTGATTTCAGTAAGCAGGTAATTCAGCATTTTATGCAAATGGACACCAAATAGCCCCCTAGGAATATCTTCAGCTAATTTTCTTGATTTCATTTCATAGGATTAATGTATATTCACCATACTCTCTCCACTACATAATTAAATCAGTGAAGCTGAAGTAGTCTATATCTAATTCCATATTCTGTAGTTTGATGAAGCAAGTGAATTACTTGAATATAATTTGGCTACCTAATAACCCACAATATCTAAAAGAATCTAGAGTAGATCACTGAAACTGCAGTCTAACATTACATTTTCCTTGTTTGATCCCTTGCAAGGATCATTTACCTGATCCATTGCCTCCTTTTCCTGCACTTAAGCAAAGGACAATATATAACCAGACTGATAAGTAATAACTCCTTTTTGACAGAATTTAGCTACTTTTTTTTTTTTTTTAAGTCTTGACATACTTCTGTGTAGGTTGTTTGATATATACAGAATTCACAATATCCTTTATCTCAATTATTCCATAAAGTGGCCTGCAAATGTAAAATTACCACAGGGATTAGTTCTCTGAGTATACAGCATGATGGCACACACATTACAGGCTGGTGCCAAAATATAAAACTACTGCAAACATCACTACTGCATATAAAATGTGACAGCATTAGTACAGAGATAAATGTTAAAATACTCTTCTCCAACACAAATAACATCTCATTTTCAAAGCTCTGTGTTTTCCTCAGTGCACTGCTTGTTACTGATGTCAGTAGGAGGTCTGCACACAGACTGAGAATATAATAAATGAATCAAAACTTGTTTGAAGCTCAGACAGGGAATAATTTTGCCCAGAGGAATACTTCTACTGACCACCATCTGACTTGAAACTAATAAAGAAATATCCTTCCCATAAACCTGATTTAGAGGACAACATGACTAGTGCTAAAAAGGAAAAATGGATATTGTAGGGTTATGGAAGTCTTTACTAAATAACAAATGACACTGATGCTATGGGACTTCTTTTAAAATAACTCAAAAGCTCACTTTTAAAGCACCTTGCTGTCTGACTTCTGCAAAGAACCTTAATAACTTTTGTCCATTGCCTATTATTATTCTGTAGTTACTACTGCAGTCATGAATTTCACTGAGGAAGAACACAATTGCTCGTAGAGAATAACCTGCCCCTTTTAATGGATTTACCCTCATCAAGGTTAGAAGTGGACAGAGGGTGAACAGAGAGGCTACACTTTCTGTCAGAACAGTGAAATATTGAAATAATCTGTTAAAGGAGAGATTTGCCAATTCCCTTACAGACATTATTTACTCACTTAGGAAAATAACTTTACACCCTTGAAATACTACTTTAACTGTGAGAAAAATTAACCCTTTCCATGCAAAAACTCTGAGGACCAAGAGATATCAGCAATCGAAATAGTAGAATCTTATTCTATATTAAAGTCTAATTCTTAATCTTGCTGTTGCAACAACAAATGTTATTCTGAACTGAACCTATGTTATTCTCCCTCACTTGAGCAGTTTTGGCATTAATTTTATATTTTTAATATTTAAATATGTAACTGACCAACTGATAAACTTTTTTGTTCTTTGTAACATAGAAGTTATGTCTACAAAACATGTTTTGAAAGAATAATATCATTTTGGCACTGTTACTGCAACTAAAGCTAAATTTCCTTGAAATTTGCTTGTTGTTACTATGTTAGTTGTGTGGAAACTGATTAATTTTGGCACCACATTAGGAAAAGATAAGCCTAGCCTTGAAAGTGCTATCAGCAGTGGAATTTACGTCTTTCTTCCTCATTGTGTTCTAACAGGTGGATAAATGCACCTCTGTTGGTAAAGAGGCTTATATTACCTTTCTTGATTCCAAAATATGGCCTTTTAAAATGCTCATTGATTTACAGACTGTGCTCTCTGCTATTTGAAATCTTCACTACCTCTTTGATTCCTTTTCTAATCTCCAGTCATAATGCGAAAAGCAGCATTGATACAGTGTCAGAATTTTGTGGAGAAGCACGCAGAGGTGCACACCAAATTCTTTATTGGAATCCAGGTCCTCAGTCCACATTTCAAGAAAAGAAAAAGTCCAGATAAGAATGTAACAAGGAAGGGTATTTGCAGCTTTCTCAGGGTATGTAAAACCTACTTAAGCTACTAAATACAGCTACTGCTGACCATCATTGGATTTGAAACTAATAAAAAAATATCCCACCCATAAACCCAAGTTAGAGGACAGTATGGCTAGTGTAAGAAAGGAAAAATAGGTATCGTAGCTACTCCTGAACTTAGCTGCAAAATCACTTTAGGTTAGGTGGATTCTTCACAGGTTTCTCTTTGCTTTTTTCTTCTTGAACCTCTGGTGATTAGGATCTAGCTAAAACGGGCAAGATTTCAAATTCTGTAACAACAGTGAAACAATGAAGTACAGCAGCACAGAATGTAGCCTGGGAAAGAGCAGTGCAGAAACAGAAGAAAAGGTCTTTACAACAATTTTTAATCTAGACTTCCTAAGCAGTCAACTTACGAATTAGAAGTAACAGTAAGACAAAGAGATATAAAGCAATACAAGACTGTTTGTTCTGCTGATTTTGTAACTCTGTAAGCCTGTATTGCCATTTCAAGTAACATGCTACCAATCTCCTACCAGCTCTGTATGAATTTTCTTCCCAGGCTTTGTTTGAATTTTGCCTGCCTGCCTGCAGTTTTGATTTAGCTTGTTTAGCTGCAATTTTTTTTCCATAATGATTAGATAGCTATTATCTAATTTGTTATAATTTTGTTTATATTGATTATATTTCCTTGTATCTGCAAAAACTTTTGGCATAATTACAGGCTTTTGTATATAGCAAAAAGTTACTATTTTATGTAGAATTAAATTTTTATGACCTTATGTGGATTTCAGGACTATAGGCATGGTATCATAATAAATGGGTACAGAATGACACTGCAGACTGCAGGCTTAAAAACAACTCAGCAGTGGTCACTTAAATGTCTGACTGAGGAACTGGATGAAAAAGATATAAGACTATCAAAATGACCAAAGAAGAGTTCAAAAGAACAAGGAATAAATAACATAAATAAAACTTAGAATGTATAATAAATACAGATAAAAAGGAGTTGCCAATCAATGCAAAAAAAAAAAAAAAAAAAAAGGCAAAAAACATGTCAGGATTTGTATTAAGAAAAGGAGAGATAAGAAACCATCAACATCACAGTTTTCATGGTGAAGGTTTTAGGATGGCTATAAAACTTGCTAAAACACTCTTTTCCTGTCTTTCTGCAGAGGACAAGTGTTCAAAAAAGTATAAAATAATGTAAGAAATTTTGGAATAGCTTTACCTGACACAGATAAATATGCAAAGAGAACAGGAAGATTATAAAGCACAGCAGCAATCTTTAACACTGGATCAACATAACAATCCTTACTGAAAGTGTATTTGAATAAATGTGTGAATACAAATACACTTCTTCTGAGGAAGGAAATACTATTTGAAAGTGCTGTCTTAAAATGGTTTCATACAGGTTAAGATTAGAAACATTTCAATTACTAATTCATATGTTGTCTCCTTTTTCCATTAATACCTAAATGTTTAAATTGTGCATCCTTTAAATTCCACTGAAGAGAACGACGACGGATATAAACAGAATTAAATTATAACCACAGCAGACTATAATCTGTATACTAGAGAGATTTTATTAGCTGCTACAAAATCACAATTTTTGAGGCATACATCAGCCTCTGATTTTGAAGAGTCACTTTTGCTTTACTCTCATAAGTTGTTCTAGCAGTATTCCACAAGCCTTCCAAAAACCATGGGCATTGATAAATATGCAAAGAAAATATCACTGATCACAGTTAGTGTTTCAAATTATGCTTTCTATTCTCTGAAGTACTACATTCTCACTATATTGTTCTTGTTCATATACACGTCAGCAACAAAACTTCATTCACAGCCTTTCATGTGCTCTGCACTATGGAACAATAGCTGTACTTTAAATTTTCTTTTAAAGTTGTCTGCTTCATAATGCAAAATCATTGGGGATGGAGTTAGGGGGATTTCTGTAGCAGCAGAGTTCTATTCAGACTGCATTTGGAATATTTAGTACTCCCCACTAGAGGATCTGAAAAGTGCTTATACACAGTAGGTAAAAGACCCCCTAATAGGGAGATAATCAGGGTGATTTACAGATAGATGATTTATAGACACCATTTGAGCAAGTCAACAGATTTAACGAATTTTTCCATATCTAGTAATTCTTTTCCCTGTTATCTATATTCTATTAGCCAACTAGCTGTAGCTTAACTAAGTATACACAAATTCTGGAAGACAGGGAGTGCCAAATTTGTGTGGAGGTTGAAAAATGTCTCCAAAGAGACACAGTTAATAATAAGAAGAGAAAAAAGTTCCTGAGTTCAAGAAGTCTCAAAGAAAACCTCAAGACGGAAATACCTAGGCAACTATGCAGTATTTCAGCTATAATACTAACAAAAATATATAACATGGCATTGCTATCTGTGTCAAATTAGATTGCTTGTCCTTAAGAAAGGTTGTTACACCAGGTTTTGATATTAGTTTGTAGGTGTAAAACGGTCTCACAGAGAATTCTCCCAGTAAATTAGTCTCTTCAGAAAATCCATACTTTAATAGAAAGTAAACATGATTGCTATTACACTTCATTTTCTGTACATGGCTGAACTTTGAAACAACTACTATCAAGTGCAGTAGCAGGAAATAAGGCTCAATAAAAATAAATTCCAGTGGATTATAGTAAAATCCCAGAGAAACCACTTCCTCTGCTAGAAGTACCTGCGATAATGAACAATGGCGGAAGAAACAAATATCCTTGACCTCCTTCTTTCATGAAGCAATCATAGAAAAATGAGAATAAATAAATTATTTTGTAAATAAAACCATACCAAAACAGATTTTCTTTAACTAATATCAGTTTGTTGAAGGTTAGCAAATCAAGATGCTAAGTAGCTCATGAATTTAAAAGCATGAAGTGATAGATTCCTTTCAGCTACACAGCAAAATACTGGCATCTTCATCATTCTTTCCTCTCATCCCTGAACAAATCAGACCTAATGGAGCCATACAGATCTAGTGACAAAGAAAAGAATGCAGCCCATTAATTTTGCTAGTAAGCGTTCCATTACAGTTCCATTAGTTTGATAGCTGAAGCAGCAGCTCCAGGTACAGATAAAGCATTCCATATGCATCTTCTTTCACAGAGCTACCGTATAATCAGAAAGGTCCCTATCAAGGTTATCAAATTCAGAAGTGTTCATTTAGCTAGATAACATATTATGAAAGTGTCTGGAAATATATAAATCACACTGTGACAATAATTTAATTTTGAGATGTTTTAAACAGTAAAAATTGCGACACTCAGAAATGATGCACATGTACTACATGTATAAGCATAGACATGGTCTCAAAATAAGACATGAAAGACAGGATTATGTTTCAAATGCAATGACGGATTCCCAGAATGAATAACATTTGCATATTAGCACAGAATATTTGTCTGAAATTCAAATAACAAGTGTGAATTCTCCAATCAAACGTGATTTTGCAATTTAAGCTATTCAGATCAGAAAAGGTGAGCACGGTCACTGTACTGTAAGACAAGCTTGGGTTATTGACTGAAAATGTGACATACTGAAAACACTGGGTTTCACTGTCTTTTGTTCTATCCTGTCTACACACCTCCCTTAAGCCTTAACATATGAGAGAGGTAAAGGAAAGAAATGATCACCAAGAATTGAATATTTTTCATATATTAGATCTTTCCATGGTTACTGTGCAGATAGAGACTGGTTAACCTTGAACTATGATTAACATTCATAACAGTAGTGTAGATTTAAAGGAATCAGCATCAAGTAATGTATTTTTTATTCCATTTGTGAAGACATCAGTTGTCAAAGTCATTGACTAAATTAAATGTAGTAGCAGGGCTGGGAGCTGGGTGGGTTGGGTTGTATGAGCTTCTATCTCATTTTTAACTCAGCATATTTTCTTGGAATTGTCATGGTTGTATTATTGAAAGGGACACTATGACTAATTAACTTCTTTGATCCTTCCCATTTGTTTCTTTCTGTGTTTTCTATAAAAGTACATTAAAAATATGTTAACATAGTGTGCGACTAGTTTTTTATCTTCAGAAAGTATAGTGTTCTTCAAAATCATTCTTTCTTCTCTATGAACAGAACCTTTATGCTAAATAGATCTACAAATGGCTTACAAACCAATCTATTATTTATTTTAGAATTCTAGTTAGAAAAACAGTGAAAGAATTTGCTTAGTTCAGAGTATACATGCTTTGCGTGCTGTACATAAACAAATATCATTCAACAGTTAAAAGCTTTTTAATATTTCACTGGATGAAGCACAAAATTCACAGGCTATATAAGATTGCCACTAAGCAACGCAACTCAACAGAAGACCAACACATACTAATAGCATTCATGGCAGAGCCCCACATTAAAAAACAGTAATGGATTTGCAATTCAATACTGAAAAGAATTAATAAATTGAGTTGCAATAAACAATTATTATATTTATTAGCTTCAGACAGAAAGCATTAGCTTTCCCAAGTATTAATTAGTCATAAATACATAAAAGCTTTCAAATGTGAATTCTTATTCAGCACCACACTGTGTTAGTGCCAACAGTGTCAGAAGAATGTGAGTACAAGTGACATTTTTTAGCTTACTACACTGATATTGATTATGTGAACCATATTTCTTGACTGAATTCTGAGGACACTATGCAGAAATGCTGTACATTACAAATTAAGTTGTTTTCCATTTTTAATATGTTGTATGTCATTAATGCAAACACAGTAGTGCAGGAGTAGAAGGGCAGGAGTCACAGCACAGCTTCCTGAACTCACAATTGCATTTGCTGTCTCACTATGCTGTTCCTCTGCAGACCCTATTCATCCTTCTGGGCTGATGCTCATGCAGGTGAGACTATGATGTCTGTTTCATCACCCCATCTGTGTAGCGCTGTGTGCACTCCATGCCATTGCTCTGCCCATGAGACTAACTGTGATACTTCTAAGCTCTGCTGCAAGATGGAGGTACCCTTACTCTGCTGCCAGCATGCACTTGTGGAAGTGTCCAGCAAAACCTGTCTTTCACAAAGCTAATTATGAGTGGCTGACATTGCAAAGCTGCACAAAAATGCTTAGATGACAGACCAAATTACACCAAAGTTGCTCAGGAAAGCACCCACTCTCAGAAATCAGGGCAAATTATTTATGAACTTGAGAGGTGCTGACACTAAGGGATATCATGGAGGACATCTCATTCCAGTGTTGCCATGGCATCACTTTAGAGCAGCTCCAGCATGGCTGACTCCATAAGGGATCACTTCTGGGAATCCTCATCTTAAATTCTACTCGGTAGAGACTTGCCCACCAGGGGAGATCACATTACAGTAATTATCAATGCTGAGGTAAGGAAAGAAGTCCAGAGGAAGCAAGAAAAGCTGGCATATGGGAATACATGAGAAAACAGTTCTAATTTTAATAAAAGGTACCACATGTTACAATACTGCAACTATTACTGGGCAAGGCAAGACTTTTATAAAGTTGGGATAAATGTTCCAAAGTTTTCAGTAACAACAGCTTCCATGTTCAGCAAATAGATCTGTCAGCCTACTCAAAGGTTCTCCATTATTTGTCATACATTTCCCAAATTCTAATGAGGTTATTGCAATACGGTTGATTTTCTCTTATCTTAAAAGATCAGTGTACAATAGACTATTTTACTTAGATATTTCGTAGATATTTCAAAAAAGATTCTACTGTGAGGCTTGCTTATATTATCTTCCAGAAACAGTTTGACTTACAGAGAACATGCTATTGGCAATATGAGTTATGAAAAGCAATGGGGAGTAAATATACAGTGAGCAGCTAGGATATCAAAATGTCATTAAGTAGCTGCATGATATGTTATTAAAATTATAAAAGACTTTTTAATAGAGGCCTGCATGAGAATGGCTAAAGCTCATCTAAAATGGTAAGTTTCATCAAGATAATTGTATATACTCAATCCCCTGAGCTAATTAACTGGAAGAAAAACCACACACCTAAATACTTAAATATACACAAAGTTGTTCTCCCTCTTATAGCTTTAATAACAGCTATGAATTTAAGAATGTTTAAATACTTCCTCTCTTGTCTTTATCTGATTTATTCTGCATTTTCTTTGAACTTACAGAGAAGAGATTAAATGTACTAAAACCAACTTGTACTTTATTTGGAAATTTTCTATGTCTTATTATACTGTAATATTTGTCAAAAGACATTGCTTTTTGGTATAATCACGATCATATAGCTATCCTATCACTTCGTAAGGGAAATTATGATTAAATAATTGACTCTATTAATTATGAATATCATTTCCACATCCTACATAACTAATCTGCTTCAAATTCAGTTTTGTTTTTTTTTTACTTCACTCTTGATCAGCTTAAGATAATGGCATAACAGGTTCAGCTAAGAAAAAAAGCTGCACAAAAATAAATCAAAAGTATATTAACATTCATATCCTAATTTAGATGCTGTTGCAGTTCTCCTTTGCAAGCCTAAATATACAAAACTGAATCTCACATTAGATGATTGTTTGATTCTGTACAGAAAAATTCCTAAGTGAGGTAATAGACTTCCTGTGTGTTTATGGAGAAGGCAACTTTAGAAAATTCACTATGATGGATTGTATCACCAGGCCTGACATGTACCAGGTAGCCAGGCAGAGCTGACTGATGCAGGTGAATCACAGAACCGTTGACTGGCTTGGGTTGGATGGGATCATCAAGTTCCACCCTCCCTGCCATGGGCAGCTTTGCCACCCACCCAATTTGCCACCCACCCAAGATCCAATTGCCCACTCCCAGTGGAGAAGTAGCAGACCAGCAGTCAGGGTGATGCAGATCCCCATCACTGTGGGGATTTCATAAAAAATTAGGAGGGAGAGAAGGAGACCATGTATCAGCTTCCTGGCCATTACATTAGAATCCAATTTGCTGGCCTAAAGAGAGGCCATTCTGCCATTGGGATGTCCTAGGAAACCTCTCCTAGTCACTGTATGTCCTCTTGTAGAGTGGCACAGGATTCCTGAAAGCCTGTGCTACACTTTGAAAAAGCACATAAATGACTGAGGTTCACTAGAACATAGGAAAAGCAGTTAGTAGACAGTCCTAGTCAGTTCTCTTCAAGGTCTTTGAAATTATTTCTGGAACATATACAGTATTTTTGTTTTTTCCCCTTGCTCTCCAGCTTTCTTTAATATACACTTCAGTAACATGACAGGATACTATATACTAAATAACTAAGACAGACTTTATTTTAAAATAAAAAATTGTCTTCCTGGTTAGACAAAGACAATAGCCAGACTTAATCCACTACTTCATCATCAAGAACTGTATTTATCTCAAGGAAACATTAAGAATTTTTCTTGAGATATACAGTATGAGAGAGAAAGTAGTGGAAGACTAATGAATTCAGTTTCCTGAATATTTAATAAAATATTCTCTCATAGTAATAATGAAGCCATAGTTCAGCAAAGCATGTGCTGAACTTTAAATATTCAAGTAAAACACTTGAGCACGTTATTAAAATTAAGTAAAAAAAAATAATAAAATGAATATAATTTCCACAGAGCTGATGATCCAGATTTATTAACTCTTTCAACTGCATTATTTTTTCAGAGTATATACAGCTAATAGGTTATTTTAGCTATGTATAAGCACATAGGATGGATAAGTCATCAGTATGGGGAAATGATTAGCACACTTAGGAGCTGAAAGATCTAAATTTTAAAACTTAACACCATCAAAATTAATTCAGTCAGAGTAGAGACCTTCCAATTCCAGAAAGAAAATCAACAAAATTAAAATTATTTTTAAGCACTTACCTTTGTTGCACAATAGATTCAAGATACACTGCAAATACAACATTAATTCTGTACCTCAGTATTTTGGGGGAGAGCAATCACATTTTAGGCCAGCAGAAGGCTGCATATCCATTGCTATAATGCCTGGAGATCCAAAACTGTCTCTGACATTAGCTGAGAAGGCAGTAGTAGTGACATGTGCAGACAGCATAACTTGATCATCAGTCTACTTTGGAAAAATATAGTTCTGTATGTTTAAAGAGTTGATTTTTTCTGCTACAGGATTAAAACACTTGAAGTAAGTGAAGAATAAAGTGATCCATATTTTAAATGGAGTATGATTCTGAGATGATGATTATGAATTGTTCATCTTCTATATGGCTTTTCTATCAGCTATGTGTAAAGGCTATGGAATTAAGGCATTTACAATTGCTTTGCAGTGGAGATCTGGCAACATATCTCAAGAATCTTTGTTCTCTCACTATTGCACAGCTTAATCTGAGCATAGTAAGGGCTATGCATTCTTGTTTTCAAAATGAAAATTTGAGCATTTTCTTGTTCAATGAGTCCAAGTCTTTTTTTTTTTTCTTCTTTTTTTCTTGAAGATAAAAGCAAAACAAAAGAATAATCCACCACCAAACCTTGAGAAGACATGCCTCCATGCATTACTCTGAATTTCCTGTAGTCATCTAAGTCTCCATGTGACCCCATGTCTTCTAGAGTCACACACTGACAGGAGAAAAGCAAAAGTTGCTTTGTCTTCAGAAGTCTCACCATCTGGTGGTATGAACCATTTACCCATTTGAAGAGTGAATCAATCTTAAACTGGAAGCTGCCACATTGTACGTTTGTGGACATGAGGACTTTAACCATGAATCAAATACACATAATGACTCAAAATCATGATACTGAAATATGATGCAGTAAGTAAGAAGATGGAAGTTAGCATCTACTGATAATAACATACACATCTAGAAAAGTGTGTCTCCTATCCAAAGAAAACAAATGCAAGGCCAGAATCCCATGAGATTTAGAAAAACAGGAAGAAAAAAAAAAAAAAAAAAGACGTAGATAGGACAAAAACTTTGAATAGATGCTGAGTTACTTGAACAATTCACACCCTGAACTCAGACTTCCTCTCCAGACTTCAGTAAAGATACAAACTTAGTGGACATTACTGACAACTGAAAAAGACTCTCAATAAATACTAACACAAAGCCTTTTCTGAAACTAATGCCATGTATTTTATTTTGTAGGCCCACAATGTCAGAGGCAGATGTTGGTAGTATGGCAGTAGAAGTTGAACCTTCACACCAACATTTATTTTGCTGCCATGTGACAGATGGCAGCTGAGGAGCAGTCTGACAAAATGGTGGCTGACACTGAGGTATATCTGAAGCAAAGGTGTGTCACTAAATTGAAGAAAAAAAAAAAGTAGACGTGCACAGTGAGGTGGTACATTTCAGCTGTGGCAACAGCAACATGAAAGACAAGCCACATTCCGGAATGCCATGCAGATTTTTAGAAGAGCACATGCAGACTCTTGTTCATTGCCACTGAAAATGCACAGCTACTGATAGTGACTATGTTGAAAAACAATTTTGTAGCTGAGAATTTGCTCTATGTATACTGCTATTGAGCTCTATGCCTCTGTTGTAGTTTACATAGAAATAAATAAATGCATGCAGAAATAGAGACTATCTCTTAAAAACCAGCATCACTCCTAACCGATTAAAATAAATGCAATTATGACTTACCATTCTTCAGTACATTACATATTCTCATTCATAATAGTACAAAAGGCACACAAAATATTCCTTTAGTTTACTACTGTGGAAGTGACACTACTAAGAATCTGTTATACCAAAGCACATCTACTGAATTTACTGCTGTTACATAAACAAGGTTGAGTCTATTTGATTATTATCGTTTGAGACTTTTTACTGAGTACCATGCCAAAATTAATCTCTATTTAGTAAGGTTTTTTGAAAGAGTTTTAAAATATCAAAATTCTGAAATATGCTCATTACAACTATTACAAAGTAATTTAAAATGATAGCTTATAAATAAATTGTGATTGGATCCTAAAACGATATCAGAAACAGTGTTGACATGACAGCCTGTCAGATTATTTTATGCATGATACATGGGTCCAGTTGATTACTAAATAGTTGTATTTTTATTATTGTCTTGAAAAAAGAAAGTTTAAATTTCTGCCATCACAAGTATAATTTTTGCTTACTTTTCCTTCCTGTATCGTAGCATACTGACATCATCCACCTGTACACTAGAAAACTGTGAATTTCTCAATTTGTGTCCCTCAGCTTGTCCACTATGAGACAGCACAACTGTTACAACATAACAGCCATAAATCCATAAACTGAAACGGAAAAGGCAACAAAGATGCTCATGAAGCCTTAAATTCTCTGTATTTGACAGAGACACTAACATGATGAGTTATGACATTTCTGTGTAAAATCCTTTTTGAATTTGGAGTGTGTCAAATTGCATCAGTCAGGAGTCAATAAGTTCCTCGTGACATCTCACCCATAGGGAAAGCTTGGGTGTGACTTTTTGTTTTGCTTTGCTATTTTAAGAGTATGATTGAGGACTGCGGTAACAGTTCTGCAAACTCCTCAGCCTTCAAAGCACAGCATAAAATACTACATCATAGATCTGTATATATTGAAAAACAAAGGGAGAAGAAAGAGGGAAGGCAGGAAGGCAGGAAGGCAGGAAGGGAGGAAGGGAGGAAGGGAGGAAGGAAGGGAGGGAGGAAGGAAGGAAGGAAGGAAGGAAGGAAGGAAGGAAGGAAGGAAGGAAGGAAGGAAGGAAGGAAGGAAGGAAGGAAGGAAGGAAGGAAGGAAGGAAGGAAGGAAGGAAGGAAGGAATTAAAAGAAAGCATAAAAGAAATAAAAATAAAAAATTCAGAAAAGTAAAGTGCCCTCTGTTTTTGACAATTAAGACACTAGAGCTGTAGAATGTTGAAAAATATGTTCACTAACAAAAATATCAATTTTATATTTTACAAATATAAAATATAATATATTTTTATGTGTATATATATAATTTATATATTTATGTATTTATATAATTTTACAAATATAAACTTTTTGTAAAAATATTTATTTTGTGTTTATCTAAAGAAATTAAATTAGAAAACAGTAAAATTGACAATAAATATCAGTATAAAAGCAAGAGTATCTTTGTTAAAAAATCAAGGTCAGTGACATAAATATAAAAATGAAGATGTGGCAGTTTTTTTAATAACTTTTTTGATTGTAATTGTAATTCTTAAGGGTATTTTCGCCATTGGTGTTTCCTAGAGGAAACAAAGCTGCTCAGAGCCAATAACATATTGTTCTATACTTTCTAAATAATGATACATGTTGTGTTAAAAAAGTCATCCTCAGCTGTGAATTTCTTAATGCCTTAGTTTGAAATATAATTTTAACATTGACTGCAATCTGGAACTCTTCTTCAAACTGATTATTTGAAAGCCAGTTGAAGTAAATCCATGAGGACTGTTCCCGTAAACCAGTGATCCTAAGATTTATTTCATTTTCTTAGTAAAATGGGGGATTAGAAATGCAAGCAAGCAAACAAACAACAGCAACAAAACAAAAAATGGATACATGGAAGATTGTGAAAAATGAATGTGTCAAACTTCTCTTGAATCTTACTGGTTTCAACTGTTAATGTATAGAGGAATGTGAGCAGCAAAGCTTAACAGTGTTATTACACTGACAAAAGTAGATGAGAGTCTAGTACTGTGCTGCATTTTGCTTTCAATGAGGGCTATTATGTCTAATAAGCATAATACACGATAATATTACAGCTTGTCATGACTTTTATGGAAAACATGAAAGCTTGCAGCAAATAGGTAAGATTTATGAATATCACTGGTGTACAGACACTGTCTCTTATGCTACCTACTGAAGTGCTAATGGAAAGTACTGCTAGTTACAGGGGAAACAAATAGGACAAAAATATTTAGTGGAATATTTGGTCTTCCAAACCAAAAAAAATATAAATAATAAAAAAAATCCCCCTAAAATATTTTGAGTTCTGCTACAGAAATGTGAATGCTGCATAAGATTCCTTCCAGCACTAACAAGCACTGATAACCTAACCTGAGGGACTTATTTGGAGAACTTGTTTGTCAACCAGAACAAAGCCCTATGCAAACAAGGAGGAACACTCATTCCCTCTGAAATTTCTGAATCTCCTGTCCATTTTTATAAGATAAGATATGAGTAGTGAGAAGCCAATTGCCTCACAGGCATTAGACTCAGACAGCTATTAGAATACAGTGCAGACTACTGTAAAATTTACAGTAAGTCTGACACAGAGCTTATTGGATTTAATGGATATAATTTAATATATAATTTAATTTGTTTCAGTGGACACTGGTTTTAACCCGATTGGTATGATCTAATGTCTACTGAACCACATGGAAAAATACCCACAAAAGAAATCATATATGCATGCCCTATTATGAGCTCCTTGGGTGGAAGAAAACACAGATTCTAAGACAAATTTTATTGCTACTATCCTTGGCTTACACGTCTGTATTTTTTTTTTCCTATTTCAAACATACTTGATTTTACATAGAAAAGATTCCTTGGAAATAATCAGAGAACTTCAAACAATTTCTGTCTATCAGGAATACTTGTTATGACCTTGCTTTCTGCAGAGTAAAGGCACATCTACATGCAGATCTTTCTGGCCCAAGAATTTGCGTGCTGGAGGTCTAATAAAGCAAATACTCCAGGGTTTTTGACAGCCTCAAACTAACACTATGTCAAGAAGACATAAGAAATAGATTGATATAACTTGTAATTTAAATACGTTGCATTAAAGTTCTCTGATGTCTAAAACAGCAATGAGAGCAGTGATCTCTGATAAAAATAAGAGGATTATTTAGATAAGTTTAAAATACATATTAAATTTGGGAAATTACAGTTAGAAAACCAAGTTGAAGAAAATATCTAGTGATCAGAATTTGCATAAAATGAAGACCAAATGAATTATTTTACTAGTTCCTCTCTCTGTAAGCTCTTGAAATCCTGTGAGAAAATCAACAAGCTTGTATTTTCCCACCTAATTCAATAGGCTAAACTGAAAAACATGTTAAGCTCTATAGATAAGTAGTGGGAAGAGAGGACCTCAATAGAGTGATGCAGACTTGCTGTAGGCAGTACAAGTCCTTCCCATTTTCCTCCATTGACTGTAGACAGAAGCTAGGCAACTGTTCTATTAATTTGAGTGCCTCTGTTCAAGGCTTACAATTAGATTAAAAGAATCTGGGCTTCTTTATTGCTTTTAAAATCATGTAATGTTCTCCATTAAAATCCATCTGTTCAAAAGATATGCTCAAAATAAATGGTAAACCTCATTTCACATTACATTAAAGTCCCAAATAACTTGATACTATATTTAGAGAGGACAACAGCAAAGCTCCTTTCAGATTTCACTAGCCTGAGACCAGGATGCAGTAATTGATACTGCTTTTTCCCAGACTCATGAATAATTGGAGTGTTTTTTGGAAGGGGTTTTGTTTGTTGGCTTTTTTATATTGCTGTTTTGTGCTTTTTTTCCCCCTCAGAAAGCTATGTCAGAAGTCTTTTTACACTGCAGTGCTAAAGGAGAGTAGTAATATCTGTAGGTAGATTATTGCATATAGGATAGGTTACAGCGTTAGAAATCTTGGTGACCTTGAGTAGAATCAGTTCTGAAATGCAATTTGTTAAATACTATTCTATTACCGGACAGATCTGGGAGTGAAGGTATATGAGAATAGTAAAGCTGAAATCCCTTGGGGTAGTTAGATAAAATGTAGCAGAACCTGTCTAAATAGCACATTTGTTGTATCTAGTTTTGTCGCTTCAAAGTGCTTTGCTCAGGAAGCTGCTAAGCTCAGGAGTAGAAATGACCTCATCTCAGCTATCACAAAAGCATTGTTGTATATTGCCTCTGTTCTAACCACACCAATACACTGCCATGAAAAAAAAAAAAATCACTGACGCAAAGCTGGGCTAAAAATACTCCTTTTAGAAATAAAACAGAATGCATTAAAAAGAAAGATTTCTTGTCTACTATTAAATCACTCTATATATTTTTTTTTATTATTAAAAAAAACAAACAAAGAACAACTTGTTGATTTAACCTCAGCTCCCAAGGTTTCTTTTTTATATTGCACTTTCAGGGAAGTAGGTATGTCGTGTTTTCTCTATGGGACTACATCTGAAATGAGTCAGTCACTCTATACTACTCACACAGAAAAGAACTTCATCTAAAAGTACTTTAAGATTGGATCTTTTTGTGTGAAGCCTGAGCAATCTGCAGCCAGTGAAGAATAAAAAATATATTAAGGATTCACTACCAGAGATGCAATCATGAGATGCAGAAATAATTGCTGGAAAATATCAGAAGATGGTGCGCAGTGGGAAGTTTGGGCTTCATACAGTTTTAGTCAGTTCTATGTGCACTGCAAATTTTATATGCCAGGTTATGTAGATAGCAATATCTCATCATACAGAAATGATGCAATATAAATGGATTTTTAAATTTTTTATTTTATTTTATTTTATTTTATTTTATTTTTAATGCACGGATAATATAGACATATCTTTACTTCATTTTTAGATGCATTATAAAATCACTCTCAACTTCCCAGTCTCTTACTTTCAATATAATTATTTCTCCAGTGGGGCCTAGTTTTACTAAGTTTTACTAAGGCTTAACTGGCATATATTAAGTCATTTATAAATATAATAGTCATGGATAGTTATATTATGCTAGTATGACTTTAAATTATATTTTTCACACTATCTGTAGGCTAAAGTCAAATGGATGGTTCTGGTTTCAGTTTGAAACAGAAAAAAAAAAAAAAAAGGAAAAACTGAAAGAAAGCAAGTGGTTATATTTAAAGATTTATGCTGGAACTCTGTTTCTGCAGGTAGTGCATGAATATTTTCTCTGAAATGAAGTGTCCTTGATACACTCTTCTTGCACTTTATATCGTTCCATGAATTATAAAAGAATTCACAGTGTCTGTGCATGCCAGTTTGAAAATCAGTACTCTCCTTAAAGTAGACTGAAGTAAGGAAAACTGAATTATCCAGTCAGTAGTCACTTGGTATCAACACAGACTTACCAAAGGGAAAAAAAATAAAGCTCAACAAGAAAAATATCTCCAGAAAGAAGCCTTGAGAAAGAGATATTAAGCCAGGTTAAAAGCATCAGAACACTATTTCTGGGAAAAATAAAAAAAAAATAAAGTGGTTAAACAGACCAACAATCGAGACTTCTATAGCTAATTGGAGAATGAGAGTATGATAAGGTTTCTATGACCAGGAGGTAAAAATTGCCCCCATAGACATGCATTGATGCTGACCAAACATTCACAGAGTCCAAACATGAATGTGAACACAGTGAAGTGTTGGATGGTGCATTTCAACTGTGGTGACAGCAATGTGAAAGAGAAGCCACATTCTGAACAGCCATGCTCTGCTGTCACATCACGAAATGTAGGGTGTCTGAATCAGCTCATCCATGAGATTCTGCTACTGCTGGTATGTCAAAAAAGAGTGTTTTGTAGCTGAGAGTTTGCTCTAACAAATACTGTTATTGTGCTCTTTGTATCAGTTGCAGTTTCCATGGAAATAAATATGAGTCCAGAGTGACCTACATATAACCTTGGAAACTTTTGTGTCTGTCTGGACTAAGTAAACATTCTTTTTTCAGTTTCAGTGGAATCCTTAAGCTAGGTTCAAAATGAAACTAACTGTACTCTCCTTTTATCTCATCTATTGGTTTTATATGAGTCACTGAACTATGCACCCTTTCACACTGACTTAAAAGTTTAAAAATATACAGTTCTAGTAGATTTGGTAGATTCAACACTTTCCTAGTACAATGATGAGGAAGATCTATGTGAAAAACAGGTTCCATTAGAAATCTTTTCTTACAAACATTTAAAATGCTACATCTCACCTGAATATATCTGAAGTAAGAGAGAGCAGCTATTATACTAGATAAGTCACAAAGTACTATGACGTGCTGTATTATGAACAGTAGCATACAAGACTTATTTTCTTTTTGATTTTAAACTATCATTCAAAGTCAAAAGCACTTTTCGCACCCTCCTCCAAACTGCAAGCAAAATCCTTTCCCTTTGTCAAAGCAAAGCTACTTTAAATAGCAACGTAATGCTGACACTGTGACAACAGAATTGCTAATTTATACACAACTGATTACCATCCAACTGATATGAAGCCAGCTGTAATATGCCTAATATGGTAGGACCAAAGTTCAATACAGTCTGCAGAAAAAGTATTCAAGATAAATTTCCTGACTATGCAAATCCTAATAGTATTTAAAAAAAAGGAAAAAAAAAAAAAAAAAAAAAAGAAATGAAAATTAGAAATAAAAAATTCCTACAAATCTATTCAGTAAGTCTGTCACATCTAGGAGCCTCTCAGCCTCTCATGTTACTGAGAGAGGTCCAGTCAGCAACTGAACTTGGATTTTGCAACCAAGTGGTCAAGATGGAATTACATCACTCTCAAGTGGCTAACGTAGTTGCTGATGATAGCCAATGCAGGATTTAATAAGGTATCTTGGGATATTTTATAGACAGGAAAAAGCCAATATAAATACAAGCAGCTAATCAAAGACAGTAAGAAAATGAGAAAATGATATTGTCCAATTGTCCCCATATAGTGACCTCTAAAATGCGTCTTGAAGTTTCTAGTCTTTAACGTATAGAACTTCTTTGCCTGAAATACCGAAAATGACAAATCAGAGCCAGGAAAAAAAAAAAAAAAAAAAAAAAAAAAAAAAAAAGAGCATAATACGAAAAGTATGCAGCAATACATGGAAGAAAGTAATTCTCAGGTAACCATATACAATCCTGTGCCTTTGTCAACTCAAATTGTTTTAAACAATGCCCAATTCATGGCCACAGCAGGGCAAATACTTTCCTTTCTTCATTTACTTGTTTCATTATCCATAGTATGAAGTGAATAAATAAAATTACTTCTAAAAAGCCGTTTTAAGTCATTATCATTTATGCCTCAAGGAAAAGAACCTTGAAATCCTTCTGTGTGTAAGTAATCCCCCTTCCCTTTTCAATTTGGAAATAAATTCTGCACATACTGGGAAGGAGGATCAGTTCAAAAGCACACACAGAAAATAAAAATTATACAAACTGAAGACAATTGGCAACATGTGTATAGTTAGGATTATATTAGGTCAATGAGCAGAATCCAAAAGTAGAGTTATTTTCACAGTGGCTCATAGAATATTAATTTACTAAATTTAATATTTGATAGTTCATTTTAGCAGCATTGTGGAAAAGCACAAGCAGTGCAAACTGACACAGGAACCAACATCCAATTAAAGCATTCAGATACACAGTTTTGTATTTCGACAAAAACAAATATGGGGGATAACTCAAGGCACTAAGTAGTTTGTCTGGACTTTCTTGTCTTGACTTTCTTTACTGCGGACAGAAGACGAGTACTCACTTTAGGACCTTGCCTATATCACTGTCTACAGAATCCCTTCATCCATCTCTTTTTTCCACAGGTAGTAGATGCATCCTAAAGAGAGTACTCTAAAGTTAGCCTCTGAGAATACCTTCAGCTCCTTTTAACCAATTTTCCAGGCAGGTGATTACAGTGAGAGGTCCAGGCATTCCTACACATTGCTATGCAAATACAGAAAAGACATCAAGACATAACGTTGGAAAAAAAACAAAAAACAACATACTGTTCCTAAACATTTACTGTGCTTACAAGGACAACATAACCTGTAGTGGATGCTTTTGCAACAAATATTAAAGCTTGGTGTATGCTGATATTCAGAACAGAAATTGTTAAACTCATTATTTAAATATACATAGCCTCAAATCTGTGCAGGTTCTGGTACTTTTAGTAGTTTTTTGTCAATTTTCCCTAAAGCTGACAATTTTCCAGGTAATCTTCAGCTACTTTTTTTTTCTTATCTGGCTATTTGAATTTATTGTGTGTAGGCTAATTCTTGAAGATCATACAGGTGCTAAAGTGTGCATAGACTACATGATCCTCATGCAGCAGATTAAGTAAAGTGGTGTGAAGTAATCACTTGCTATTTTCATTCTAATTTCTTCTTGGGATTTTGTTTATCTCTCAGTGCAGTTAAAAATGTAGGTTGCATTCATAATAGTTTTGGGATGCAGCAATTTTAGCTGCCACCTCTCCCTACACTTCTCACAACTGCTGCAGTTCATTGATGATTTTGCCATCTGCCTATAAACCTGAAATGCTGGCTTAAATATGTAGAAGCTAGACAGACAACTCCATTATTAGACATAAAGACATCTTTAGAACCATAAACACAGTCTTAAAGCTTCCCACTACCTTACTGAGCAATCTTGAGACTGCAGTGGGCTCAACATGAGAATGGTTTAATCTAATCTGCACTGTATGGCAATGCAAGCTACTGCACTATCTCCTGGATTATGCCAAGGTTCTTAATAAAGGAACAGTTCTACTGGTCAGTGCACACAGTTGTGACATTTGTATATACAAGGACATACAAGGACAACAAGGCTGTTGAGGTAGTCTACCTAGGCTTCAGCAAAGCCTTCGACACTGTCTCCCACAGCATTCTCCTGCAGAAGCTGGCAGCCCATGGTTTGGACAGGTACACTCTTGGCTGGGTAAGGAGCTGGCTGGAGGGCCAGGTCCAGAGAGTAGTAGTGAATGGAGCTAAATCCAACCGGTGAGTGGTCACAAGTGGTGTTCCTCAGGGGTAGCTGCTGGGGCATGTCCTCTTCAGTATCTTTATTGACGATCTGGATGAGGGCATTGAGCGCATCCTCAGTAAGTTTGCAAATGACACCACGTTGTCTGGAAGTGTGGATCTGCCTGGGTGTAGCGAGGCCCTGCAGAGGGATCTCGACAGACGACAGCTGGGCTGAAGCCAATGAGGTGAGGTTCAACAAGGCCACATACCAGGTCCTGCACTTTGTCCACAACAACCCCAGGCGACGCTACAGGCTTGGGGCAGAGTGGCTGGAAGACTGTGTAGAGGAAACGGACCTGGTGGTATTGATTGATGCTCGGCTGAACATGAGCCAGCAGTGTGCCCAGGTGGCCAAGAAGGCCAATGGCATCCTGGCTTGCATCAGAAACAGCGCTGCCAGCAGGAGCAGAGAAGTGATTGTTCCCCTGTGCTCAGCTCTGGTGAGGCTGCACCTTGAGTACTGTGTCCAGTTTGGGGCCCCTCACTGCGAGGCCCTGGAGCAGATTCAAAGAAGGGCAACAAAGCTGGTGTCTGGAGCACAGGCCATATAAGGAGAGGCTGAAGGAGCTGGGATTGTTCAGCCTGGAGAAGAGGAGGCTCAGAGGAGATGTTACAACTACCTGAAGGGAGGCTGTAGTGAGCTGGGTATCAGCCTCTTCTCTCATGTAACTGGTGATAAACTAGAGGGAATGCCAGGGGAGTTTCAGGCTAGGAAATTCTACTTCTCTGAAAGAGTGGTCAGGTCCTGGAATGGGCTGCCCAGGGAGGTGGTGGAGTCACTGACCCTGGAGGTGTTCAAGGAACGTTTGGATGTTGTGATAAGGGACATGGTTTAGTGAGAACAATCGGTGGTAGATGGATGGTTGGACTGGGAGATCCTGTGGGTCTTTTCCAAACTTGGTGATTCTGATTCTATGATTCTCCAGCGATGACAGCAGGCTTTTACTAGTGCAGTATGCAGGTTCTTGCTGGTAAAATGCATAATGACTATGCTGTGCTTTGTAGCTGAGATGCTCTATCATGTTGTGTTATTGTGCTCTTTGTATCTGTTGCATTTTCCATGGAAACAAATAGAAGGCATTATTTTTGAGTGACCTATGTATATCACTGCTGATTAATATATGAATGCTATAAAAATATATAAAAATAAAAAAAAATATTCTATATAAGCAAACTCCTTTGCTGCTGTCTTCCTAACTGAGTCCTGTAAGTCTATAGCTTAAATAAACACCATTACACTCTTATTCCCATATGGTGCAGACAGGATTAAGTCAATGCAAAATTAGGCAGGCAATCTGTATACTGAAATTTCTTTTCTTTTTCATACTTCGGATAAAGTTCATTTATTCCTCTTTCTTTTCTTTGTGATGGTTTTTCATACAATTTCATTTTGTGCTATAATGTGTTTATTTCCTGAAGTTTAATCTCAATTCTTTTTACTCTGTTAATCATAAGTATTAGAGAATAAGCATATTTACTGTGCATTTTACTGCACTGTGTGCTCTGTGTTACTGTAATGTATTTATTCTTCCCTACTACCTAAAACACGATTATCAGGCTTTAAGTTACATAAGTATAATCAGAAAGAAATCAAAGGATCATGCTAAGCTGCAAGACCCCTGAAGTGTTATTTCTCTTAGCAACTCTGTTTTGTAAGAATTTGCAGTATAACATTGGGTATTAAAGCCTACATTACTTTTATACACTTTTATATATATTACTAAATGATAGGCAGTTATGAGATAGTGTGGGCAAAAAGGAAGGATAACACTGTGTGGAAAATATCCATAGCAATTTTTTGCAATCTGGTTTCTAGCAACACAGAAATGCAATCTAATGCATAAATGCACATCAAAACTTTACAAAAATATATTCAATTCAATTTTAGATTAAATTGTTTCTGGAATAAGATTATCTGTCACATTTCAGCTCAGAAACATTTCTAGATATCCAAATTCCATCTTTTCACAAACAGTCATTCTGAATACATTTGGTAGACTTTTAATTACAGAAGCACAGATGTGCCCCTAAAATAAGAGTTTTCAGTATTCCAACTTTGCAGGGACCACTTTAAGATTCTGAGGGTGATATAAGATCTAAAATGACAGTTATGATTCTCAGGCATATTTCCCTCTGTAACACATATATTCTTCACACTTCTAAAAAAAAATTTATGAAGGCATAGTTACAGCTGCTGCCTACTGATCTGTGTGCATTGAGCAGAACATCAACATATCCAGCTTATAAGAACCGTTTACAAGAGCATGTTTGTCAAGAAAAACTATCTCAGAGCATTAGGGAACTGACGTCTCAGTTGGATTATTTCACCAACTATTCTACAACAGTGTAAAAGGGTTATTTTAACTGAGGCTGTGCAAACAAAACAAGAAAATTCAGTGTTAAAAAACTCAGAAACCTCAACACTGAAACCTGAAATTATTTCAGGCTTGAGGCTCAACATGCAAATCAAATCTAGGATGAGACAGAACACAGACGACAGAAGAAAATTAGAAGTTTTGATCGTGATCCATTTCCAAAGTACTGGCCATATATATAGATAGGCATTTTAATGAAAAAAAAATCAATAAATTTTCATGTAAATAAATATGCATGGGCAAACACAAGCGATTGGTAATTTCACTTTTTACTCTGCTACATTAAAAGAACTTACACCATCTTCGTGATCTACAACAGAAAAGAACATATGACCCATCTGTGAGATGTTTCATACAAGGCTCATCCATCCCTTCCTGACTAAGCTGCGTCCTTTCTCAAATTTAATACTCAAGTAATATTAAGAGATCTTGAATAAAAAGATTAAACATCAGAAAAAAAAACAGAACAAAACAAACACGTGTATGAGGTCTATTCTGAAAGCAGCTCTCTGACAGCGATGCGAAAGACCAGCTGCATTCTGGATGGCCATGCAGATTTTTCCAAATGCAGCATGCAGTAAAGGCTCTTGATCTTCAGTGGTGAAAATACATAGTTAATGGTGACAAAATAGTGCTCTGTAGCTGAGAATTTGCTCTATCAAATAGTGTTATTGTGCTCTTTCTAACTGTTGCAGTTTCCATGGAAATAAATGGAAGACATTATTCTTGGAGCAGTCTACATAGATTACTGGAACTACATATTTTAGTAGATTACATAATTATAGAATTAAGAGTATATGAAGATTTATATTTTATATAAATATATATGAATAACATATAATCAGATCTTTCTTATACAACAAACTGATCACACACCTTTTCAGACTACTTTATTAAAAGCACAAAAATGTGAATCCTATTTCCAGTGCTGTCTGGTGAAAAGAACTGAGCAATTTCAGCAAGGCCAGAGTTTTGTCAGGAGTTCAAAGAAGGCAATCGTTTTGACTGGACTGTGACCAAATAAAGACTCTAGCTAACTTGTATGGCACCAGACAATTTTACAAGGGGTAAAGCAATTGACATTAGGTATTTAAGGAATATAAAATGTGAGGACAAGGCCTCATATGAGTTTGCTTTTTTCCATGCTGCCAAGTCATTCTGATCAAATTGCATCTTAGCAAAAGCTTCTGCACTTTCTTAAGTATTTGAAGCCCCTCAGCTGCAACTCTAGTTGGCCTTTACTTAGCACAAATTACTCCAACTCTTGTACTGCCGTGTAGAAAAAAATGGGTTCAAATTACTCTCTTCTGATATGAGATATCAGCAAAATCAATTGCTCAGTGGTTTCATAATGACCTCCCACTCCTTTAATCTTTAAAATTCCAAAACTGGCACAAATACCTGAAGGGCTTTTGCATACATAAGGAATGTGTTCAACCATCCTATTGCACATACATATAGTTCCCAGTTGAACTGGAGGATTTTGACAGACATGTTATTAAGAAAATAATCTTGCGGATATTTCAAAGGGTCAGATTCCCTCCTTAGAGTGGACATCGCATAAAGACAGCCAACAGCAAATGCTAAGCCCAGGAACTCCTGTACTCCTGTGATTCTTAGAGATGTTAGTGTACAGGAAACATCTCAAATATTTGATGTCACAAATAAAGATCCCTACAAAGGGAAAAGGAAAGTGGAGCTCATCTTTTCAAAGATGGTGTAGGCCTTGTACTCAGTGCCTGTATGTGATAAGAGTACTACCCAGATTCATTTTCTGAATCTCAAGAAGACCTGCGTTGAATGGCAGCACTGAACTTCCTGTAGCAGAGTACTCATAAGAGTGCTCATATATGGCACTGTAGGTGACTAGAGACTTTTGGCATTGGAAGGGTTGACTCATCAAAAGTTTCATTACCTTTAGTCTTAGCTTGGCCCTAGCCATTTTTTTTTAAATCAAAATTTGAGTTTTGGATACCTCAAGGTCACTTAATTTCTGTCTTATGGATCCTTTTTATGATCCGTACCATGAACAAAATATATTATGCTTGCTATTTATCCACTAAACGGTAATTCCATTTTCCCAACAAAATTACTAGCTGAGGGGAAAAAGAGACAAAGAAATGAAAGGAAGAATTTATCATTTTTAAGCTAAGATCAGGAGACATGAGTGCAATCTGTGTCGATCTGCATCAATGTTAGCAGTGCTTCCCACAGTAACAGTTATTCTCCTGCTTAGAGAATCACAGGGCCAGGACACAACAGTTTAAACACCTTCACTACCTACATATCACAAGCATATGTATAAACTAAAACGTAGGAGAAAACAGTGAAAACTTATTTGAATTAAGTAAATGCAAAGCCCTTTTAAGGATAGGGAAAAGTTCTGTATTTCATACAGCAGTAGCATCATAAGAAATGAAAGGACTTCAGGCAAAAGCAACCTTTCCTTCAAGAGGGTTCTCCAGAATATAGGAAGCTACTCTGCTTATTTTCCAAAATGTGTGCATCCCTTAACCAAATTCCCTCACATCTGTCATTTCTAATGAGAGCTACAACAGCTTTTATTTTTTTTCTCTCTTTTTTCTGTTTTTGCCAAGGTGGTATATGAAGGGGGCTTAATCATAGCAACCCCACAATCATAGCAACAACTCTGGGAGCAAGCACTCTACCTTAACTCTTCAAACAGCTTCCAGGCCAGACAGGCCACTCTGAATTTTAAATGGAGGTTTCTGCTTTTTGCACCACATCATGTTCATCGTCTCCAATGCATTATTCAACTCCCACTCAGCCAAGTGGTAACAAAATGCTCAATGTTGAAACAGTCTGGAGATTTTCCCTTGCTTGTCACAAAGTTTGTTGAATTTTAAAGTATAAGCCCTTCTTCTTAAACACTTAAGAAACTCATCTGATTTGCTGCTTTCTAGGGTCTACCTCATTATATGTAAATGTCTACTTCTAGAATCAAATGTGAGCACATTTGCAAGGTACTACATGAATCACACAGAATCTACAACTGTGTTTCTCTATTCACAATACTGTCAACTGGAACTTTATATCAAGGAAGTATGCTGTGAATATCATCAAGGAGGTCATCTGAGGGCTGCTCTAACATTTATTTTAAGGCTTCCAGAATTTGAAGTAGTTTGCAAAGACAAAGATGAGGACAGACATTAGTACCCTAAAATTGATCATTTATCTAAATATTTAGTTTCCAAGTTGTTTGTTTTTCATTGTGTCCAGCACTGATTCACAGTCTAAATTCTAAAGAGAATTTAGTCTTCTATAGTATCTTCTCCAGAATATGTCACTCTATGGAGTAAAGTAATCACTTTACATCAGCAGACCAAGGTGGGCAAATGAAAAATTTGGAACCATCATGTATCATCTCAAAAACTACTCATCTTTTTTACATTCAAACCAATTTTTCTGTAATAACTAATGCTGTCCCCTAAATACCAAAGTTATCATCTGCCTTTGGAATCTGCCATGGCAACATCCACTCCTGCCTGAGCTGTATCTATGAAACAAGACACAGACCTCAATTTGTTTTGCCATCATAAATGAACAGAAATATTTGGGTAAAGTATTAACATATTTTTCACATTAATATTGATAATATAATCCTAGCTGTTAATAATATCCCTGTTCTATATTGAATGTTATGCCGGATGCCTATGGTCAAATTACCCTACAAATGTAGTTTTTGAATATTATATGTATTGAGTAGATTAGGATATTTAATTAAAATTTAAAATTTTACATAAATGGATTACACAAACCCAAAACCTCCAAATCATATACCTCACACACTTTTGATGACTCTGGTGGACACAGTTCCATTTTCAGTGAAGCAAGCAATGTATTAAGACCTAAGAATGAAAAATTTAAGAAATGACTGCACATTAAAGCCTCTCTATATAGCATTGGAATACAAACTATCCTCAGAAACAGAAATTTGATTTACAGATAGATACATACACGTGGCAGTTGTAGGTTTTTACTCTATCCCAACAAAAGACTGAAAAGCTATCTGCAATAGAATTAATGGAGTTCAGCAGCCAGTGAGAATTCTGGCCTCCCTTTTGTGTTTATTAGTATTCTTATCAGCATGTTAGTGAGATATATACAGCTTTGTTGTGATATGCTGGCAGGTTTGGGCAGTATATATTGCTCCCAGCAGTTGTGGGCTCAGTTTGCAGAACATATGCCTTCACAAATTGGGTTTCCTCTAATGAATAAATGAAGGGCATCCAGTATACACTGCTGCCATTTTTGATCAAGTTTTCTGTAGTCCTAGTACTCATTACAGTTACTGAAAGTATTTCTGTAAACAGTGAAACCAGAAGATGAAGAAATCCTGGTAAAAGGGATTCTTTTTTTTTTTTCTTTTTTTTTTTTTTTTTTTCCAGTGCATATGAAGGGTTCAAGTAGCAAGGATTTCATTACAGGTTCAAGTATAAGGATGCTCCATACATACTATCATCATTCTAAAATCTTATACTTAATTTTAATTTTTATTACATTATATTGTTAGCATTGTAATGTCAAATACATCCATTTTACCATTTGACCAATGATATCATATTACTCTGTTACAACTAGAATATAAGGCCAAAAGTACTTGTTTTTAGCACATGTTCAACTCTTATTCCAAACTTATGAAAACCAAGATGTTCAGAGATAAGTTATCTTGACTGTCTTTTACACTATGAGACAGCCAAAGGAAGGAATATTTCATGGTTTGATTTAGTAAGATTTTTAGAATTCATCACACGTGCATTGCACTTTTTTCATGGTTTAACACTTTCTGAAACATTTGTGTGTCTTCTGCATTGCTCAGAAAGCCAGTGGAGTTTTCTGAAATAATTAGGATTCAAAATGATGAATGATCTAGCCTATACTACTGGGGCAAAGGTTTATAAAATATTATTCTTGCAATATACAACAAAGACTAATATGTAATACCAGAAAAAATGCATTCTTTCAAAACTAATTGACAATTAAACTGAATGAAACATTCTGTGTGTAACATTGTGTGTAAAAAATTCAAAAACATTTTTCAGATTTTGTGAGTAAAGTAATTCTGTAAAGGACTTTATTCTTAAATATAAAGCAAAAGCAATTTGAGTCTGATATTTTTCAGATCCATGGGCTATGGCTTTATAGAATGATAAGAAAAACATACTCTTACATATACCCTAGTAGTAAGATTGGTGTCAGTTCAAATTGGATCACACTTGAGCTACTCAGTTAAGACTGTTTCCGTGCATATCAATGTGAAAAGAATGTTTTCCTTCCAACAAACAATAGAAAAGAAGGAATAATTATGTGATCAAGGATTTTTTTTCTTTTTAAAATAACTAAATTGCATTTTATTTTATTTAAATTTTTATTATTTAAAATATAAAATTAAATTATTTTATTTAAAATTTTATTTTATTTATTTATATTTCTTTGAAGTAGGTAGCTCTGAAAATAATATCTCCTATTTCCATGGTAACTGCAACAAAGAACACAATGACACTGTATGCAAGCACAAATTCTCATCTACAAAATACTATTTTTCAACATAATTACCACCAGTACCTTTGCATTTTCACCAGCAATGAATAAGAGTCTGCATGCTCAGCTCATAAAAATCTGTATAAATGGAAGTGTCCCACTGTCGCTGTCACCACTGTTGAAACACAACACTTAGCACCTCACTGTGCTTGCATCCACACTTCGTTTTCCAAACGTTCAGCAAAGATTAATGAGTGGCGATGGATGCAATTTTTTCCTCATGGAGGAATTCAGTTAAATACCTTTGCTCCATATGCACTTCTTCTCCAGACATCGGATTTGTCAGACTGCCCCTCTGATGTCATTTGTCGTACAGCAACAAAACATAATATAGTATTAGTGGGAAGTTTCAGCTTCTAGTGTCATACCACCAACATCTGCCTCTGATGCTGTGGGCCAACATAATTTAATATTTCCAATTGAAGTCCACTTGCCCCTAGAAAGATCTATACTTTTGAAAGCAAGCTTCTATTTCAGAGGATTTAAGTGTGCTGTACATTGTATTTTTTATCTAAAATAACATCCCACAGAAGAAAGGAGAGATATATGAATCCACATTGCTTTTTGAGGATGCACAAGTATGGAAAATGATCTGATCAAACATTTCCAGAAAGAAAGGTTCTTCTTCAAGAGAGAAAGGTTTCCAATCTTCCATTTCAATTCATTGTCACAGAATCACAGAATGGCCAGGGTTGGAAGGGACCTCAAGGATGATGAATCTCCAATCCTCCTGACACATGCAGGGCCACCAACCCCCATTTAATACTAGACCAGGTTGCCCAGTCAGGGCCCCATCCATTCTGGCCTTGAACACCTGGAGGGACATCCATAACCTCCCTGGGCAGCCTGTAACTGCCCACTGTCTCTCTTATTGTCTCTCATAATCTCCTGTGTGGAACAGACCTATCACTGCTTCCTTACCATGGACTAAAAAAGTGCCGTTTCGATCATAATATTGATTGATATCACTTGCTTCTGCAGAGTTCATATTACAAGAATTACAAAAAGAACTATTTACACACATCTGCAGAGGGAAATTATGCATTATGCCAGTTCATTTGAGTTTTAGGAAAAATGCACTTAGATATATTATTTACACTGACTGGAATAGCCTGAGCGAGAAATTTAGGTTAAGTATCTAACTCTTAGTTGCATAAGACAGAAATCAATTACTACAGTTCCAAAATACATCCAAGGCAAGCAGGATGAGTCACCTTCAAGAGTGACTCTTCCTATTCACTGACCATAGAGGGAACTGACACAACTCGCTTATGTGACGAAGCTTCAACTTACATGACAGAAATTCCAGCCCCAACTGTATTCCAATGTTTGATTTATTTACAAATGAAAGGGACAAGCGCACTGAAGATGCAGTCCTCTCTTGGCAATAAGTGACTGAGTGACTTTGTGTCTAAATCTCTGCCATGCAGACCCGACAGTATATGATTGTTGAACAAGCAGTAGCCTAACTGAACATTACATTTTTCTTTCTGTAGCCTGTGTGAAGTAAAAACAGTTTGAAAGATGCACAGTCTCGCGCAGTAGTTTATTTGCATTACTTATGAAGGTCCTCCAGCTAAATTTCCACAGAGCACACTGCTTATGTCCATGCAGTTGTGTCTGTGGAGCTTTTAAGCTTATTGAGACAAATAGTAAAAGTAACAGGCAGCGAGAGCTTCTTGCACTGTGTATAACTAGATTTCCATTTTAGCTTATTCTGAGCTCCTGTGGTGAACGAGTTTTTTAACCATTTTCACATCACCCTCAACTCTGAATGTGATAGATTGAAGGGCCTCAGTGCACTGATTTAAAATCTCTAGTTACCAAATATATATATAATATCCTGATTAAATTTCTTTTAAAATTTTATGTATTTAATCAGTTTTAGTCTTAGACTGAGTAATGCTGTTGGGTCAACACAGAGAAATGCAGAATGCATTGTGTATATGTCATTTTTTCTGTATTTTGAAATAACATTCTTCTCTCTAAAAAGCATTTCTGACCTAGGTAATAACCTGTATGAGAGAAACGAAAAAGCTCCTTGGGCAGAATTCAATGGACTTCACCATTCTAGAAAGCTGACTAAATGATCCAGTGATCTCTTGTTGTCACTAAGAAAATTACAGAAACTGTGTGATCTTAATGAAAGTGTACAGATCTGATACTCTTTAATAGAGTCAAAGATTTTAAAGATCATTAAGATGATCTGATATGACTTTCTACAGAAACCACTTATAAAAAATTAATAAGCTATAGACATTTTCATTATTAAAAGAAAATATGGATTTTAAGACTGCAATAGATAAGAAGTCAATACCATGGGCAAGCTGCCCTGGAAGTTATTATCTTTTGCCATTATTAATTTTCTATACTTTTTTTGGCCCAACTTTAGCTTCCAATCACTTGATCTTCATGAATCATGTTTGTTAAACCCTTTCTTTTAATCTGTAAATAATATATAATTTTAAAATATTTAAATAAAAGGCATAAATATTTAATTAAAATCCTACTGCATTTATACCATTCAATGAAATCATATGCTACTATTTTGTTATTTGACAGTAATTCCTTAATCTACCACCAAGAAGTTTAGTGAGATGGGCTGACATTTGGACTAGATGATCTTGATCATTTCCAACATTAATGATACCATGATTGTATGAAAGGAAACTCACAGGCCCCAAATTATGCCCGCTCTTTTTTTTTTTTTTTTCCTGAGAAATTCCAAATTAACATAATTCTTCTTAAAAAGAAAGTTACCAATTCAACTCACTTTTCACCAAGTAGTTCTCCAGTCATTTTATTTACAGTAGTTTATTTATTTAGAAAGGTGGGTTGTCTTTTACTTTGCTCTACACATAGTGTATATGCATATGTTAGTGAATATATATTCATAGATATTCTGCTTGCAGGATCTCTTTCCACACATCTGAAGATGTGCAAACAAATCATACAATTACTTTCAGATGAAACTAAGCTGGAAGATATGATCCAGCTCCAAATGGCTTGTGGCATCTAACTATTAATAGTTCAAAGTTAAACCTGGCAATTTGGTGGATCTCGTGAGTTAACAAATCATCAAGGGTTACTGTTTCATTGTTCAATTTGTCTTTAGTTGGTCCACACTATTTTCTAAAGTAGGCATAGTCATTCAAGTTGGTAATGAAAATAAACCTTTCAAAAGGTGTTTGAAAATCCTTTGGCTTTCAAAATGATAAGCTTATTATTATGTTCAGTTGATTAGCTGCCATAACCTCTTATATCTTTCATGGAGGAAAATTATCTTTGAAACTTCATTACTGTCTTACCCTGTGGATCTAACCTATATTTACTTTTTGCAAGATCCATTAAATTGTATGTCATTAATATTCACATTGATCAATTAGCCAAAATTGCAACTTAATTCATTCTTTTCATCCCTTCCTTCCATTAAGATTACATTTTCAAAGGTGAACTGAAGGAAGATGGAGCAGAAAGACTTCAGCAATTCAGCTTGGTTCTTGTACTATGTAAGAGATTGAATCTGTAACAAAAAGTTCTTTCAGGTTTTCCACAGTTGACTACATAAAAGTATACTTTTCCTGGTTAATACTGTTGGTTTAAAATATTTCAAGGCCCTCTACTTTTATATTTTATCATTTGCAACAAAAAAAATATCCCGTATTTTTGACAGGTAATAATCACTTAGGAACAACAGTTGTATTATGGCTCAAATTTCAGAGCAAGCTGTGGCAAATATAGAGGTATAAAGTTTACCACATCAACGATCAGGAGAAAAAAAAAAAACAACAAACGCCTGTTTTTTCTCTAGTTGGCCTCCAAGATCTGAAGTAACAGCAGTTCAAATTCAATCTTACTTGTGAGGAAGCTCTCTTTCACTTTTCTTCTTTATTTCTCATTTCCTTTATAACAATTACTTCTGTCATTTACACTATTTAAAAAGCTGTTCATACTTTAAGAAAACCATCGCCTATCTTCAAATTCAAGCATACATCTGGACTGCACAATGTACTTCATAAAGAATCTGGCATTGATTCTTTTTTTATTTGTTTTCAAGTAAAAATCTCAATAGAAGCTTTCAAACTTGGTTGATATACTTTTTAACTTAAACTTTATGCTTTGCTTTTGAAGCAAAAGCTTCCAGCAGATGCCTAATTACCTGAGCTATGCAGACACCTAAGTGCAAAGGGTCATATCACTAAAAAGCCTTATTGTATATTGGCACCATCTGCAGCCGTACAAGAAAGAGAAGATGTATCCAGATTGATGCAAAAGGGACAAAGAGACAAATAATGAAGGAAGAAGACATTGATAACTTACAATCTTTGTACGGTCAGGAGGAAAGCGGGAATCCTTGCTAGCTGCAAGCATTTTCAAAAATGGTATGTGTGAGAGCAGAATAAAGCTTCTTGCACTTGCAGAATAGTATAAAGAAGCAGCAAAATGTAATTTGCATCTGTAAATACAGGAACATAGAAATTGCCATGCTAAGTCAGTCCTGAGATCTTTTTGAGTTCAACTGTCTGCAAGGGTCTGCTAGATACTTCAAAGAAGGAGGATGCTTACTTTGCACTGATCAGAAGCTGTACTGATTGCAGACCTGACACCAGCTATGGGTGAACGGAAATAATACCAATACTTTTGTATAGGCAGCTGCAATACAGAGAATTGAAATCTTCATTTCTTAGCAGAAGCACTGCAGTTCTTCTAGCAGTAGAAAAAATTAGAAAATGGTTTGTGTGTGCAGAAGAAAAATATGATCGATTGCCTGTTCCACACAACAGAATCCACCTTAAACAGTTTTCGTGTGATCAAGTAAGCAGATTGTCAAACTACGCCAATAATCTGTCAACCATCAAGAAGTGCAAAAATGAGAAGGAAATGTCTGAACAGTGAGCACCAATAGCAGTGACAGCAAATCAAAAAACAACAGCACAATTTGGACAGATTAATCATGAAGAAGTCATTCTCTACTTAGTTCTACAGCAAAGGACACTTAGCTGGGGAATACAGAGGCTCATTAAAAGTTCCTGGGAGGACTACCATGAAGGAAACCACATCATTTCGCATGAGCACTTGCGGCCACCAAGGAGAAGGGAAGAGTTTTGAAGACCCCACAGCCAGGCACAGATACTGTCATTACAAATTTGCCTGACTTCCTTGAAGAACTGCAGCATCTCTCCAGTAGAACAGGGAAGTCATTCAGAAAACCAGTACACTAAACTGTCCGGCTTTTCTCCCTCACTGCACTATCTCCCTCGTAACACAAGGAACTTGTGCAGCTCATAAAATTGTGTAATCTGCGATTAAAACACAGTAGCATGTAAATCCATCTAGCCTCCTTGTTTTCATTTAGTTTTAAACCACAATAAGATCACGGATAAGAACAGTTTCCTCCTAAACATCCAAAACTCCTCTTTGCATTTCATAATTCTAGTAATAACATAACGGGCACATACTGACTTGACTTTCAAAGAAATGCATGTTCCTATAATGATATAAGATATACAAATCTAAAGACCTTGTTATCAAACACACGCACACATACACACATATATATATATATATATACCAGTGTTAGAACCAGTGTTTTCTGATTTTCCTGATATTTCCTGAGAGGGTACAAGTATTTATGAAAATCCATTATGGCATGAATACATTCCTCCAAGTGTAAAGGAGGAATTACTTGTTACTTGTTACTGCACAAGAACATACTCATATGAATGCTAATGTTGTGGAGGATGATTAGTGGATTTTTTTTTGGCAACTGAAAAACAATAATAAAATATTTATCAGGTGAATTATGTTCATAGTTTTTTCAAAATAATCTTATGCTGTTATAATACTCTGCTGCTTACAAATTCCAAGTGAAAGACTGCAGTAAAAAAAAAAAGGAGAGAAAACTTCTCACCTAGTTTTGAAAATAAGCCATTACACTATTCTATGATAAGTAAGTGGCTGAAGTTTCCCAATTTGCATTATCTGTCGAACAAGTCTGTTGCATTCAACTTAATCAACATTTTTCATCAATAAAAATATGAATAAAATGTTGAGTAAAGCCAAATAATCTCAATTTCAGATGAATAGCTATACATGTCTACATACAGCTAGCTACCCAAGAAGAATGAGCTTGATTTACAGCAAGTGAAGTTACTGATGTAATGAAAAAACCAAGTCATTTTTAAGTAAGATGAACTCAGAGATACATCACAGCGTCATTTCAAGTCCAGATGTACATCTTGTCAACTCCCAGCTCCTACATAAAGTAAGATCTAACTGACCATCAGTGCTCATAACAGCCTGGGAGAACACAGCAAGGTAATCTTGGTGCTGCAGAAAATGGTTTTGAAACTTTCTGATTCTACATTTGTATTATTCAGCATACACTCATATCAAACTTCAGAGTAACTGAGGTGTTTCAATAGTTACAGAGCGGTTATTTTTCTTTTTTTTTCCAGAGAATTATCTTCAGCATAGTAAGCTGAGATTTTTTATTTGATCAATCAGGATACATATGAACTCGGACACACACTGCTGGAGGGCAACATAATAGCAATTCAGAACACCTCACTGACCTCAGTCTGGGAAAAGCTGGTCAGGAGCACAGGATGGTAAGAGGGTATTCTGAACACTGCGAGCTAACACACAGCACTCACTACATCACTTCATTAAAATATCTATCTGCTTGGAGGCTTCCTTTGTAGATTTTGGAAGGTTTTGTTCCACATGAAATTAAATGTTCCATGCTGTCCTAAAGTACATTTCAGGATTTTTAGCATAATAAAAACAAATAACAGAAATTAAATTAGATCAGATCCTATTTCCTACATAATTTTTCAGTTCATTAGCTGAACTAAAAGTCAATTTTTTATAAAATCATTCTTGCAAATTCATTAAAAATATTTGATTCCATAAAACACATTCTACTTTCTGTAATCCCCAGCTGACTGGCATTACTTTAGGCTGTCTAGTTTAAATCTTTATTTATCAGGCTTTGCATCAGCTATTTCACTGTTTTGACTGGGATCAAAGTTAAACTGATGAACTATGCCTAATGGCAGCAGTAACCTAAGTAACCTACAATTTATTTGTTTTTCTAACCATATGTATTTTTTTTTTATCTGATGATAAATTAAAGAAAAATAGATCAACAGAATTGTTCAAAAAGCAGAAATAATGATAGAATTGTAGACAATGATGAGCAATGAGAACCTCCTATTTCATGTATTATAGTTGCACTTGAGGGACTGAGACACATTCTTCACTTTCTTTCTAGTAACTCAATCCAACTATATGTATATCTATCTATATCTATATCTATATCTATATCTATATCTATATCTATATCAATATCTATATCTATATCTATATTTATCTATCTATCTATCTATATAATTATTTCATTAGGGTAATTTCATTCTTAAAATTATTTGTCATTTGGGATGCCTTTTCTTCCTCTATGATTGTACAGACAGTCTAGGCCAAAACCTCACACTTACACACCTGTCCTTCAGATCTGTCCTAACCTAAGGGCTTACAATTTTTGTTGTTTTCTTTTTCCCTCTTTCCTAAATTATTTTATAGTTTTAATTGTTCAGTCTAAGAAAAATAAGGAAATTCAGACCACCATAGTCACCATTCAGCCTAACATAGTCATGCACAATTATACTGTGTAACAACATATTTTTGAAAATATGAAATCCAAATACAGTCTTCTAGTTATTTTTGGCCATTTTGCATCTCTTTCTAGACCACTGCAAACAATTTTATGTAGATGCATCATCCGTGACATTAATAAGAAGAAACCAGAAAGGCTCTGATTTTTCCACAGATGTGTATTTAATCTTGTATTCCCTAAGTCAATAAAGAATACATTTATTAACTTGATAGGTAAACTTTCTATATATATGTATTTATTTAATGAAAACCAGTCTTCTTAAAGGAAGAGTTGGTAAAACAGACCAATTTGCTATATTGGAAATGAGATTCAAACCCAATTTGCCTGTTTATAAGACTATTATGTTTTCTCAATAGCCAACGTTTAGAACAAAGTCCAAAAGAAAAGACTTACAACAGTGACTTTTACTTCAGAAGTTATTCTCTGGCACGTGCTATGCAACCAAATCAAGGGAGCAAGGGGGAGTAAAATGCCCTTTACATCACTCCAAAATTCACTGAGCCTTGTTTATAGGGAGATAGGTTCATGTAAGCAGCATCCTTGGAGACTCCTTTTCACGTTAAAGACAAGCAATATCAGGAAGTTCATAACTGTTTAATTGCAACCTCACAACAATGAACTGTGGATGCTGACAGTAAACTTGTTTCTCTGGGGAGTAGATAAAACCCAGGCAATACGATGCACTTCTAATTTAGTTTCAATAAGTATAACTAATTTATATTTGGTTCAAATGCTGTTCTCACTTCTGTGCTGTACGTGTTTGCTTCTTTTTTTTCCTCCTGGCATTTTTTTTCCTAAAACTGTTCTTTCTGTATTCCACCTTCCTTCCATCTCACCTCTCTCTGTGTCTCAAATAAACACAACAGAGAGAGATCAAAGAGATCAACAAAATTATTAGTGAAGCTGGAAAAATTAATTTCTAAGAAAGATTTTCTGTTTAATTAGAATACAACTAGCAGGATGAGGAGATAAGTTAACAATTTATGAATTTTTAAACTGCAAGGAATTAGGGAATAGGATCAAGAAGGCAAGTTGATATGTGAAGCACGATTACGGTTAGCACAGAGTTTAGGAAGACAATATTTTTGGTAGTGAAAAAAAAGTGACGGATCTGAAATTCAATGCCTATTGCATGTGAAGCAAGTTAGATTCAGACCTAAGAGTTAAGAGTAAGCATATGCAGGTGCCTTACGTATCCATATGTGTATTTGTACCATGTAGAACTGAGTAATATCTCTGAATTCCCCAACTGGAATAGAACAAAAAGCAAATCGCACAACATTACGGCATTCTGGGGGGAAATTTGCTACTTTGATTTATTAGACATAATAGATCACCAAGTGTTCTCTATTTTCTACACTGTGGCATTTTTCTTAGCTACTTTTCATAGCTACTTATTTAGCTTTTCAATGATTTTTTCTTCTGATCTTTTTATCACGCTGTTCTTCTAGCCACGCCATTTCTTCACTTACAGAATATCACCACAAACTGTTCCAGATCTTAATTGCACTTCATTCTTCCACTCAGACCAGACTGTGGTAGTCATATTTCCATCTCTTTGCAAATCTACTATTTGTGGAGGGCAGAAATCTCTGCCACCCCTTCCACCTAAGATTTACTTTTTCCCTCTCAGAGTAATGAAAATAGAGGGGGTTATCTTAGAGCAAAATTCTGGAAAGCTTTGGCATCACTGTCTTCTTTAAGTATAATGCAAAAAGGATGGCATGTATAAGGGGAAAAAAAAAGGGCACAATAATGGAAAATTCTTTCTGACAGGGAAAGGATTTGACTTGAAAAGGCTTCAAAAAGAGATCATAGGTGGCTCTGAATGAAATTATTTCACAGGTTTCTTACCTGAAAAGAAATGTGTCAAATCATTTTCAAAGGATAAAGCTTGAGTATCAATGAAATGATGGTAGAAGTCAGCCTACATTCATAAACATGGCAATGATTTTAGGTGCTTCAGTTCTGAAGAGTTCAACAATATACCCTAAAGGAAACTATACTGAAGTAAACACTAAACATCTAGCAAATGAACTAAAATTCCTTTTTATTCTTCAGGTGGGTTTTAAAAACAGAAATATCAAAACTCACTTTCTTCCTGTAGCATAATGTAAAGTTGATGTAACTTTGAAAACGTAAGATCTAATATTCTGTAGGCACCTCAGAAGAATTCATTGCATTATTACTATTATATAATTGTAAGCCTTCTGAAAACATAAATATAAAAGCATCATATATTTATAAAACATACACATTTATGTATATGCATGTATAATTGCAGATTATTTATATGCACATAAATACTAAATACATTAAAAGTGAAATTTTTTTCTTAAACTTTGTTATGTTGCTTACTGTACTTAACTACAAAGCTGATGAGTTGTAATGAAATCATGGAATTGCTTTTAGTTCACATTAATTGGTATGCGTCTCAAATTAAACTAGATCTTAATGTTGTCTGATAATGCAAAAGTGGATCAAAATAATAATAAGGACGTCATTACAATAACATTAATTGTTGTAATTGTGTCTGTCGATATTAAAGCTGTGCACTGGTATTAAAGTGCTACCATATTAAGATCACTGTATTCTCTTTTAGAAATCATTATAATAAGAAATTTTAAGAGGCAGAAAGAAAACAACAGCGAAGGAGCATGTCTCCTGTGCATAAAGTATTATACAGCTGAAAATGAAAAAGTGACTGAAAAGTATTTCCTAATTATTTTAAGACTCAGTTAATGAATCTATTAAAAAAAAAAAAAAAAAAAAAAAAAAAAGGCAACAGAAAAACTCTTTCAAGCTGCAATTGTCCTTTCCAGATTCTCCAGGATATTCAGACTATTTTGTCTCATTATGCAACAAATTTGCCTAGAAAAAATAAGAATACTGAGGAACTCTTTAAACTAATTGCTTTTACAGAACACAGAAATCTCAGAAATATAACAAAGTTTTATGAGCTACATCCAACTGAGTCACCAACAGGGGAAAAAGAATGTTGTCACAGGAAAAATGGTGGTGCAACTATTTAAAGTGCTAGATATGATCTAAGCTACTCCAAATGGAAATTCTGCAGCACTATGTACATGTATAGTAAAGACACACAAAGATGAGTATACACTCTCTATGGTTTTTGATTCAATCTTCCTTCTACTCTCTGTTGACACTATTTCTTTTCTTAAATAGGTCGTTAATCTGACGCTTTTAAATTAAGATGTATTGGGTTTACACGCAGAGCCAAAGCTATCAGGGAGGCTGCAGGAGTGGCCTCTGCGATAGAGCCAGCTTCATCTGCTGCTGCCAGAGCTGAGCCCTGAACAACACCGGTTGTGCCTCTGGAAAAGAAGATTTAAATGTAAGGGAAAAAGCTGTTGTGCAACAGCAGCTGGGAGAGAGGAGCGGGAAATGTGCGAACGGCAGCCGTTCGGTCATCGAGGTCCGTGAAGGAAGAGGGCAGGAGGCGCTCCAGCCGCGGAGCAGCAGCTCCCCGCAGCCCAGGAGAGGCGCACGGAGGAGCCCCCGTCCCCTGCGGCCCGCGGGCACCGCGCCCAGCCGATCCCCAACTGCGGCCGCGGAGGGGGGGGCCGCGGGGCGGCAGCGGATGCTACCCGAAGGGGTACGGCCGTGGATACCTCCGCAGGAGCAGCCCCGGGACGGAGCTGCCGGCCGGAGGGCCGGTGGAGCTGCACCCGTAGGGAGCCCCTGCAGGACCGGTGTTACGGAGACATTCTTTTTCTCATTACTTATCTCTGTTAGCAGTTGACAATAAATTATGAGAACTGCTTCAAAAGTAGTGCCTCCTGTTGGCCCACAGCAGCAGAGGCGGATGTTAGTGGTGTGGCAGTAGGAGTTGAACCTTCTCACCGATATTCCATTCCAGGTTGTTGCCGTCTGACAGATGGCAGCAGAGGGGCAGTCTGACACAATGGTGTCTGACATGGACGAGTGTATGAAGCAAAGGTGTGTGACTCAATTCCACCCTGAGGAAAAAGTGGCACTCACTGACATTCATTGACGCTTGCTGAATGTTTATGGAGACCAAAGAGTGGATGTGAACACAGTGAGGTGCTGGGTGATGCATTTTAGAAGTGATGGTAGCAACCGTGAATCACCTCTACTGGTGCAGGATTTGGTGAGTGTGGTATGCAGGCTTTTGTTCATCACTGGCAAAAATGCATAGCAGCTATGTAGAAAAGGAGCATTTCGTAGCTGAGAATTCACTCTATCAAACAGTGTTACTGTGCTCTTTGTATCTGTTGTGGTTTCCAGGGAAATGAAAAGAAGGCATTACTTTTGGAGTAAGTATGACAAACATACATTAATCTCCCTATGCTGAGTCTGTTTTGTCTGTGATGGCAATTGGTGAAGGATCTCTGTGTCCTTTTCTCAAACAGTAAGCCTTTTTTCATTGTATTTTCTTCTGCTCTCTTGAGGAGGGAGAATGAGAGAGCAGTACAGTGGAGTGTAGTTGCACATCAGTTAGAAACCACCACACATACAAATTCAGTGCGACCACAGTAGGAAAACAGTAGGAGCACAATCTAGAAGTACAGTTTTCCATTTCTTATACTAGATGCTAAGTTCTCTTTCTGAGGCAGTATCAGAATACTTTCAATTTCTGGACCCTTTATTTTGTAGGCAACTGCATTTAAGCATTCTCCAATCTTATGTCATCCACAAACGACAAAGATATAACATTGGTACAGTTCTGTTTTTCCCTTTGATGTTAGCCAATGGAGCTGACGGGTTTAAAGCAGGATGTGTAATTTCTCCTTCCTGGGGCTCCTCAAACAGAACTGCAAAGTGGAGCTCCCACAGTAAAGAACCAGCGAGCCCCTGCTAAGTATATTTAGAGTTAAATTGTGATTCCTTGTTCAAAAGATAATTATTTTAAAAAGAGGTTTTTATTTTTCACAACACCATCCAGCTACCATTATACACCCACAGTGCAAAACTGAACTCAACTTCTGGCATATAAATGTAGCATAACTACCACTTATACAATATTATGAAAAATAGCTACATAGCATATGAATAAGATATACACAATTTCATGTTTCTCATAGTACAACAAAAGCAAATTGGTTATAAAATACGACAAATTAACAAGTAGTGAAGATGTCTCTTTTAAATCTCAACTTAAAGAAACTGAAAATAACGCTTCTTTATTTCAGTAAAAAAAAAAAAAACAACCTTTACAAGATCTTTTGTTCTGAGGTAATTCAGTTCCTTTATTGCTTTTAGTTCAACTCAGTGTTAAGTACAATTTAAATATGTGATCTTCCACTGTACCTGCATTAAAGTATGCAAATATAAATAAAATTACCACAAATTGGTGAACAATTAATGAGATTCATTTCAGGGACATTTCATTACTAAATGCTGTTTTCCTGCCAACCTAGACATGAAGTATTTAATTCTAAATGATACCACCTGCTCCTACCTATAAGTGAAATGAAAAAGCTGCCAAGGAGCATGTTGGGAATTAACTTGCAGCCTTCCTTTTAATCAGGCATTCCTCCATAACATCACAAGCCAGCAATCTCATGGAATGAAAAAAAAACATCGTACTATATGCCTGCAATTCAATTTTGAACCCTCATTGTGATGGCTGACTAGAGTCTCACACATTTGTTCTTCTCTACTTTTCTTTAGCTGCCAGCTGAGTCACCATCAACTTGAAGCAAAGATTTACTAGATAAATGCCAACACTCCTCTCTGACAGAGACAGTGTAGTTGATCAAACATTTATAAATGAAGACTCTTCTGATTTTAGCTTTTTAATTTGGGAGCATATACTTAAACTTTCACTTTCAGACATACCAGACCTCAAGGATATCAGTGAAAACGTAAACACACTTGAAAAGTTTAAAGTTTAAAAAATAAAGCTCAAAACCACATATGAATCATCTGCTTATACACATTACTTTTGTTTTACATTGTAAATGCACGTTTAGGCAACAGGATAAGATCTAAGTTCTGGGGGGTATTTCTGTTATCCATGTGCTTGGATGTTCCCTTTCTCCTTAACAATCTGCTAATAAAAAGGTAAGTCTAGCAAACTGTCTTATCCAAGATAATAACTTAGGGTCTTTAAGAATAGTACATTCTGTTCTATGTCCTTAATGTCATATTTGATATTTAGTCAAACTAAGTTGTATCATCACACATAGCACTGTCTTAGCAGAAGAAATGTCATTGCAAGCTTTTTGCATGATAGAAACAGCAAGATAACAAACATTTCACCTTATGATTACCGGCAGGAAAAGTCTTACTGATGTTTTGCAACAAGCTTTCAAAGCTTGTTCACATCTGAGTCTTCTTGCTGAAGTTACTAGGAGTACTTCAAATGCTACAACAAAGTCATTTGCACTGCTGAAGTTCCCACATCCAAACGACCTCAACAATTTTAACAGATGTGGTGCATGTTTTAACAGCACGCGTCACAGGTTGTGTGCCCAGTATTTCTGCATGCACAGTATGTGTTTTTGAAAAAAGTACCATAGCACTTCATATTATAAACATCACTCTTTTCTGCACTGAAACCAAAGAGAAGAAGGGCAAAAAGTATCTCCCTCTGAAGAATTAGAAGAACAGGAACACGTGTCCTCCTTTCCTAAGACAAAATAGCCTCCTTGGAACATGTTGGGCTCATTCCCTGCACATACTGTGTTTTCAAATCCCTGCCATAAAAAGTATAATCACTCGCTCAGCACAGACTTCTGATAAAATATTTGCTGAAGTCAATGGCTAGACAGTTCAAAAGAGTCTAAAATCTGACCATTTAGATGCTGCACTGCCTCAAACTGTGTGAGGAATTCTTCATGTCTAAGTGCTTATTCAGAAAATGTTATTCATAATAGAGTAATAGCAAAAGTGGAACGTGCAATTTCACTTATCAACTCTGCCTGAAAATCATAGATTTTTTTTTATTTTATTTTTATTACATATATGCATTAATTACAGACTCATGAGGATTGGAAGGGACCTCTGATGATCACAGAATCACACAATCACTGAGGTTAGAAAAGACCACTAAGATCACCTAAGACCATGCATGTGGTTAGTCCTCTCCAGGTGTAGGACTCTGCACTTCCTCCTGTTGAACCTCATGAGGTTCCTCTTTGTCCAATACTCCAGTCTGGCCAGGTCTTGCAGTATGGCAGCACAGCCTTCTGGTGTGTCAGCCATTCCTCCCAGCTTTGTTTCATCACCAAACTTGCTGAGGGTGTACTCTATCCCTTCACTCAGGTCACTGATGAAGATTTTGAACAAGACCAGACCCAATACTCAAAGCCCTACACCAAAGAAGCTTCCTTTTCTCTTTTTCTTTTTCTTTGTTTCTCTTTTTCTCTTTCCTTTCTTTTTTCCCTTTTTTCTTTTTCTCTCTTTTTTTTTTTCTTTTTTTCTTTTTTTTTCCCCCACATGATGAGTAATAGGAAAGAGATGCCAAAACAGACATCTCAACAGATAAACTACTGAATGTATGAAACAGCAGAAACAGATCAGGTGTACCCAAAGATGATTTTGCACAAAAAGAATCCAATCACTTGTCATGGTTCCAGTCTGGTTGGGCCTGGTTCTGTGACCCACGGACCCATGCCCTGGGAAAGGGGGAAGGGGAGAAGAGAAAAGGTAGGGAGATGGGCCTCTAAACAAAACAGTGGCAATGAGCTGAGAAAATTAATTTACTAATTATGATAGCAGAATGCAATATAATACAATATAATTGGAATTGAACCTAATAAATCAAATAAATGAGAAAGAGTGTCTGAAAATCAAAGGCCTTACTCTAATGCTGAAGGCGAGATGGCTATGGTGCACACATTACAGAGATGAGCAGAAAGAGAATGTTCCATGACTCAGGAGCAGTTTTATCTTTCCCTCTGAACAGAAAACAGAAATGGAACAGTGAAGACTTCCAAGAGGTTTAATTGTTCTCTTCTGAGACAGAGCTATCAAAAATCCACGGGACTGCAGCATTAACTCTTCAGCTCCCAGTGCACTACATGATGTTCTAATGTAGAACAGCAGTAATAGAAAATCATCAAACCACAACAGCAGTTGAAAGAAAAATCCCTCAAGTCTTCCTCTTCCACTCTTAAGGGATCTAAACTGTTTGAATATCTGGTAGTTTGGAAAATACCTTCAAGAAAAGCCTCATGTTCAACACTGTGTTACACAAATTATAAATGATTTTAGCATTCAGCTTGAGAATGGGACAGATACTGCCATAAACAAACAAGCCCTGAAGTGCTACCAGACCAATTTATGGAACATTTAGGATTAGGAATAATTCAGAAATTTGTACCAATAAAGATACTTGATCATTAAGGGGGAACTCTCCTGAGGGAGTGCGTATGCACTGGTTACCTCTCTCTCTTGGCAGCTTCTGACAAAGCATGCTAGTAGTGGTGTGGAAAATACAGTTCATTTACAGCAAAAAGATGCGAGAAAGCTCAGGGAAGTTAGGAACTGAAATCAAGGAAGAACAGTATTAGGTTTGAAGAGGTGGGAGAGTTGGAACTGTTAGCTCATAATTCAAGGTCAGGCACTTCTTATTTTTAACCCAGAGGCTGAAATTCTACTTTGTGTCATAGAAAAGATGAATCGTTCCTTCAGGGGGTACCTAAAAATTGTTTACTGTTCTCATCACTTTGCCACAGTTAATACTCACAGCACATAATATATTACCTTGCAGTCTAGAATTATTGCTTTGCAGCAATTTTGTAGTTCTTACTTCAAAAGAAAACATGATACATGACACATAAAGGAGGAATGATGACAATGACAAACAAAAGATACATTAGTGGTGTTTTGAATTGAGAAAAGTTGCAGTTTTCTTTCTTTAGTCCTGTACTTGTTAACAGCATATTATGGTCTCTTTAGCAATTTCCATTTCTAATTATTTAAGGTATTTAAAGAGCCTCCTCATCATGATTTAATGCACTTCATAATTTATGTATATTTACACTTTTCAAAAATACAAACATATAAACACATTAACTGACATTCCAAGGTCAAATAGCAGATCTGTAACAGATTTGAATGCTGAGTGAAGCTTTTCCAGCTCTTATGTTGGATTCTTCTTAAATCTGCCTTTACTGTCTGATATGTATCATTTTTTCCCAATTTTTATCATTCAGGTTAGAATTTGCCTCTATGAAAGCAATTATTAAAGTATGCAATTACACAAAAAGCAACTGGCCTTACAAATCAGGAAGGTAAATATGGAAATTGTTCTCCTAGTGAATTTCTTATAATCATTTCATATATTGAATCTTACCTCCAATATTTAAGCTGAAAAATCTGTTTAGAAGAACTGAATTGTAACTCTCTTTCAATTCTCTAAACTCTTTTATTTAAAAGAGCAGTTAGAAAGCAGCCAAAATTCAATGTCTCACCTAATTTGATTCTTCATAAACATCATATGGCATGCTTTGTGCAAAATAGCACTGCATGCAAAGAATATGATGTTGATATTAAGAAAAGCAATTAATCATCTTCCGTATTAAATGTTCTGCAGTCACTGTCATATGCAATTTTATCAGCTGTACTGAAGCCAAAGTACATTCAAGGCAGGAAATGGAGAACTAGTGTGGCTGCCTGGATTATGATATTTTCTGATCCCTTGCATTCCAGTGAAGGTTTAAAAAGTAATAAATTCTTTTAAATTAATCAATCCTGATTAACAGTTTCGTAGTTTCTTGCCATTACAAACACATGTGTTGATAGAGAACTGGAAAACCCAGGAGGGAATTTTCTGACGTAAGTTAAAGTCAGTTTTCCTACATTTCTAATACTTGTGACTTAGAGGCTCACTTTCTTTTAGGAAGTCTGTTTGGAAAGTAAAAATAAGTAGGGTAGGATATGTTGACAGAAAAATCTTTTTAATGGCAGATAAATACAAGGTACATTAACCAAAATCTCTGATCCCTACTGTTTACCTGTCTTCCCTATGTGTGCTGTATAAGAATAGGCTTAAATAACATCTGAAAACATGAAAAACACACAGATAAATATAGTTGAAAGATATCTTCAGATGTCTTGTTTGGATGAATTTTTTATAAGTACAAGAATTGTTCATGGTGTTAACACATAAACATTTTTTTTTGTTTGCTTGTTTTTCCTCAAGGACATAGCTATAAACTTACAAACAAAAATGGCCAGCTTTTTGAGATATCTTCCTTATTCATGAGCCTACATTAAACATCTGCATTAGGGTAACTGTACTGCCACTGCTATATTAATTTATTAAGATCTCTATCTGATTTACAGATAGAGAAAAAAAAAATTGAGGTTTTAGAATTTACAGGGAAATTATTGATTTTTTAGGTTTCATTTAGTGATAAAATATTCAGCCAAATAATGACTCCAACCTTATTTTCATTCAAATAATTTACACAAACTCAAAGTATCATGCTGTTTGTCCTAGAAGAGTATTGAAAGCATACCATGCAGCCAAGGGAAGAAGGCAATATATCACTCATAAAGAGGTCATGCAGCTGAGAGAGAGAGAATGTACTCGTTTGACAACGCCAAAATGAGATTTTGACTAGAGCTGCAATCAGACAGGAAATCAGGAGAGACACCTCAACTGGGACAGGTCTCCCAGGACTGCAGTCACATCAAGGACTTCAAAGTAACTTGGGACCAGAGAATGTGAGATGGATTGAAATTTGTTGTTTCTGGAAACCTTGTATTTTGTGTTGTGCCTTTGTAGAACAGTACAAATTTCTACCTGCCTGCTTCATGCAGGCAATTATATTGCATATGAGGAAAGAAATGTTCTCTCTAGAGATGCACAATCCATATGCACGCATTTCACACAGGTAACTTTAACCAGGTACTTGATTAGGAAATAAAGCTCTTTTTGAAGTATGCTGGAAAGATATCCAGGAAGAATTCACTGTGAGAGTTTTTTTGGGTATTTTGTTTGTTTGTTTGCTTTTCTTTTTGTTTTTGTTTTTTTTTCTTCCAAAAACATTGCTGGTCCTTGTTAACTACTGTACTGTTGTTCTCTTAGTAGCCACAGTGTCCTTACATTTAGTAGTCGCACTGTCCTTATGAAACACTAAAGACAATTTAAACCTCATTACTGTGGGTTCTGTAAACACTCTGAAGTTCTCACAGAGCAGATCAAGAAACTTGTCTTGGAAAAGACAGTGACTTCATTCTAGTCCATTTGCCACTTTTCATCAACAGAAGCCAGGATAGAAGGGCTGAGGAAGATGTACATGCAAGTCTCATCCAAACATCCTGTTAGAATGTGGCTGGGCATGCACCCAAACCTATGATCTGAAAACTGCTGACATCCCACATTCATTAAGAGATTGCCAGCATTCAGCCCTCCTGTTGTCTAAACCTGTCCAGATTACATCTGTCTGACATGGTGCTTAAAATGTCAGTGGTATAAGGAGTTAGGCTGTCCTGGTGCTAATTCCAGTGAGCTGCTTCTTTTTATTATTTTTATTATGGGAAATAAGAAACTGTTAATGACTAGAAAAAATAATAAAAAGAAGTTCAAAGGAACCTAATAAATGAACGTGAACAAGAAGCAGGATGAAAGATAAAATTCAATTTTGACATAGACACAGTCTGTTGAAAGGAACAATGTAAACTACTTATATATAGCAACTAACTGCAGTTACTCAAAGAAAACACAATATGATTGCATTGTAATAAAAGAGAAAAAAAATAGCTTGCTGAGCTCTTAGTACTGACAAAGACATAGAAGAAAACAAGCTTATATGTCTCTAGAGTATTGTTTAAGTCACTATACTAAGAAATAAAATGTTTTTAATGTACTAGCTGAAAGTATTTGATTTCAAAATAACTATACAGCAACAACTACAAACAAACAAACAAACAAACACTGTTTTACAGATCTTTATCTACACTACAACAAAATTTGTCTTTAGGTCAAGTATTAGCTTGACACTACTGACCTAAGGTGTAAAAATAATTATATTACAAAAGGAAGGATGATTCCTGCCTTATGAAGGATGGTGTCATCTCCTGTCTGGTCTTCTTTCCAAATAGTCACTGTTGCCATTTAAGTAAAAAGTTGTTATGAAAGATTTGGAAATGGTCTACTGATTTCCTAAAAGCAGTCAGTAATATCAGAACTGTGGGTTTACTTGGTAATTCAAGTAAAACTGAAGATAGTTTTCACAATGTTTTAAAAAAATCTTTGCATGTACTAAAACAAAAAATTGTTATATACATCACATGTTTTGGACATGCTTTTTATCAAGTCTTACCTTCACATCTTTTTTGCCTCTACGCCAGTTCAGGAACATAGAAATGTGAAAGGATCTTTTTCTCATAATGGAGTGCATAGAGTGCACAGCACATAGCCCAAATTCAGCCTCCTACCCAAAATCCCAGTGAAATTATATGGGTTCTATGCATTGTACATTAAGGCATATACTTTAGCTAACAGATATGAGTTTGTCAAATATGTCATCAGAAAACTTGAAGCTCTGTGCAGAGTTTCTGTGTGCTACCACCAAATACCTAAGAAGTTCCTAGTCTTTTCTTGCTCAGTTACATTGCTAGACTTGTAACGGTGTATAATTTTTTTTTTCCCCAAACTTTATTTTCCTTTTAGTGTTATCAATTGGAAAAATATTTGATTAGTTCATACTTTTCCATATTGCTACCTAATACTCATCCAGGCAAATACTCTCCTGCATATTTCTCATGAGCTATTACAGGAATTCAAATGCCATGTCGCTGTAATTGCTTTATTTTCAGTTACATATCAACTAGAGCTCACTCATACAAGGCAACAATTATGACAAAACAACAAAGGCTTATTTACTTAAATGCAACTTGTCATTCAATATTGTAGGAGTATCTGTCTAGCATTTTCCTACTGTCATATAAATAAATGGAAATAAGTTGACCTTGGACACTGTAATTATGGCAGAAAAATCTATTCCAGTGTGTTCAGCAGTGCATATTTTAAGAACGATTTTGTCTTTCTAGTAGTCTGTACTAGCTTAATGGTGTTTGTACAATTACAGATAAGCAAATTTTCAGTTATTTGCCTTCTAGAAGTAGAGCAGGACAGTTGTGAGAGCCTCTCAGGACATTTAAAATCTTCCAGAACTAGAGACCATGGTTGGGAAAAAAATAAAAGGAAACATGAATGAGTTTGAACCATTTCAGAGTACGTAAAAGATTTCTTGAAATTTTATTGTAGATCTGAGTCAGAGCACATCCTGAGTTGGAAGGGACCCATGAAAATCACGAAGTCCTACTCATACACTTGAACTTCTGTTGAAGAGCCTGTTAATTGCATAATTTAAAAGTATTTGTAGCTACTGATAAATATATTTTACGATGTATTTGTAGATACTTGAGGCAAATTTGAAACTAGTTCTGTTCTCTCAATTTAGGTATATACTTACAGAACTAAATTTCAGTTTTGGAGCAAATTCTGAAAATCAAATCTCATCTAGTATATCTATTGCACATCAATAGTAGTACTGGCTAACGCATACTTTTCATTTATTCAACAGGCTAAAAACAGAATAACAAATTTCTATTGTCATGATTTCCAACTATCACAATGCAAAAATGTCCTTGAGAAACAAAGATTACAGCAAGCACAGCATGACATTATGCTCCAAACTCAGGATTCAGATACTGAAAATCAGTTATTAGTTTTTATATTACATAGTACCTTGTATTTGCCTTCTGGGTTTTGAACCTTATTTCCAACTCCTTCACTGTAAATATGAGTGTTATAGCTTTCCTTTTGATAAATTTTATTGCAGTTCTGTGAATTCTCTCTTATTTGTCAATATCTCTCTAGTAATATATAGTCTAAATTTAAAAAAACTGTACTGAAATAATATAGATTAGATTCTATGATGCTGCAGAATCTAGAAAGTATATGTGACTTTGAAACAAAAATTAGCCTTTGATCATCATCTGGATAGCATATCAAAAAAACCCAAACAAACAAACAAAAAAAAAACCAACCCACAACCAATCCACCTATTTTTTTTTATCAGTTTCACTTCTAATTCTTTTCGTATAAATTCTACTTGACATATTTACTTCTCACAGTGTACATTTATTCAATGGTTATACATCTTCAACTCTTCAAATTCCATGTTAAAGCTTAGTTTCATTTTTTCACTTCCTAACTATTCTTTATATTACCTGTGCATTTGTCTTTGGCAATGCAACGCTGTGGAATCAAATATCATGTGCAGTGTGTTGATATGCCCTATAATTTCTATCTTCTACAATTAATGAAGGTATCTTATAAAACTACTTCTAAAGCTAGTTCCATCAGTATCCTACAAGAAAATAGTATTGTCTACTGTTATTCAGAATCGACCCCGTGTTTCTGGTCCTCCAGTCAGTTTTCAGATAAAATGGTATCCTATTCTTTTTGATTAAGACTTAGAAGAACATTGCTTCAAATACTTAAAAAAATGCAAATAGATTATATTTCTGCTTACTAATCTTGTAATTGAAACATAAATTAACTTTGTCTTTTTTATTGTATTCATTTGTTCAGTGTCTTGCTATCATGAGGATGTACATTCAAGAAATACACAACAGCATCAATACAATTTTTAAAATGGACACTTCAATGAAATTACGTATTTGGTTCTTTTGATATATAACATATATCATTTCCTTCCTTCTAAAGTGAGTTTGAATGTGAACTGACTTCTGTCTTAATCAAGATTAACCAAAACAGGTCGCCACAGAGAACAACAACAGATTTGCAGGTAACAGAAGTAACACACTGATGACTGAGACTTTAATTGTACATCTTTATATATATATGTGAATTATTTGCAAGTGAAATCAAGTTCACAGAAGCTTATTTTTCACCAACAATTGCTACTCTGTCCTTAACCATCCACTTACTAGTTTGCAAATTTTGCATAGTGCAGTGCTATCAGTGACACTGACCACTTCAGTGTTGAATGTTCCTATGTACCCTGAACTCTTCCAGTTTTAAATTGGAGTACATTCTCAGTATGTGCTTGTTACTACCCTCACGTCTAAGTCTTTTTAGCTACCACTTCAAAGGTCAGTTCTGATATCCATACAAAGAAATTAAATTAAAATGTTAAAATTAACATACATTAATTTTAACCTGTAAGCCTACTGCTAAAAATCAGAATTGTTACATTACCCATTCTTTTTTGTAACAATTACCTGTGAATTATATCCTTACTTAATTTCCCTTCATGATGTTGATTATTTTTTTTCATTTTCTGATATAATTGATTATTTTCTGTCAGCCAATATATTGAGGTAAATATCACAAATTAAAGGGAATAAAATACCTAGAATATAAAAAAGTTTTGTCACAACGGGATTCACTGACTCAAAAATTAAGTTTGCAGACAATGGAGCATACTAATCTTGATAGCTTTTCTATGTTTTTGAAATCCACTCTCCCTAGACATATGCTTAAGAATTAACATACCCACATTTAAAAAGATGTGAATGATCCGTATGTTGATTCAGACTCTCATTTGAACAATTAAACACAGGATCACAGTTAGTAAAATAACAAGGCTCATCTCAAAATTACAGGTAGTAGGAAAGTTGTAGTTTGTTCCCAAATCTAAAGAAATGTTTTTTTGTTTTTTAAATGAACTACAGGAATTGAAATAGAATGTACCCATCAGATCGAATTATGACACCTTTATGAATTTATATCATAACACTATCCATCCATCTTAGCTTACTGTTATTCATAAAATTTAACACAGAAGTACCCTGAATAGTTTGGCTGACATACAGAACTAATAAGAAAGAATGGTACAGAAGCCAATAGCAGCCCAGAAGATGGAAAAGCAATATTTAGATACTGACTTAGAGAACATTTGAACCAATCCTTTTTTTTACATGTACATGGAAAAATAATAGCTAATTACTTGGTCTGTGTTCAGAGTGGAAAGGTCGCAGCTTCCCTGGTCACAAGATTACAAAAGTCAACTCTGACTCTACCATAAATAACACTGGTGCATTAATAATATTAACTCAGAATCATTAGCAAATGCTTGTATCAAGACTGTGATTAGCACATTATACACGGTTCAGCCATTAAAGAAAAATTATATAAATTTTGTTTAAAAACACTTTTTTACTGAGAATATCTTGAACAACTTACATCTTGGGAAACGTTATTTGGACTTGTCCTTTGAAATGCATACACCTCTATCTCTAACATAAGGCTAAAACATCTGTCACTGGGGTGGGATGTAGAAGAGTTTTATTGAACTGGAGTTTTTAAGATAACTGAAATTTTTATTTTCTAATCTAAACTCAGAATAAGTGAAGGTATTTTCTTCTAAAATTCTTCTAATGAAAGCTGGACAGTAACGAAAGAAGAGCTTAAGAACATAAACGGTAAATATGAACTTTATGTTACCAATGTTCCCTAGAAGGACATAAGAGTGGAGGTAGCTATATATTTTGAAGCTCACAATTATGAGAGAATGTAAAGCAAGAAAAAAGAGTGAAGAGTGGTTCAGGCTTCAGCATGTGAAAGAATTACAACTAGACTAGTTTAATTTAGCATTCTGTCTTTAAAAAATGCCAATTTTCTTCTCCATCATATGATTAAGAATATCCTAGATTAAAGAAAACGTTACTTGGATCACAAGGCTAAGTAAAAAAATTATTACAAGACAAGATAGTAGTGACTCCAAATCCTCTTTGGAATACAAAATTCAGACCTTCAGTATTTTCTTTTGTGGTAGATGAGTTTTATCATCTACTATCACAGATTACTGATTCTATATGAAATTTATTTGTCAATAACTAAATCTAATTTGTTGCTAATATTTGAATAGAAATTTCCTTTCTATTGGATGCTATATACTTTCTATGGGATGCTATATACTCCTCAGTAATACAGAATGAAAAGTATAAAAACACCTTTGAAATGGCACATTAGTTGTCCTGGTGAGTCTCTACTTAGAGAGTGTAGATGATTCATTGACTCCTTGCAAGTATTTGCAACATGGAGTTCTGCAAAATCACAGAAGTACAACACAGTTTGTACGCTGATACCATATGCTTTCAAGATGTGGATGTGCAACATATTTAATTAGACTGTCCTGTTGGTGTTTGCAACTAAAGCATTTGTGCCTTGTTTCAAGCATTTCTGTAAAAAACATCTTTACTGATGTGGCTTTAATCTCATTGGAATAAGGACTAAGTCCTTACACAGGCAACATGCTATAAGAAACAAACAGCTTTTAAATATGTTTGTTTGAATTTCAGAAAAAGCCAGTAGTCCAGACACACTTACTTTTCTCTCTTGCCATCTGATTCGAGTAAGGATGCACCTGCCTCCATTTAGACTCAGATGGACACAGATTCCCTCTTTTATAGAAGTTGCGACAAAGCTGCCATGCCTCTGCCCATGGGTACCCAGCAGCTGCCATCCCTAAGATAATTTCTGAAAGTTGATTATCTTGAGGCAAGAATGCAAGTTCTGCAATTGAGGAGCCATGAAACATTTGAGAACATTGTTGACAAGCAACAGTGAAGAAAGTCACCATCATTTTGCTCTTTGTTAAGATTCTTTCAAAGCTCTCTTTTTTCTTAAGAATAAAGAAATCTCCTGATATTTAATAAAATCTCTTGTATGAAATCTAAAGCAGCATAAACAATAATAACTCTAAAAAGCTTTCATGAAAATGAAGACAATGGCAGATGTCCTCATATAAAAAATATAGCTGGTTTGCAACCATACATAATTTTGGCTGTTCCATCTAAGCACTGATTTAAATATGCTGAGCTCTTTGGACCCCTATTTAATTTCTTCAGTGAAGTCTCTTAAGCTCTGTCAATAAAAAGTACTATAAAGTTCAGTATGGGGACTGGTCTATTGCTAGACAGACAGAGCTTTCAGACAAGCAAGCAAGGCTTCTTTTGAATTTTCTACTTTTCAAGAATTGCAGAATCCAACAGTGAAGTTATGCTGCATTAAATTATGAAAGAAGTGTATGACACATCAAAACATTTAACATACTATTCTCCTACTGCTAATTTTAACAGAAGCATCCATATCACATGTGAGACATGTTTTCTAAAATGCAGACAGCCTTCCCACTGCTGCTCATATCTGTCTAAAAGTCTAATTTTCCATTTGTCATTTGACAAGATGCAGCTGTACTTTTCACTTTTACAATTTAGAACTTTTTGAAGGTTAAAACAAAGGCAGTATAAAAAGTTATATTTCAATTAAATATCAAGTAATAGTCTGCTCATTTAACTATTATGGTATTAAGGAGAGCCTTCATTTTGTATGGATCTCCAGTATGCAAAGGGTCTTCATAAATTCAGATGAAAGTGAACAAGAAACTAAGCTGATAAAAAAGGAATCTTGCTCCATATTTTTGAGTATGTCTTTTTTCAAAGTACCAACTAGTTGTAATGTTGAATACACACAGGAGTCTTTTCCAAGGGAGAGAAAACAAATAAAATGTGTTGATTTTCTGAAGTGTTTTGTCACACGGAACTTACTCAGGCACCCTGAAAAATCAGGTTCAATGCTGCGAATGTCCTCAGCTATCAAGAAACCAGACACTCCACTCTTAATGCCTTCAAGGGCAATAAATAGATACATTTTTATATTAGTACAGTTGTACTGCAGTAAATGATTCAAAGCCTTTCAAAACTTGCCTTAATTTGTCTTTTACCTTAAAGGTTATGCCCACCTTTTTATTGATATTATTTATATGAATAGTTCCACATAGTCAGCATAGCAGAGCTGAAATCTCAATAAACAAGGGTGGTGACCTTTCACTACTTGTAAACAAAAGGCAAATTTTATAAAATATTCAATAAATTCTTTTACAATAGCACCTGTGTTCCAATCTCAAGAGGGAATTTGAGAGCAAGCAGATGGATGAGGTACTCATAACAAAATACAGTCCCATGAAAGAGATCAGTGCAGGAATGCCAGCTGAGATTTTATTTACTGTTCACTCAGTGAGATGCATAGAGAACAGGAAATTGAAAATACAGATGTGATAGGAATTATATATGAAAACATACAGTAAAATGCAATATGTACTCAGTTCCACTTCTGTATATACTTATACTGATGTATCAGCAATCTCAGCTTTCTTAAGACACCCTGCCTATCAAAGATAGCTTATACACTGGCTTCATCACCAGAGCTCCTCTTCGAAAGTGATAATTTTCTCCTTTCTTCTTTCCATCAAAATAAGGTAGAATTAATGTGGCATTTTCATTCTCTGTCATTCTAAACCCTTCTATAATGAGAGAAATTACAACATTTTCTCCAAGTTTCCTTCTAAATTTCCAGAACTTCACTGGGGACCTTCCAAACTAAAATAGACATGATTGGTTTTGGGTAGAATATCTACAGTCCTTTATCACAACTAGAATTATCAGGAAAAAGCAACCCCTTTAAAGCATATTGTTTTAATGAAAACCTCTGCCTTTGCAATTCCATTTCTCCTCCAGATTGTTCTTATGTGGTGTCTTCCTGGTGGACAGCTGAGAATTTTGCAGACAATTGCAGAATTGTGGATCCTGCAGCCACCGTCACTATAATCGGCCTCATCAAATTCAGTATAAACCAGAGTTCATGTAAGAAAATGTTAACATTCTGCCCTCAGACTTTAACTACCTAAAAAGATGTACTTTATGCAATGGAAAAAAGAAACATACAAAACGTTTCATCTAATAAACATACCTCAGTCCATGCCTGCTCATCAATGTCTATTCACAAAACAAGAGCAGTCAAAAAGGATTTTATGAGAAGCCTCGTTCAACATAAAAGAAGTTTGCAAACATCAATTTCAAATCATTAGAATAGCAACTGCAATTTGGTCTAATTTCCATACAGCAATTTAAAAAATCATTTAATTTTCTTCTGAAGCATTATGTGCAACTCACTTCTAGAATTTAAACTCAAGGGAGTACGTGTGTTCCTGGACTAAGCCCAGTAATTTTGATAAGACTTGCAACAGAAAAAAAATTTACATGAGTAATTTATGCATTTATTTTCCTCTAGACGCTCCTTTGAAAATATTTTGATGAATGAGAATGCTTGTCCTATCAACTTAAACTAGAAGCTGAAATCTTGTGGGAGAAAGCTCTTAATACTCTATATAGTGCATATAAATAAATGCTTTCTTAAAACAGAATCAAGAAGGTCATGTGGTGTTCTGTTTTGTTAACTTAATATGATGAAGAATCTCTCTGTATGAGCAATTTTTAATTAACAGTTCATTCCTGAAGATATTTTCTTCTTCGCATTTCTACTAAAGTGGAAATACCTGAGATAATTTCAATACTTATACCATACATTAATATTCATGGCAAAAAAAAAAAAAAAAAAAAAGAAAAACAGAAGTGCTCTCATAACTCACACTTGTCTGATAAGTTTTGCTGATAATACTCCATTAGCATTAACACAGCATATAATGAAGTATATTTATACTATTTGGGACTGGTAAACTCTCCTCAGTACGTCCATAAGTGTAACTGAGCTCTCAGTTACTAGCAGGGATGCATTCAAGAAGGCAGAATATTAACAGAAAATTACAGCCAGCATAGCACTTTCATGCTTGAGCTGTTTAGCTTTAATAAAGTACAAACACTTTATTTTCCACTTTTCTTAGCACTCCTTAGACCCTGAACCATTTAAAAAATACACAAACATAAATAAATAAATACATGGTTACATTTGATTTCCTACTGAAGAGCAAAAATAAAGGTAGTGTCATTGCAGCTGTAATACAGATGGTTGGTTTTTTTCCACACTATTTCACTAAATACTGAACTGATACTCAAAACGTTTGAAAGCATAGTAAAAAAACAACTGAATCTGAAAGCCCTCTCCATTTATGAAGTAGGCACTTTAAGAATATCTGGATGGCTATCAGGTTTTAAAAGAGAAAAAAAAAAAAAGAAAAAAAAACTCGCAATAACTCTATATTCACAAAATCCCTGAAAATAATGATTATGAAATTACACATCATTACAAATTTACATTCTTTCTATGATTATTAAAAAGGTAAGAGTCTTGTGAAAATCATTGGGAGATAAAAATTGAAAGATCACAATCACTTGTGCGCATTAGTAAAAGGATTTCCTACACTGTGTAGAACCAAATGAAACAGGGATCCTGTGTTTAAAAAGTGCAAGACTTTGTACTAATAAGCCTGACAGAAAAGATCTTACATTGAAATTCACATTAGGATGAACAGATTTAACTTTGTGAATAGTGATGATGAGTGAGGACTGTGATATGCTTACAAAATGAAAGTGGAGATTCTGCAAGAGCCCTATCATTTGGAAAACACACTGACATTGCATCAGACTTAAATCAGTTTGAAGCTGTATAGTATGACACAGTAATAGTAAGGCAGCACATGGAGACATCCAGAGGTGCAAGAGAGTCTCACATATTCTTTTGATTTTTTGTGACCTTTTAAAGCTTGAAATACAATGACATCAGAGTATTCACCAATAGCAAAAGCCTGATCGAAAGTCTACTTGGCCCACTGAGGCTGTCAGAAAAAAGGAACTGTGGTATCAAAATTGCTCATTTGAATGCAGCACATACAACACAACAGATACTCATCAACAAAGTGTGCATGAGCAAAAGCAGCTCTATGCTTCTGGCATGTATAATGCTACACTTGGTAGCCCAAGCATGATCATTAGTTATCTTGCAATGTTTTTCTTCATTTCAATTTCATTTCATTTAACTCTTTATTGGAAAATAGCTGAAAGCAAGAAAATCAAATTTTACCAAGTTCAGTCTGGAGAAGACAAGACTTTGGGGAGATCTCATTATAGCCTTTAAATATTTAAGAGCAGATTTCAAACGTGAGGGAAATAAACTTTTTACACAGGTAGATAATGATAGGACAAAGTGAAGTAGTTTTAAACTAAAGGGGAGATTTAGATGAGATGTGGGGAGGAATTTTGTCACAGAGAGGGTGGCGAGATGCCGGCACAGGCTGCCCAGAGAAACAGTAGAATACTCCATCTCTGAAGTATTCTTGAACAGGTTGGATGGGCCCTAGGCAGCCTGATTTAGTGATTGATCTTGCTGTCGGCATCCCTGCCCATGGCAGCGGGCTGGAACTACTTGATCTTTGAAATCCTTTCCAATGCAAGCCATTCTATGATTCTATGAAGAATGATCTCCTGTTGAAGGAAGCAATGTTTTTTCTCTTACTAAGCTAGTACATCAGTATTTATTCTAGCTATTGTTACAAAAACAAAACATAAAAAAAAACCAAAAAAAACACACCTTAATGCTACTTTGTCATAATTTCTTCAAGTAATAATTGTAATTACTATATTATATTCTGAACAATTTTCTGACACATTCTTGCTTCTTTCAAACTTGAATTTATTTGCTTCTAAGTATTTTAAGTATTAAACTAATAAATTTGCCAGTGAAATATGCATCTTATGAATATGAATTAAAATGTTTAGAGATCTTTAAGCCACTGAGGTAAGGCAGTGTTAATTTCTTTTAGGATTCTAACACTCACAACAAGGAATAACTCAAGGTTGAATGGGGACAGTTTCTTGCCAGGGGAATTAATGACCATACCATTTATGCAACAGTGATGGCTTCTGGCTGGTGATTTGGTAGAAGAGGGATTGCTTTTTGCTCTGTGTTGCTCCTCATTCTTAAAAGCTTTCCAATACTAACAGCCTTCCACTTACAGCTAGGGTTTGGGGCAAAGCATATCTCAGTTACGTATCATGTAAATCTCTGTTAAAAAACTCTCAGTGCCTCTGCTGTTTACTTGAAAATATGGCTTTCAGCCATATTTCAGTCCTGCAAAACAGGACAGAAGCTTTTCCTAGGAGTATAAGTTTACAGGGAAAATAAAAAATATATTTTCTCAGATAAACTTGTACATTGTTTTCTTTTCTGAAAAAAACAAAACAAAACAAAACAAAACCAAAACGTTTTAATTTATATTGATAAAAACAAAAAAATCTAATGACAAAGAATCTGAGTAGAGATGAAAAGCCGAGTGGGGCCCTGTCCCAGAGCAGATTAGGAATCAAATGATAACAAAAGGAAACCCTTTGTTAGCCCTATTACCCCAAGCATCAAGGCAGATTTAATATACCTTCATCCTGAATTAAACAGAATTTATTTCCTTTTTTTTTTTCTCTCCTTGTTACATTCATGGTTGCCCTGAAAAAGGCTAAGCCAGCTTTGACACACGATCTATGTCTGAGCAAGATGAATACTACCAATACCAGAGGGACTCCTGAACCACAACAGAGTTTGAATGAAGGATCTGTACATCAAAGTTAAAAGGAGTTAATCAATGCTGACTTTCCTCCAATGGCAGAAAATGTCCATCAAAAGTCCCCAAGGTCATGGGTGATGTTACAGAGGCCTTTCAGTCTGAAGAAAAATCTTCTCAAAAGCAGTGCTCTGGCAGACCACAGATGAACTCACAACATATATTCCCTCTTACAATAATACATATAGCCACTTTACTCCTTTTATTTTTATTTATGCTGTATAAACAACTAAGAAATATGCTGTAGGAAATAATTCTGTCATAAAAAAAAAAAAAGAAAGAATATCTGCAATTGTTCTTTTTCCTGTTTCTACATTATCTCAAAATATCAAAGCTTTTAAATTCTATCTACATATTTCAGATTTCTATTCAAATAATACTTTTATTTTTTTTTTTTAATATGGAAGATCCTTATATACCATTAATGACTTGGAACACGGTGAAATGATTTTCACAGCATGACATTGCAACTAAAATTACTCTCTTCAGATAAGTGAATTGCACAGTCTTTTAAAATACAGAGGAAAAAACCTCTAAATTATTTATAGAATTTCTGTAAATGTAGTAAAGCTGTATAAACATCAGCTGTTATTTTGCAAGTATTGGAATGTATTTAATAGCTGATAAAGAAAGTGTCACTGAAATACTGGAACTTGAATCTGCAAAGATTTATGGAAAAGTATTATTTTTGTGAGGCATGTGGTATTCATAAATCAGCTGTGGTATTTATGCTTGTTGTTAGTAATTCTAAAAATTGACAAGAAGTCAGTCTGCATATAAGGCACTTCAACATAATTTGATTGTAGTCTAAGAACTAACATTACTATAAAGCCCTACAAATTGGGTGAAAGATGTAAATGATCTTTCACGTATTCAGACTCAAAACATTGAAAAAAAATTGTTAGCTGGCTTTATATTCACAAAAAAAGAAGTCTTTAAAAACACATAACTTTCATTCATTGTCTCATTGGACGTGTTATTTATAAACAGAAAGGTATAAATTTTCAGTATTAAAGACTTAAACTAATATGAATTTTTTTTCATTGTTTCACTTTTTGAAATAATTTAGGAGACCTTAAATAAACCCATAGAGTAATTCAATTAATTTCCTGAAAAGGGCCCATTTGTCCTCCCTACATTATATCACACCCCTGGTAATTCTCATGGGGTGCATGGCACTACAACTGAGTTGAGGACACCCACAATGAACAATCATTTCCTCTCTACATCCAAAACACAAGTAAGTAAGTGAAACCTGTAGGAGAAGTTCTCGAAAAACACATATAAAATTGTGCCACTTTAAACTACTTTTTAACATTTTAATCTCTCTACTCAGTTTAATAGACCTCTTACTGGCTATGTTTTCAGAGGTAATTACAGTACAAAATAAATACGAAATGAAAAACTAGGTTGGGAAGAGACAGGCTTATTCACAAGCTGAAGCAGCTTCCTAAAAATGAAATATTGAGAATGTGAACAGAACTCTCTGCACTTCATTAGCAGCTGAAGTTAGTCACACATTCATTTGTACAGATGAGCTGTGGCCTGCCATAGAATAATCCAGTCAACCAGATCATGCAATTAACTCTTCAAGAGCAGTATAAATCCCATTTTGTATTTATGCTTTAGTTTCATTTCTATATAAGACAGAGAAAGAAAGGAATCTGAACCTCACCTTAACATAATGCCAAGGTCCATATCCAGGTACTCATTGGCCCTTTAAGAACTGGAACGTAGTCCAGCGCTCCATAATTCATGGTGCCTGAAAGACTCTTTCAGGGCTGCATGCCTTCCACTTTCAAACAATGGGTAAAGTCTGCTGGAATGACACCATCACCTTGTATAAAATTTCAGACTCTCAAGTCTGTGTTGAACATATTTATAGTTAACATTGTTTCTCATAAAAAGCACTTCTGAATGGAAGTCCTAGTTCTGAAAAAGTTTGTTTTGAACCACTGACATATACTTCTTAAGTCTGTCAGGTTTCCATATATCAAGAGGGAAGAAGGAAAGCTAAATATTCATAAGAGAGTTATTTGATATTCTGAAAAAAAATCCACCTACAGGACAAAGTCCAGCACTGACTACTATAGAAGCACATTATAAATTAGAATATTCTTTTTCTTCTCAATTTCAAACTTAAAAGATTTATTGGGAATTTCTATTACGAAAGAATGAATAGTTTTCTATTTGTGACTGGATTTCCTAAACTTTAAGTAGTAGTATTGGAAGTTTAGCAGGAATAGGGTTCATTTTCTTCAGAGTAGCTGTATGTTGCTATGTTTTCTTCTTATGGTGAAAATAGTAATGATAACAATGTTGTATTTTTTGCTGATTGGTGCTCACACAGAGACAAGGACTTGTTTGCTTCTCATATTGCCCTGCCAATGATCAGGCTGGGAGTTAGCAAGAAATCTGGAGGGAACACAGACAAGACAGCAGACCCAAACTAACCAAAGAGATATTGCATATATCATACGGTGCTCATCAATAAAAGGTGGGGAGAAAGAATGACAAAGGAGGATGTTTGGAGTCATGGTGTTTGTCCTCCCAAGTAACCATTACACATGATGAGGCCTGCTTTCCTGGAAGTGGCTGAACATCTGGTTGCCAATGGGAAGTAACAAATGAATTCCTTGTTTTGCTTTGCACACAAACTGCCTGGTAAGCTGTCTTTATCCCAGTCCACACATTTTCTTTTTTTTTAAATTTTTGATTCTTTCCCCTATCCCACTGCACAAAAAGTGAATGCCTGTGTGATGGTGAGCTGTCTGTTGGGGTGAAACTGCAACAACTAGCCAAAGACATACCCATACATAAGTCACAGTATCTTCAATGTTCAAATTAAGACCAGGCTATCAAAGCTTTCCTGTGAATGCTACTATGAACTTCCATCTTGTTTGGAAAGTAATACTAAAGAAAATGCTAGCCTATGGGTACATAAAATAAAAAATACATTGCAGAGTACTTTTCTTTCCAGTTGAGATTATTTTAAAAACATGTACATAAAAAGCAAAACATTTATTGTCATTTAATAAAACTAAAAATATGAGCTGTTCCTAGAACTGGAAAAGCTTTAAATTAGCTTTTTCAGAGGTTCAATTGAAAAAGGTTTGTGCAAATATCTGTACCCTCTCTTTACCGAGTGAAATCTGGCAAATCATGGTAGTTTCAGTAAATGAAAGTTTTGGCTTTATTGTTATTTTTTAAAAAACACAAATGATAAAGCCTGATCCAAGAAATTTTAGGAAAGTCAAGCCTAATATCATCCTATCAGAACTAATCTGACATTTAAATCTTTGTAAATATGTCTATAACAATGTTTATTTAATTTTATCTTTTCTTCCTTTTTTAAGTATCGGTTTCTTATTATTTTAGTGGGCAATAAAAAAAGAGTGAGAAGACAAAGAAAGAAAACAAAAAAGGAAGAAGAAAATAGAGAAGAGAAAGAAAAGAAAAAAGAAAAAGGAAAAAGAAGAAAAATGGAAGAAGAAAAAGGAAAAACTGACAATAAACATTTTTTTAACACACATATTGATTCAAATGGGAAGGAAGGGGGAGGTTCAAGATTTTTTTTCATTAGCATACCTTACGTATTCTCTCCTTTTCCTTGTATTTTCTTTGCTCACTGGGTAGAGTATGAATGACAAAGTGAATAATTAGACTATGGTCTAAAAAGGCAAGAAAATTTCCACTTGTGCTATTGCAAGAATAGGTACAACACAATCTTGATGGAGGCCAACGCTGTTCTTCCAATCACTTCCACAACTGGAAGAAGAAATGCTTCCACAAAGAAGAAACAACCAACCTCAAAACAGGATATATCGTAGAATCATAGAATGGCCTGGGTTGGAAAGGACCACAGGGGGGTTTCAAACCCCCTGCTATGTGTGGGATTGCCAACCACCAGACCAGGCTGCCCAGAGCCACATCCAGCCTGGCCTTGAATGCCTCCAAGGGCATCCACAGCCTCCTTGGACAACTTGTTACAGTGTGTCACCACTCTGGGTGAAAAACTTCCTCCTGATATCTAACCTAAACCTCCTCTTTCTCAGCTTAAAACCATACCCCCGTGACCTACCACTATCCACTAACCACTGGGGGAGATCATCCCCCAGTTTGTATAAATAGTTGGGATTGCCCCAATCCAAATGCAGCACCCTGCACTTGGCCTTACTGACCTTCATTAGGTTCTAACGGGCCCACTTCTCCAGTTCAGATCCCTCTGGATGGCTTCCCTTCCCTCCAGCAGCCAATTCCTAATCCACCAAACAGTCCATCCTCTAAATATATACCTCTTCAATTTAGAGAAAAGGATGTGGTGAGGGACCACGTCAAAGGCCTTGCAGAAGTCCAGGCAGATGACATCCATTGCCCTTCCCCTGTCCACTGAAGCCGTCACTCCATATGCCACCAGATTGGTCAGGCAAGATCTGCCCTTGCCCCAGCATGGTGAAGCCATACTGGCTGTCTTGAATCACCTCTTTGTCTCTTATGTGCCTTAACGTAGCTTCTAGGAGGATCTGCTCCATGATCTTTCCAGGCACAGAGGTGAGGCTCACCAGCTTGTAGTTCCCCAGGTCTTCCTTTCTCCCTTTCTTAAATATATTTCATAATATGTGTCGGTTTTATAGAAAGATTATTTTTGTAAAAAAATAAAAATAGATTATAAATGCTGAGAGAGCCAAATTATGTAAATGTCAAGATGCTACTGTTGATACTGTAAGATACTTAGATCCCCTACCCACTTCACCTTAACTCACGCTCTCCCAAGTAAAATCAGTGTCATATGTCCCTTTTTTTCTGAGAAGTGCCTGATGATTATATTTAGTGCTATATCAATGAAAAAAAATAAACAGATAGCATACGTGTCTTGAAAACCTTAAACTGAGGAACAGAAAGGAACAGAAATGTAAGCCAAATGCAAGAAGAAAAGAAAAAAGAAGCATGAAGCACCCAGGGAAAACATGAGATACATTTCAGTGGCAGCTGAAAAGTACTGATAGTACTTTGAAATGAGAACAAATGGAGGAGTAAACAAGGCTGAACTGGAAGTCTGCTCTGGAAGAGAGAGAGAAGGAAGTCGATTTTGAAGGAAGACATTGAGGATGTTCTAAGTGCTTTATGAGTTTGGGCTATGAAGTTTAAAGAGGATTTTCTACAATAATGTAACTCCCAGCTGGGCCAATTTTCTGAACCCATGAAGGACATCCCTGTCAGTTTGACTGTGTTGGTCTCGATAAAAGCTTTTTTCATCAAAGTCTCCCCAACTTTATTTCTCCCCCACCCCTTGCCACAAACCACGACCACTAAAAAAGTGCTATGAATATTTCAAAGAACTAAATGGGATGGATGGATTAATATTTTAATTCAAGTTATGCTTGCCTTTTATCGAGATGTAACTTTGAACATAATAAATTCTGTTTAAAGAACCAAAGCCTTTCATATTCTATATTTTGCATCCTTTTAAATTATTTATTTTAAGCTCTCTCTAAACACTGGAATGTTTATGGACATAGCCAGTGGTATGCCAAAAGCAGACAACAAAACTAAGATTGTATCCAGCCTCCTCTTCTGATAAATTTTCAGTAGAAAACAAAGAAGAAATCTGTTTTTCATTGCCTACTGTAAACAGCTGTGCCATGACTTTTTTTACTTCAATTGACAGATCCATAAAAAGAGCTCTATACAGTATTTGCCAAGAAAAAAAAAAAAAAAAAAAGTTAAGAAATATTTTCCAAGACTGTCTGCAAGCAATAGCAACAGCTGAATTATAGCAGTCTAGACAGTGAATGCTACTGGGAGCATTCACAAGACTAGAATTCAACAGGACTGAGTGATACATTCATCTCCTTTTGGGACACGGTCACATTTATTTCTAGGAAAACACTGATAATAAAGTGTAGGTATGTCATCATACAAACACAAAACAAACTGAAAAAGGCTACTGGCCAACAAAGGCTTTGCACTTCACATCAATTTGGACAAATAGCTAAAATTTCCTAAACTTCACAGAAGGTAAAATTAACTATAGGGCATGAATCTTGGATTTGTTCAACAGAAAGTTTGTACTTCTGATAATCTCCAGTGAATTTCTCAACAGCTTCTCTCAGGCCCCATAATTTATTGTGCTCCTAGAATAGGAAGTTTCCATACATGGGCCCACAGTGGACACTTCTGTGCACATAATAATGTGTTGCAATATGCCTCAGTTATTCAAAACTGTATGACAGAAGAGAGATTATGATATTTCAGGCTGTCATACAATGATTCTGCAGTGGTAGAAAAAGTAGGCATTTCACACTACAGAAATTCAGATGACTTTAGAAATCAGTAAGACCTTAAGATCCTCATTTTCTTTTGCTGGAATTTGTTATTTAGAAGAAGCAGTACATTTTCCCATTAGGCTTTATTCAAACCAATCATAAATTTCAGTGTCATCCTTTTAAATGCAAAGTGGAAATGTAACCACTACATCTTCTGTTATTATGAAATACTTTCAAATTGGACTATTCATGGAATACAGAACTGACTATTCCTCCTACTAGTGCTCTTAATCATAAACTGCTGCCTGTAGTTTTGTTGTTTGAAGGTCAGACTACAAAAAATACAGTTATGTTCTCATGGCTCCCCACTCTGTTACAGTCCTTCCTGTACTAATCAGCTATTTACTTAGCTGCTGAATACTGAAAGGTCATTTAGAATTACCAATGTACTTGGAAGTAGTTCCTCAGTTTATGCTGAATTGGTATGATCACAGTCACTTCCAGACTCCAGCCAGCCCTGCTTTCTCTTTAAAGGGCTAAATGCAAAGGACCCTTCCACACTCTTTGCTAAAGATTACTGTGTGAGTATAATTTAGACCCCTAAGAAAGGATAATACCACAGCTTGGCTTAAATATCAGCTGTTACATGTTTATTTCAAACAATTTTAATTAAATAATTAATCTTGTTTACTACCTTCATACAAATCTTTCTCACCATGTTTAAGATAAGCACAGGTTACATTAACTTCTCTTACAGCCACTTGAAAACAAGTGAGTAATAACTGTATAAGCAAGTGCTCTGACAGTGGAAGGAAGCTCAAGATGTGTAAGATCTAACACTAGGTTATCAGGTTTATCTTAAAGTAACCATAAGGCTGTGTTTAAAAATGATTTTTAAAATCTACAGAACATTTCAGTATTTTTTGTGCTTTGTTAATTTAGAATAAATGAATAAATACAATAAATTTATAATCTAACTGGAATGCAGTCCTCTCATTTGTGTTCAGAGCACATGAAAATACCAGGTATGCTGGAAAACCCTTGAATTCTCATGTGTACTACAACTATGTTCTCCAAAACCATCAGAAACCTATTCTAAACGTAAATGAAAGACAAGTCCTTAATGTCAATGAGAATGTACTTTAAAGTTGATTATGCAAAAGAAAGCAATTAGAATCCACAGAAAAGGGTCTGAGGGTTGCAGTCAGTTACAGACTAACACTGCAACAACTGCAAAATAGGAAATCACATTTTTGTCCTTTTAGAAAAATTGGAAGAATCAGATGAATATAAAGAAAAGAAGAATTTGGCTTGTGAAAAAAAGCTAAGTCTGAAAATAGTAAAGGACTTGAAAAGACAAGGAAATTGTTAGATCTTGACAGAACAGGCTGGGCAGGTGCTCAGGAAGGTCTGGGTCCTGATTCCATGCAGGCAGTGGTCCAGGTTGTTACCAAGGTTTCAAGCAAAGCTGCATTTCCATGCTTCTGTGATGTCACAAATTCAGAGCAGAAATATGTCTTTACATTATAAGTTTCTAAAGAGAATCACATATTGGTTGGGGGAGGAAAGAAAGGGAACTTAATCATAAATGAAATAGCATAAAAGACAATACAAAGAGTAACTTCAGCTCAAAGAAGTAATAAACTTTGACTCACAAATGTAAGGTGTTTTTTTTTGTTTGTTTTTTTTTTTTTTTTCATTACAATTGTATCTGTGGTGTTTTCGATAAGAACAAATTATCCCTGTGTAGTTTGCTTTGAAAAGAAAGACAAATAAAATTTTATAGAGCAAATAACTATTTATGTAGAGTATTCCCTCCTCCTCCCCCCAAAAAGCAAATGAACTGTTTTGCCTGAGAAACTCACTAAGAGACCTCACAGCCAAAACTGAAACACTACCGTGACAGAACAACGCTAAAACATTTGCTGTGAAATCCACTGTAAATGAACCGTACCCAAGATATTATGAGTGCTTGCCCATCTCTTACTCCAAAAGGTCTGTATTTCAGGACATACAGGGAAATTGCTCATGGTATATGTCCTAAAGAGCTTTTTCAGTGCTATTCAAACCACTCTTTATGTACACTGTTCTATATCTTTGAGCCAGTTGAATAGGGACTTGCTGGAGAAAACATTTCCACAATTAATTCCTTGTTTGTTTGGCTATAATAGCATGTCATGAAACACTCACTGAACATAATTAGCTCCTTTACACTACTCATCCATGCCTTTTTGGATGAAAACACTGTCTTGCCAGATGGTGAGAAACAGCATGATATCTCACCAACTGAGAAATGTGAGCTCAGGTTCACAGGGCATGGGACAGCAATGGCTGTGTATGATGGAAAGAATACAGAAAACCCCCATGGGCAGGGAGCGAAGACTGTCAGTTAGATGGCTTTAGCTAAGAAAGACACACCATTCTTACCTCTGTCACAGAGAACATGAGAGCTGCAGTCAAGCAGGAGGCAAAAGCAAAGGCATTCAGTAAAACGAAGGGTCAGATCAGGCTGTAGTCAGCTAACTGAGGTGGTCAGGAGATTGCCACAGGCTGCTTATTCTTCTCTTTTCTCCATTCATTCTTCTACCCCTCTGCTCCCCTCTCTGACTTCTCAGTCTACCCACTAGTGTGCGTATGGACAACCAAGAAAAGAATCATAGCATGAAGAACTGTTTGCCTAGATGTACACAAGAGAAATGGAAAGGCAGGCAAAATCTCTACTATCATAAACTGGCAGACATCAACAGAAAATACTGCACTGCATACTTGTTTGTTTTAAATTATACATTATGCTTTTTAAACAAAGAAAAAAAAAAAAACATTTCTGTGAGTTGTCCTGTCTTGTGGTATAACCTGGCAGGCAGCTCAGGACTGCACAGCCATTTGTTCATTCCTACACAGTGAGATGGAGGACAGAATCAGAAAAAAATAAAACACATGGGCAGAGATGGAGTTTAACAGCACAGAAAAAGAAGGAAAAATAATAATATTAAAAATAAAATAATATACAAAACAAGTGATGCACAATGCAATTGCTCACCACCTGTCAAACAATGTCCAGACAGTCCCCGAGCAGCAGGCCCCCTCTCTGGCAAGCTGGCCCTGGATAGTTCAGCATGATGACACATGGAATGGGATAATTCTTTGGTTAGCTTGGGTCAGCTGCTTCAGTCCCCTCCCAGCTCTTTGCACCCTCTCAGCCCCCTTACTGACAGGATGGTACTGAAACTGAAATGTCCCTGGCTTTGTGTAGCACTGCTCAGCAACAAATAAAACATCCGTATATTACCAACATTATATTCATCACAAATCCAAAACAGTATCAGCTTCTAGGGAGAACATTAACTCGATCCAGGACATTCTGACACCTCATAACTGGGGTTCTGTGCATTGCTTAAGGGAAGGCAAAGGGGAAAAATGCTTCAACTGAAAATCATTATGTTTGTCCTGCAACACTAAACAGCAGCCTAAAGTAGAACAAAAAGCTTAAGATGCCTTATCCAGATTCTAAAGCCAGAAATTACAGAAATTATATTGGTAGAGCTGAGTTACACTTCTCTGAAAATCCTTCAACTGATACTAGGAGTTACTACATGGCCTGTTATTTTTTGACATAGGTAGAATTAAAAGTGCATCTTAAAAAAAGGTAAAACAAAGTAGGCAGGGAGCAGCAAGGGCTGGCTCCTTCCAAAGTGTAGGCAAGTAGGAAGCCTGCACCACCATGCTCCTGGTGTAGGCACTCAAGCACAGTAGAAACACTCAGGGAACTGGCAAACTCAGAAATATGAAAGCTAGCATAAGACCCTCGCATGCTGCCTCATTTAGACATTTAGCTTCAATCACAGATGGGAAATAGCAAACATATTGTTTTAAGCCATTGTGTGCCCTTTAAGACAAGTAGAAAAAGAGAACTCAAAAGGGTTTCTTTTTAGCAATAAAAAATACATTCAGAAAAACATGTACTGCAATGAGTTGCCAGAATTTTGAGCCTTAATCCAGTGTCTCCTACCAGTTACTGAAAGTCTGGGTCTGCAACATATTCCACATAAAAGCACCTCTGCATCCTTCCCATTGACTCGCTGCTTGACAGCATAATGGTGGGGCACTGTCATAAATCTTGATCAGACAGTGGCTTCAGTTCATCTGTGAGGGATCTATGATCCTAATAACAATAATAATTATTAAAATTCCATGGTTTGGGGCAAAGCTAATCTTCATTTTATCTACCACTGAACTTCAGAACTCCTGGTAGAACATTAAATCTTGTAATTAGACAGCAGTATTTTGTCTGCATTTTCCATGCAACACCATCATTTAACTCTCTTCCATGTTTAATTTTTTATCATTTTCTACTATTTTGTATTCTATCACTGAAAATGGTTTCTTTCCAACAAACCTGTGGTGAAGAGGAATGTAAATTCTGTAGCAGCACTAGCAAGTAAATTAAATCATGGAAATTTTTATGAATTAAATATGAAACTGGCTAATGCAATCAGTTCTCTACTATGTACATTATTTATTTTATTAAATTAATTTGACACTAGTTCAGTTGCCAGGGTGCTAAGGTTTTCATATCAAAGACACAGCAGGGCACTGTAATAAAAATGGAAGAGAAGTGAATAGCTTTGGAGCTGAGAAGAGTGCATTTTGGGATATGGGATGATGTTTGGGACTTGGTGTACATACATTTTGGAAATATTGCTACTGTGATAAACAAGACATCGACATACAGTTGACAATCTGTGTAAGCGTTAGACTACTAAACTGATACCTATGAAAAGAGGAATAGTATTTCACTCTCCCTCATGTCATGATTTCAGTCTTTCTGTGAAAAAAGACATCACTGCAATGGTTACATAGCATTTCCATTTTGAAATCTTTTTGATGGATTATCTCCAAGGACATGTAGCAGGTGGCTATTCAAGAAACATGCAGGCTTCCAATCCATGAGGCATGGTGTCCATCCTTTAGGCCTGCCTGGGCTGCACTGAGTGAATTGGAATTGTCTTGGGCTGCATATATACATGGCTCCAACAGTAATGCCTCCTATTTATTTCCATGAAAACTACAAGAGATACAAAGAGCACAATAACACTGTTTAACAGAGCAAATTCTCAGCTACAAAGTACTATTTTCAGCACAGTCATTACCATTAGCTATGCTTTTTTTGCTACCAATGAACAAGAGCCTGCATCCCGTGCTCATAAAAATCCATACCAGAGGAGGTGACCCACTCTCACTGTTGCCACTGATGAAACGAACCATCACTTCACTGTGCCCACATCCACTGTTCAACCTTTATAAACATCCAGCAAATGTCAGTGGATGAAAATGAGCACCATTTTTTTCCTCATGAAGGAATCAAATGACACAGTTTTGCTTCATACATTTTTCCATGTCAGACACACTCTGGAATGGAATATTGGTGGGAAGGTTCAGACTCTCCTGCCACTACCTCCAACATCTGCCTTTGACACTGTGAGCCGACATGATAAAATAAGAGGCACAGCTTTTGAAGCAGCCCTCATTATATATATGTATTATAGTCAATGTATACAAAGTAACAAAAAAAAAAAAAAAAAGTTTTTTGTTAATTCACATACAAAAGACAGCAACAAAAACATATAATTGGTGGGATACGTGGCCCTGTCTTTGTTAAACGCATCAGTCTGGTTCAATGGTAGTAGCTACAATCCTTAATGAGCTCTCAAAGCGTTCATCAGAGATTTCTGATGAAATTTTACTCTTCCTGCACTCAACCCTTGAAAATAATTGTTCACAAATATACATACTGCCAAAAAGTGATGATGTGAATAAGACATGACTGCGAAGTGAGGGATATTTCCCTCTGGTAAGAGAGGGCTTATAAAATTATGGTAAAGAGACATGATCACATTTTTCATTGCAACTCTATACATTCCATTTGAAAATTCACAGGTTATGTGCTTATATCAACTGAATATGGAGTCGTCAATAAACAACAAAAATGATGATTTTTTCAGCAACCTTGAAACATATTCTAAAATTCTTTTATTAGAATGGAAAGCACAGCTGCACATTCTTTGCTACACACAGGACTGTACTTAGCTAGTGTATCAAAATCTTTATTTTGTAAAGCTGTGAATTATGGCTTATTGGCCATAATTCAAGCTGGCACTGCACTGCACCCTGTGCCCTGGTTTCAGCCCAGAGGGTTAACAGCGCCGGGCTGGGACACTTGGTGGGAATAGCTGCAACCATGCTGGCATGGGGCAAGTGTGGACACATAGCAAGCTGTGCCAAGCCATGTGGGGCCTGCAGGTTGAACACGCATGGCATATGTCTTTATCCTCAGCTACACTTCAGGAACCTGCAAGGTAAATGTACAAAAAAAGATAAAGTAATATCAGATCATATCAGTCCTACAGTAGAGAGGGCTGTCAAACTCAGCTCCTTAAATAATAATAAAAAAATCCCTTCCAAAATATTTATAAAGTATTATTCTCAGTATATATGCTTTTTCAAGATTATCTTGTAGTTGATATTTTTCTGTTCTTTGCAAAGTGACTATTTCTAAAAAAGTTCCATCTATATTGAATCTATTTCCTCTTCCATATACAAACATAATTAATTAAAATGTATTATTTGAAAAATAAAAAAAAGTTTTGATTTACTGTCAAATAATTGTTGTTAATATGTTGGTTTTATTTCTTACAGATATTAGTGGCACTATCACTGCATTCCTCCTCCTAGAGAGGCTATAATCTTTAAGCAATTTTCAAGGAATTGCAGTCGGGATAAAAGGCATCCTAATAGGAAACACACTGGCACAGAAATATGTGAAAAAAGTTGGAAATAGATGCTAAAGAATAGATGGCCACAAATGAATACATTTCTAATGTGTAATCCATATGAGCTCTGCTTCTTCATAAAGGAAAATGATAATTTTCTGCCACTGTTGCATGGATAGTATTTCAACACTTTTCAGAGGAAGGCATTAATAAGTTTCTGAAATTCTGTATGGCTGCCTATATTTTTTAGAGATTTGTATAGATGCATCCCAATATATGATACATAATTATGTTTCTTTTATGATAAATTAAAAGGAAAGATTCTTGAAGACAAGATTTTTTTAAAATATTTTTACAGCACAAAGCACAGTAATGACATAAAAGTACATTGCTCAATGTAACAGAATTAAAGGAAAGAGTTAGCTATAACATGTTCATAAAACCTGAGAACCATATCACACCAAAGCTCTTTCAGGTTGTCCTGAAATTGTGGCTTGAAAGCAGGCTGAAAAATTGTAGCTGAACTGTATTATTGGATGTCAGCACGTCCCTAGTGCTGGAGGGTTCTGATGGAATGAGGAAAGGCTGCTGAGGAATAGTGCTTCAACTTTCACTGATGGGAAATTGGATGAAATTCATCTGGAGAACTGATATCTGCTTTGTGCTATTCTGTTTACATTTATAATTCTTCATTTGTAATAATGCCATTCACAATTGCTTGTATCATTTATGTACAATACTGTAAAAACATTCATTAAAATATAATAATGATTATCATTATTCAGCTAGAATAAATTACTACTAATAAACGGTAATTAGTTAAGAAGAAGCTGCTTCTCTGTGTCCCCACACTGCTATCAATCCTGTACTAAGTGACAGGGATGAAATCAAGGGACTGAAAGATAATTTTGAGTCCGTTTCAGATGTGAGATCTGGGCACAATTTCCAATCAATGCTTTCAAGAAAAGTCTCAAATAGGCAAGAAGACCATTCATATGGCCACAGAAAAAGAAAGACCTAGAAGAAACTGCAACTCTTCCCACACAGGATGATCAGGAGCATTGGGAAGCCTTATTCTTCAGCTGTAACATCATAGTATGTTTAAAAGGCCAAAGAGTCGTGGTTCTAACCAGCTTTCAAACCCCTTTGCATTTCATTGAATAGAAAGAATTTTCAAATGTGGTCACTGAGTAAAATAGGCAGAAGTTTTAAACCAAAGTTTTGTAATCCAACATTGGCTTAAGAATTCACACCTAACATCAGTTATCATAAATTTTATTCATAATATGATTACTTTTGGGTTGAAGACAAAGGACATTAACTATTTATATATAATTTACAGGTGTCAAAGGCTTCTGCTTTGGCTACATTACATTTACATTATATTTGTTTAAGGGTTTAAGGGTTGGGCACCTAGTTTTATTGTCTATTTATCTAGGATCCCATTTTCACCTATGATACCTCTACAAGATTATTCATCCCTTCCCAAAATAGAGATTTTATCTGGATGAATGAATCATCATCCAGAAGTAACATGAACAATACACTGACTAACACAGGTTACTCAGCTCCTGTCAGATGAGTGGAGTCCCATCTCTATGGCACTGCCAGCCCTCCCAATGATAAGTTGCCTGCACTTGCAGCCAGTTTTCCAGAACTTCTTAAAATAAAGCTGAGTAGGAAAGATCCCTCCTTGGTAAGTGCTAAAAAGGAAGGAATCTTTTTTAAAAGCAAAATAGCAAAATTTTATTGGCATTGTTAAATATTAAAAAAACTCAGTATGATTTGCTAACAGAAATGACTTCTAGATTCCTTTCTTCATTACCACTGTTCTGCTTATTTTCAGGAAGCATTTGTTTCTATTTTTCAGAGAAATTGTGATGCAATTTCAAGGCTGGATTCACATTTTCTTGCATTTGGCCCATTTTCCTAGGTGATGCAGGGCTCTGAACTATCCATTGGCACTTGCAAAACCTATGCAAACTCCTGCAGCTAACACTGTTTTCAGCCTCAGTCATGGTTAACCTTTTCTACAACAGTAAGTGGCTAAGGACAGGAACTAATATCTTATCCTGGGTCTAGTAAAGAATATACTGCTGCAGCTTAGCAACTACTGATAAAGAATAACTGGAGCAAACACCATATGGAAGGAAAAATTTTTGTCCCCGTTTGTCTGCTTTTTCCCTTCACAAAATCAGTTACACATCTTTCAGTGCGAAACTCTTTGTACCCTCCCAGCTCTTGCTGCACGCTGCTGCAAGAGGGCTGGCAATCTCTGTTCTTCAAAGCTGTGTGGCTCCTGTGGCTGGTTTTGTTCCTTCCTCTATACTGTTATGCTTTCTCTTTTGCCTTGGGATCCTTCACTCCACGAAGTCTTTGCCTTTTCCATTCAGACTCCTAATCAAAATACATTATTTTATGCTTAGTCTTATAAAAACAGCATTTTCTGTTTTACTAAGAAGGAATGGCATAGAAAACAACAACAACAACAAAAAAAAAGGAAGATGACAACATCATCTACATCTTTCTTACGCATTCCATAAGCTCTGCTCCAAAAGTAATGCCTCCTATTTTATTATATTGGCCCACAACATCAGAGGAGGATGGTGGTGGTACAGCAGCAGAGGTTAAACCTTCCACTAATATTGCATTATATTCTGTTGTTGCACCACAGATGGCAGCAGAGGGGCACTCTGACAGAATGGACCTGACACGAAAGTATGGGTGAGGGCTGCTCCAAAGGTAATGACTCCTGATCTTTGATATGCTCCAGAGATCTGTCAGAATGTGGAACATCTCTATAACCACAGTATTACATCGTTTGGGCAAAATCTGTAGCAGAAGCAATAGCAAATATAATTTTCTCCTGATTATTGATGAGAAATTTTAACTATATGTATATAAATATATATATAAAAAAAGAAGCAGCTGTTTCAGGATTTTGATACGTTACTAAATAATCACTGTATAACATACAGTATAATGTACGGTTAATATAGCTGTAAATAATTCAGAGCTGCGCCCATTGCTTTAAAAAAAGTTGAGCAGTCATCTTGAAAAGCCTTGTATCAAATCTGCAAATACATCACTGACTCTTTTCTGATGTAGTATTCAAGTCTTTTTTTTTTTTTTTTTAACATGTCTGTTTTATTGCAACAGAACTGCATAAAAATAAATTAAGCTGGGGGTTTCCATAGTTTCTAGCCTGGGGGAAGTATATGTTAAGTAGTTTATTTCATCTCATTTAGGGCTATGTTTTGTTCTAAGTTTAATACTTCATTGTAATGGGAGACAAAATGTATGTCTAAAAGGCTCTTGCTAGCATCTGAGATTGCTGCTTCAGCAGCATCTACAGGCTCCTAAGAGTGCACAGAAGTAGTTATTAAGGTCTAATATGACTTAGCTTATGATAATTACATCTAAGACCATATTTCACTAAACACACTGGAGAAGTTTTTTGTTCCACGCATCTCTTAATTGCCTATATTCTGCTAAGATCTAGATAATCAGCATAACGAGGGCTGCTCTGAAAGTTATGTCTCCTATTTTACAGATTTTTATGAGTACAGCATGCAGGCTCTTGTTCATCAATGATAAACAAGCATTAATAATGGGGGTGACTGTGTTGAAAAATAATATTTTGTAGTTGAGAATTCACTCTATCAAATAGTGTTATTGTGCTCTTTGTTGTAGTTTCCATGGAAACAGATAGAAGACATAACTTTTGGAGCTACCTATGCATAAATAGTAAGTTTTGGATTCATAGTGCTGATGATAAATAACATGTAAAAACAAATCTTACTAAAATATTAGAAGTATGTTTCTTCAAAAAATTGAGTTTTTGCAAAGCAATATTTATATGAAGTAAAACTGTCCTAAGTTTTCACTCTATTAGGAAACACTTTTTATTTCTGAGCTGAATTTTTATAGGAAACATCTTCAAATATATACAAATCCAGCCTTTTGACACTATGTATTGCTAAATAATGTTTTACATGATTTACTGAAACTACAGCAACAGCATCATAAACCTCTTCTATACAACTGAGATAAATAAATCTCTGGAGAAACTAGAATATTCTTTTTTATTGCTGTAAATACAGAAATTTATTAAGCTTCTGAACTGAGATTCAGTTTAAGAAAATGCTAAATGCCTACTTTCACTATCAGCTAAGATAAAGGTTTAGTATGAATCATGTGCACTTTAAACAGTACTGACAAGAATAATGTATTATTAAGCATTGAACTCTGGCACGGCAAATAATATTTATCTCACAAAATATAACTAGTGACTGACATTTTCTGTATTAATGTCATGTTTCATCATTTTGGAAAATGTATTTTGTTAATTCCGCACACCGTTCTCAATCTCTCGCAGATTAACTCACACTAGAGAATATAACTCAGAAAGTCCAAGCGATTCAAAAAAAGGGGGAAGGGGAGAGCAGTGGAGACTGAGCAGTCGTATCCGTAATATGAAGTCATGATGTAAAGCCAAAAAAGTGAGAGAATTTCTCTTCAGAGAGAATTTAGTGGAACAAGGCGTGAACCATAGGCAGTATTTGAAAGTTGGATTATAACCTCTCTAAACCTCTCAACAGACTAAACCGAATTCCTAACCTCAACTGCTGCTTCTACTAGGAAAAAGATGATATATGTATATATCAGACAACAAATAGTTTTTCTCTTAATTTGTTACAAATGGGAGACTAAAATAGCTCTCAAGTTTAGATTTCAAAGGACTTCAGAAATACATCCAGATTTTCTTTGATGAATTCATGAATAGAAAGAATGAGGTATGTATCATCACTGAAAAGTAGATTTCTTATTAAGTGCCTTGTTAGAAATACGGGCTACACCTGACCCTCACTTCCTTTCTCCATCATTTATGTAATCTTTCGTGCAATATTTTTTTGGAAATAGGATTATTAACCTTTTGGATAAGCATTCTCGGACATTTCTGTTTTCCCGAGATTTCCATCCCTACTTCAAAAATAGTACACATGCACTTCAGATGCACTGTTGACCACTGTACTGGCCTTGGGACAGTCTGTTAGCCTGCACCTTCAAACGAATGTTTTTCAGAACTAAAAAAAAAAGAAATCACTCCACACATACTGATATCTGTACATCTAATGCAAGATTAATGCAGAAGAAAGATGCTAAGATGGTAGCTGTCAAGAGTCAACTCCACAAAATGCATTAGCAATGTCAAATCTATATGGAGCTTATAGTCTCTAAAAAACAGAGATGTTGCCACATTCGGTAGTGGAAAAGAACACAGTGTGTGCACAGCTGTACTTTTTTGTTTTCTCTGCTGAGATGACTCAGAACAGAACATGATACTAGTTTTATATTTTTAGTGATCTTCTAAGGTTCATATAAACCAAATTGAGAGAGCAGGGGTTATTCAAACAAGAAAATACATTCAGCAGAAAACATCTTACATTCACATAATCTTCAACATCTTTTATACATGAGAAAAATGTTTTAAAACATGCTATGCCTCTCACATAGTTTTTGATGGTTTTGTCTGCTTGCTTGTTTTCCCACAGTGAAATCCTTTACACACACTTTCACAACCCTTTCAATACATCTTCTGTCATTATACTAGCTGAAATATCTGCCTTTGTGCCGTTAGTTACTAAATATGCAGTGTTGAAGGACTGCTGCAACTGTCTCCTCATTACATGTTCCACCAGCATTGAACTCAGTTGAGATATTTTTTTCAAGTGCTTTGAAATACTTTGAAATAGAGGAGGGATTACAGAAAAGCAAATTCTTTTCAGTTTCATCCATGTAAACAGAAATCTATAGTGTCTTCTGCTGTGAACTAACAAAGGCTGCTAGGTGTGACAGATGAAATGCCTTTCAGGAAATCCATCATAAGAATGAACTTTGAAATGTATCGAGGATTCCTCAGATGTTTGGGGGAAGAAAAAAAATATATATATATTCGTGAGTATTCACACAGCTTATTTCAAGAAAAAAGGAAGAAACTTAGAATGAGTAATACATCAAACAAGATTAGACTGCACATGACCTGAAAGACACCTTTGTACTTAATATCAAGTAATCCTGGAATCTTTACCTCAGTCTGTCAGTAATCGTGAGAGCGTATATCTATAGGATTAAATTCAGTACTGAAAAAAGCCAAAATCAAACTGCAATAATTGGAATCTTTTCAACTACGATAAACTTTTAAAAATTAATTAAAAAGAAAGGACAGAAAGAAGGACAGACAGATGGACAGACAGAAAGTCTTTACCTGAAGCTGCTAATAACTGTATTTGTCAGCAAACATTTTTTTTCCATTGAGTAACTGGATTAGCAGTGTCATGCAAAGTGTATTTCTGGTTAATTACCCAGATCCCTAAGGGAATTTCAGTATACTTTTCATGCTTGATACTGTATCAACAAGAAGATCTGCAAGTGTATTTGGAATTTTCCAGCCCTTTCTTTTCAGCTTGCAGTGCACAGAAGTTATGAAATATAACACACAGAAAATATGAGCATTTGTGATGTACATAACTAAGAGGATGCTAGAAAATCTATTTCACTTGCTGCACATAATCCATTTTCAATGTGTAAAATGTGCACAATCAACTAAGACTTTTAGAATTAGCATGGGAGACATTCCTCACCTGCAAAGTCTTACCTCTGACTATAGCTGTTTGAAGGACAGGGTTGTACTACACACACATAAAGATTAAATCTTTGTCCATGTATTTAGCATTTAAGTGCTACAAATCAATATCAGAACACCAGAGCAGATATTCAAACATCTTGCAAGAACAAGATTCTTGTGGCGCATTGTTATGTGACAAAAGCAAGAAGCTCTTTCTGTGAAGAGTCTGCCAGCCCTGAGCAGATGGAACATGGCAGGGGCTGGAGAAAGGCATGACAGGGGGAGCTCGGTGCCATCCCTTGCTGGGTCGAAGCTGCGGAACTGGAATTTTTGCAGCACAGCATCAGCAGGAAAACCTTCTGGGGGATGCGATTCTGACCTCAGTGAATTTCCTGGCAAAACTCCTAGTTATTCCCATAGAGATACTTCCCCAGTTTTTGCTACTTTAGCAAACAAAAGACCAACTCACTCTAGCTTGTTGAAGGATTTTTTTTTTTTACTCAGACATAGGTAATTACGCTATTATAAATATCCCAGAGTCCAATGGAGGTAATCAATTATTTTTAAAAGTGTAATAAATCTTTATAAATAATAGAAAAATGTAAGGCAAAATTCTCCAAGAATTTTCTCAATGTCATTAGCACTGGTCACTGAAACTCCACTCAACTCTAGAGCTTAATTTGTGCTTTTACTGAAATTTCAAGATGGTGTGAATACTGTGAAGAAGAGGTATCATTGCCCAGTCCCAAATTTAATGGCAAGCAAATCTTGAACTTTCCTCTGGATGTAGATAAAATGCGAAATCTGAAGCTATGTACCAGTCATTAATGCTTTGTGACATTTATTCTATGAAAAGTATAAATTAGTCTCCAGAAAGCTGGCACCATTCCATTTTAAAGACTTCATTAAAAAAAATTTCCAAATCTGTAAGCAGCATGTCTGTATTCTTTATTTTCATATGAAACTTTGATAGTTTTAGTCCCTTATGAATCTCAATTTGAAATACATTCATTTAAATGCAGATTGGGACTTCCTCTAGAGAGCAAAGAAGAAACACTTTAATGTGGAATTTTGGCAGAGGAATAAACTTATTTTTTTATTCCCAAGACAACTGATTTTTTTCCAGATATCACTTGTATCTGATATTTTCTCTACTGGTAGACAACACTATTTCTCTGTAGATTATATAGTTTTTCAATAAGCATCTAACTTTCCTAACATCTGAGGTCTCTAAAAATTAAACACCACTTTTTTCCAATGCTTTGTTTCATCTGAAGTGTCATACTAATTGTTAGTATTGCATCACTGATGTTTGCATCTATGGTAAGATACCATTAAGGGCATAAGATCATACTGATCAGCAATGAAACCATTACAAAATACAGGAAGTAGCATATTATTAAGTACCCTCACAAAACGAATCTTATTTGAAATGCATACAGATTTAACCTATTATATTCATATTCTATTTTACTCGGATATATTGAAGAATTTTTTATTGAGATGGTAAGCTTTATTAGTCTTTTTACTACACAATAAGGTCAACTCAGATTTTCAACAGATCAAACATCCAGTTAAAATATTAGAATTGGTTAAAATACTGTCTACTTATTTTTTTAATACAAAAGGTAAAAATTCAGATTTGAGAAGCCAGAAGAGACTGCACTTCTCTCTTTATGCACTTACAAATTAGAGGTACTTTATAATTAGAGCTATCTGGAGGTAACAGTACTCTGGAACACTTGTCATTTGTATAGCAATTACTTTGTAATTATCATCTGCTTAGCTTATTTTAACCTTCCAGCTCCAGGAAAATCCATTAACATATATATATGTATATATATATATATAAATTCAATTACTTTCTAATGTTTTTCTGTAACTCACTGTAGAAGGTAAGTGGTTGTGCTGTGTTCCTAAATAACATTAGAAATATGTTATATATCTTCAGATTACCAAGAAGATATCCTCTTAAGAAACAGACTTACACTGGTAGGATAAAAGATAACTAGAGGTTAAGTTTGGCTTCACAGGATTTGTCTCTCAGGTTAGAATTTCAAAGACCCAGTGTGCTGTTAGAGCCAGAGCTCCTTTTGATGGATAAAAATCCTAATAACCCAAGACATAGCAACAAGGGTAAAGCTAAGGTTATAATGCTGTTCTAGTTCAAGTAGTGTGAGATTCACTAAAAAATCTGCAAGTCAGGGAGAATGTGATGGCTCAGTTGGCAGTTGATACACATTTTTTTCTCAGTGAAGTCTGCAACTTTTCTATATATAAGCAATGCATTGCAATGTGATAAAGAACTAAGATTTCACACACTTAAACACAACAAGTGATAAATTGAAATGGCACAGTTCTATTCAGGGTTTACTGCTGAAGTAATCCAAAAACCTTTTTAGTTTTTGTTACTGTCAAATTAATTCATGTAAAATGTGCCAGGAGATAACTCTAAAAATGAATCAGAGAAGATAGATTTCCTATTATTGTTTCCTTCCTTTAGTGCACTGCTTACTTCATGCTGCTGTATTTCCCAAAACTTCAAAATAAATTGCAGATGTAAAACATGGGTTTCTATGATTTCCATAAATTCAAATACAAGTGATCATTTTTTCTAACTCAAACAGAAGAAAGTTGGACTGATGCTTTGATAAAAAAATAAGATTTTTTAATAATAACAATTCAAGAACAAATGTAACACCAAATACCAAGTAAAGATGTCTGGGACACCAAAGGAACATTCTGCAGGTGCTAGTTTTCTCCCCCAGAAACCCACCTAACCTTAGAGCTCATTGGGACCACAGAGTTTAAGATACTCCCTAGAAGGGAATATATGGAAATACACTGATGGACTGCAGGTTTTCAGAGCGCACTGATGGCAGCAGCATCTCTGAAAGACAAAGGTGGCCTGATAGCATACTGATACTGCACAGTCTGTTTTTGCCTATGCACAGTGGAAAGTACACAAATTTACTTTTAAATAAAATTTTGAAGAAAAGACTAAGTATTAGATGTGGAAATAAATATAAGTTTTATGGTGCAAAATTTTATGTCTAGATCCTACATTTTCTCTGAATTTGTGAATAATATGTGTCTCGGAGGACAATTTTTTGTCACACATCTGAATGAGTCTGCACTAAACTCCTTACAGACAGGTTGAAAAGAATAGGTGTAGCCCAGAAATCCCAAGAGGATTTAGGTCTCCTGGGTTTTGAAGGCTATATAAGAATTTATCAGATTCCCCGTAATTGACAGAGAAGTGTTATGAATACACAGTGATATTCAGAAATGTGAACAGGGCACAACAGAATTATAAAGATGGAGCTTTGTATTATTGCAGTTCTGTAACACATTTTGGAAGTCTCGCTGTAGTATTAGTCTGATTACACGGACCAATAAACCTATTTCTGAGAGCCTAGAGTGCAAATGAAGCTGGTAGGGCACTGTCTTGGAAAGTGCTGAGTCCCATTTCTCCCAGGGTTAATAGGCTCATACTGTGTCCTACATGGTGAAGAAGGTATCTCTGTAACTGGAAACCAAAATGTCTACTGTTTAATGATAATTTAAAAAAAAAAGTTTCTAACTTACATATGAAGATCTGTTTCTTGGACATGAAAGTACCACTGGAGCTAATAGTTGTCATAGTTTGATGGTTTTTCATTGGCATTCTACAACATAGCATCCTGAAGTGTACTGGGAGTTAAAGCGTTAATGCTGCCGCTCTGTGGATTGCCAATATTTCCAGTTTCTGGCAAAACTACAACTGCAAGAAAATTTCATTTTTGCATTTCTGTTTTCCATTTGGAAGGAAATATAAAATTAACTGAGAGTCACAAGACTGCCCTCTTTGCTCTCTTTGCTCCATGGCCACTTTGTCTACAGCATTAAAGAGTTCAGTTTTGGAAACTCTTTCTCATTTTATTTGATTTATTAGCTTCAATTCCAATCATATTCTATTATATTTTATTATCTAACATTCCACTATCATATTTAGTAAAACAAGTTTTTTCCCCTTAGTTGGCTACTGTTTTCCTCATCTAAGAAATCTCAATACTTTTTCCCTTCTCTCCTTCCCACCCTTTCCTGGGATGTGGACACTCTGCCCCCTTGTCACAGACACTAGGCCCAAACCAAGCTGAACTGTGACAACAGTGTTGCTGATTTCAGCAATATCAATCATTCCTAACACCTCTGCAATATAAGAAAGAGTGAAATACAATTTTAAATGAACACATTTATCAATTCTGATAATTGTAATTGAGATACTGTGATATCAGAAAAATATTTATTAAATATTTGCAGGAATATTCTCTGTAAGGCATGTAGAAAGATATGAGGCATAGTGGGATCCAGCGCGAATAAAAATTTCTTCCTAACTTCCACCATTCAATGTGGCATAGAGACTGTGTCCTTCATTAGCATTTTTTTCTTGTTTAATTTATCTACTGATGTCATTTTACAGTTACATGCTTTGCAGCTCTACTGAACCCTTGGCCTCAATTCAAAATACAGTAGGTACTTTGAAAATTCATGTTAACAAAATTTCATTCTGATTCTACAAACATTTCAATAACTATCAACAACTTTAGGAAGAGTGGACTTACTCTCAACAGGACTCCATTCACTAAATATAATCAGACTTTATGTTAATTAAGGAATGCTTTGAGTTGCAACCTCAAGTCTTTACTGATGCAAGTAAATTTGTGAGGGCACCCAAAGTTACTTTGACAATGAGTAAAAGCTGAAAATGTAGAAGAGCTGATAGCATATTTGAGTACAGATCTCATGTGTATATGAACTTGTTTCTCAAGTCCTTTATCGTTACAGAGAAAATTACATATCTACGCATCTGAATGAAAACTGTATATTGTACTTGGCAAAAGGGAGCACTTGCAGCTAGTCGACACATACAACACTGCAGCATCAGGAATCTTCTGGGGAGCTTTCCCTCCAAAAGTATTTTGGTACTATTCAGTCTGAAAGAATAATAGAAGCATTTCTACTTGTATCCTCTTCTATATTAGCAACATTTTGAAGAGCAAATTTGAAATAGCATCTCGTGATACTGACAGTGTTATGAAAGATTAAGAAATATTTTTAATCTGAACAGAATGTCTCTATTTATTCATTAAAATTGTAAGACAAATGAACAAATGAAAAAGCATCCTCTGGTGTGATTTTTTTCCTGCCTATGTCTGTGAAATTTGAACGTAGCTATTATGATAGGTGTTGCCATAACCTACCAATGAAAAGTCATGAAGAATTTTGTAGGCAGTTACTTCCTCTGATTCCTCTACTTTTTTAGGGTATTGAACTTTGTTTTGGTCACAGGCTTCCTCTGGCTTTCATTAGATATAGAGTGCATATGGCCAAAATTCAGTGTTGGATGCCAGTTTCACATCAGCTAAGGAGTAACCCAGGAGCATGTTATTTTGGCACTAAATTTTACAAAACCTGTGTTATTTATTTATTTTTTTTAATAAGTTGTAATTAAACATGAATTTTAATTTCTACAGTAGGGAAATACTTGAATATGATCAGATAGAATAAATGATTAAAAATATTCAATTGGTTGAAAGTTAGGATTTTTAGACTTTGTTGTTTGACTTCTTTTTTGGAGGGGTTGATAGCGAAGGGGAGGATGGCATAAGTAGTACTTTTAGTGTGAGGAAACAGAGCTCACTAAAGAGATCTGAAAAGTGAAATTGGGAAGGCTTGGAATTCTTCTGTTTCCTCTCTCTACAAAGTCAAAGCTATATTCTACAAACAATAACTCCGGAAACATTGATTGAAGTATTTAATAAGCTCAAACAATGTGCAATATTGCATAAGTACCACTTAAGATACATTAATCCAATGGCTGTAAAGCAGTGATTGCAGGCACCATTTACTTAGCTCTTAAAAACAATAGAGCGACCCTAAGAAAATACCTGGTAACTCATTTTACCGTCATAAAATACTAAAAAGATTTTTCTTTTTTTTTTTTTTTTTGACTGATTTTGCACAGATTTTTATCATTAAAATTGTGTAACTTCTAACAGTTCATAAATAATAAAATCTACAGTAGATTTTTTTTATTTTTTGGATCAATACCCATTATTCATCATCTTCAAATTTCCAACTTTTGAAAGAAACATCAGACCTTACTATCACTTCACATTACTTCCTATGTTGGTTTCCTTCCACTCGTACTTCAGTAATACACATCTCACAGCTGTTAGGTTTACAACGTAACGTTTCCTAAAACTTCCAATCCGATTTCCCTGCTTCAAGAAGACTTATTTCAAAGAAGAAACTATGCTACAAGTTCTGCAGATTGGTTACATAAAAAAAGAAAAAAAAGATCGGTATTTGTAATTTATTAAAGTTATAATTTCAGTGAAAGAGAATTGTAGGAAAAAGTGTAGAGATATACAATCATTCAGGATTCAGTAAGTTATTGTATTTGAGTTATAGTTTGAAGTTGTTCAAATTTGTTAATTACAAATAAAGATATGAATCTGATAGCTCTCTGATCTCTTCTAATATTTTATTAAATCAATCTAAAATTGTTTCAACTTCTTTTTTTTTCTTGGTTTATGCCAAAGTAAATTGTGTCAAATACAGATGCCTGCTGTTTATCCAACCATTCTTTCCACTGTGGCTGGAAAAGCATTTAGATCCACTTGCACTTAAAAATATTTGCCAATTATTTGTATTAATAATTATTTGTAATTGAGGTTATTATATAAATTCTGTTCCAAAAGTAGGATAACTAAAACTTTTTACGTGGCAGAATGGTAAATAATGGTAAAATTCTAAGTACATTAGTAAAGAAAACTGGTTAGCATGCATAAAATGTTTAGGATTTGATATAACTAAGATAAAAGTCCAAACTTTCAGATACATTGCCAGTCCTCATGAGTATTTCATTACCATGAAATAGTGTAGACTTGAGAGCTTTTAGTTACAAGCATTTAAAATATTCTCTCTTATCAACATGCTTCAAGAAAATAGCATATCTAATAACCCTATTTACATTAATTGAGTAGTAAAAACTAAAAGCTTTCTGAGCAAATAGTCAGGAAAGTTTCATTCAGGTATATAAAGTACAAAAATAAAGCTCTGTTTGGATTGATGATAGCCAGGCTTCTGGAAAGATTAATTTTTATGCACTAATTTGGACTACGCTCAGGCTAAATATTTTGCTTTCAGAAAAAAATTAGGACTGTCATATAGAACCTTTTATTCTCTATTCTGCAAATTTAGTTAGTCATGATAATTTAATGGACAGTGAGGCCACACAATCTTATTATCAGAGCTCCCCTTCAGCAGCTCCTGGAGTGAATTGTCATTCTCAACATGCAAGCCACCACCTCAATTTGAATCTTGTATAATATTATCTCATAAGGGACAAGCATATTTATCCTTCGAGGTTTATTTATCATCAACCATAACACTTAATGTCCTATCCATTTTATTCATCATAGACTTTTACACATTCAAGCTGTGCATGCATGCTATTTACTACTGGTAACTTCATGCTCCATATGAAAAGTCTTTTCTTTGGCTGTAAACAGTTTTAACTATTTTATTTTTGCCTGTGGTCAAGGATGAATATAATGGAATGTCATTGACTGAATATTTCCATTGCACACATTGTTTTAATACAGCTTCATTTCTTTTTCAGTATCTGAGAAACAGAGATGTCATAGATCCCGTAACAACTATGCTACTCTCCAAGGTTCCGTTTATACAGCAAAATGAAGATGGAAGTATTAGTCACAGAAGCAACAAACAGAAAGTAGAAGCTGCCACACCGGCTAGTAAATTAAGTATCTAAGTCCCCAGAGACATTCTCAGTCTTCACTCATTACTGTGCCATTATTACACTCACCTACATTAGCTTTATCTGTGTAAGCATGACAGGTGTTTTGGTTGTGGTTTCTGTTTTGTTTGCAAAAATTACACTTTATTTCTCAAGGTTTGACTTTGATCTAAAGGAAGAAAAAAAGAGACTGGGACAAAGGCCATCATTCTGCTATTGAAGTTATTTTAACCCTCTCAGAATGGCTAGTTGGAGTATAAGGACACAAATAGGGTCACTAAGTATTTTGAGACCTGGCAGAATTCCCTACAGGAAGTGTGCCCTGCCCACACAGTTTAATTTCCAATTATAGCACAGTGATCTGCAGAATGTTGCTGTAAACTGTTAAACTCTTCCCATCTCTTGCCACTTCAGGGGAATATGTGATGCTTGCACTAGTTCATAGCTCATAAATGAAAGCCTGAGCAGATGGCAAGAGCATCACCAAGGTGATTTGCACTTTTCGCATATGTAGCATTCTGTGTTTACTATTATATAAGTAATCCAGAAAAGCACAAAGATTTTGCTTCTTCCTTCAACAATCCTCTTTCAAAAGAAGAGAAAGTATGTGGGTTACTCTCATAGGGTGCAGATCTCAAGGTTCAAATATTTAATTTTTAGTAGTCACCCACCAAACTTTGCATTAATTTTAAGGCTTTCAGTTTTAGATAACTTATTTTCACTGACTATTTAGTCATATATAGGAAATGTTGATCAGTTTAAGGCTATAATTCTAGCAGGCCACATTCTGCTACTGAATTATAGCAAATTTCCCAGTGATGGCTAACAAATAAACCGGTTTTGTCTTATATCCAAAAGAGATGATGATATTCTTTTCAAAGCAAATTAAAATAACTAACAAACTCAGTCTGTTCACTTCTCTTAAATGTCGTTATTTTCTATACAGTTTTCTAGTCACAGTCTACAGGTTTGTGGTGCTGAAGGAAGAAATAATAGGTAAACAGGCAAGAATGTTTTTCAGATAGTTTATTGCATGAACTTGCAGTAGAGAATTGCTTTTATGGAGAATCATAAATAAAGCCTTTACAGTAATGCTGACTAAAAGCAATTTACTCATTTGAAGCTTATGAACATAAAACTTCTGTTAAACAAAAAGCCAGGCTCAAGTTTAACAGGATTTACTTTGGAGAGTAAATAGATGTATTTTCTAATGGGAAGGGTTTGCAAGGGGACCTGACTGAGCCAAAAAGGTATTTTATGACAACGTACTTAACCTACCTCTATCTCAAGTTTCCCAGGAAGATAAGGAGGATAATAGCATTTCTATCCTTACACTGGATTGTGAAGCTTAATTCACAGTCTTATCCAAAGCCATTAAAGCCAACAGAAATCTCTCATTGACTTTAAAGAGCTTTTGTTCAGGCCCTTTACAAGTCAGGTGAAAGACTGCCACTGACTTCAAACCCCATGCTTTGAAAGTTCCTTCTGGTTACTGTATGCACTTATTTACACCTGTTTCTTAGGGACCCTTACCTATTGGTTGCATAATTGTGTTCAAATGCCGCTGCTGGCTACCAGCTGTACACTTCGGATCTGGATGAAGTACAATTTTAATGACTTTTCCTTTCAATTAGCCACAGCATCATATTGAGATTATCAATTGTTACTGTGTTGGCATTATGCTAGCTGTGTAACCAAAGACAATATCTGACCTGGTATAAAGCTTCACACTACCAAGATAATCACTTAAAATTTTCAAGATATTTGAAGTATCAGAGGAGTTCAACAGAAAGTCAATACTTTACATCCTGTGGCTTCTACATTTCCGATCTAAGAAAATAGGTCCTATAATGTGGAATTACAGCCTCACAGAAAAAGGCTCCAAAATGTCATGATTACGAGAACTGAAAAGAATAATGTGTAACTTCTAATGGGAGCACCATGATTGTGTAAACTATGCATTATTATACCTCTGTAGCATTTAAACAATGTTAAGTAAGTATCATAAAAGCTTGACTTCATTCTATAAGAATTTGAAAACAGTAAGAGTAAACTAAACAGAAATCACTATTCTAGTTCAGATAACTGAAATGAATTTCCAGTGAAACATTTTTTTTTTTTTTAATCTCTAAATAATAGTTAAAAGTTCTTTGAATATTTATTGGATGTTATTCAAAACAGCCATTTTCAGCATTATGAGTGGTTGATATGACATACTTCCAAGCCTGAAACACAGCAGTATCAGTGCAATAGTACTATATAACATCTGCCATTCTGTACTGCACAAAGAAACTTTTTTTTTTTTCAAGGACAGTGTACAATGATCACAATTATTAATATTTTGTAATTAATATTTAAATTTTATCATTAATAGAGTTAACATGTCTAGTTCAGATGTCCTGTTATTTTTGTAACTTCAGTTACAGTATAAATTTTATATCACTAATACTAAATCTTCCCAAATCTTACTTTACACATTTTAATTATATTTACACACATCATGAAAATGTCTATCTACACCTTTACTTCCCTATTTTAGTCCTATAAAAATAATGCAATAATAAGAAGTAATAGAATTCATTTTATAACATTTTGGCAAACTAACTAAAGATAATACAATCTGCCAAGATTTTACATTTTAGAAAACCTTCAGAATCTCTAAAGGTGCATCTAATTTAGATCTTGAATGATCTCATGGTTGTTGATTTATCCACTTAACCCATTAGGCCACTACGTATGTTGCTATTCTGCAAGAGAAAAAATGTTCCTAACATCTGTTCACAAGCTGTTTTTTCATAATTTCCTTCTATGCCCATTTAACTCATTAAGCACATCTACAAAACCTTACTGTCAAACTATCTACACTATAGATGGATTTCAAGCCTACAAGAAATCTAAAAAATTGTAGACATACAATATAACCAACAATACACTATTTTTACTGAAAATTTTGATCCAAAAATATATATATACGTTTTTTGCAAATTGGGCCTCTGAACACACATTACATTTAACCTTATTTCTCAAGATAACGTGTTTCAACAAACTGAGAACAACAGGTTTGTGTCTCATCATTTTGGAGCTCCTTATGACAGCTTCAGTCTTATGAGAGGAGAGGGGTTAAAATTAAGAAGAGTATACTTTCTGAATGGCTTGAGGAGAGTGATTTTAATGCTTTTATTCACTTGTGCAAGTGCTCTCAAGTCTACCGCAGAAAGAAGAATAGAAAGTGTACCAGTAAACTAAAACCTAACATGTATGTAATGTTAAGAACCTGGCATGAAGCATGTCTTATAAGTACACTCTTCATTTTTTCCTACAGCAGAAAATTTTCAAAATTTTGTTCCTCCCAAGCTTGCTTCCAGCCCTGTGATCTTTGCTGTCATTAATTCAGCTAACATCAGTGGGAACTTCTGCACAAAAAGGCTATGAAAGGTGAAATAAATCTAGTCTTACCAATTTCCCTGTGAAAGACACTGGCTTTTTTATAATATTAAAAGAGAATTCTCTCTTAAACATGTCAAAAAGACATATCTGGAGAAAGGATTTGTATTTTCACAACAGAATGCCCAGACTATGTGACTATCATCTGCATGCAAGGTTACATTAAAAAAAGAAATGGAATCAACACAAAGTGTAATAAAACTGAAACCAAAATGAAAGCAGAGTGCAGAGAAAAACATCTTCCTGATGAACAGAGATACATTGTTACCAGTCAAGAAACAGATATTTCAGTTTAAATTTTGACATAATTAAATAAGAAAACGTCCCTATATAAAGAATATTTATTTTCGGGAAAAAATTGAAATATCCCTACTTTCATCGACAGACCAATTAACAGTTAACTCTTCCTAAGCACAGTTATGATTTTCTAATTCTTCATCCCAGCACTGGCACCAAAACAAGATGAAGAGCCAGTCCAAACTGCATCAGCTGCTGGCAACACCCCCAGGGAGCATCTGTCAGCTACAGGGAGCTGGCTCACCCTCTGGCTACTCCTCCACTACATCCCTACACATTTAAAATCTCTACTGCTACTTCTTCCACACAGGGAATTCAAAAGAGTCTTTACTTCTTTTATAAGAGTTAAGAGCAAACTCAATCTCAGCCAACCAAGATATTTTATGATGTTTAATAGTTCTCACAACAATCGTAAGAATGCAATCACCTGGAATTCACACATGCTGTGCTGCACAAATTACTCAAGAGACAGGCACTGCTTTTCAGTTGCAAAGCTTAAATGGTACACAGGAAATTGACTTACCGGGCCAAACGCATTGCTGTCAAAGCTGTGTCCATGGTGGTCACCTTCCACCCAAATATGCCCATGTGGAACTTTCACATACTTCTTTTTGTATCCAATAGTTCTAAAAAGAAAATTAAAAAATTATGATTGATGAAAAAAAAAGCCAAAACATTCTGTTATGAAAATTCACACATATTACTTTGGAATTTGGTCTAGCACACCATCCAACACTTTCTTAAAAAGAGAAAAATGCATTGAAGTCCTTTGGACGTGCAAGAATGCTCTTCATAAGTGAAAATACATAATGATTGTGCATGAGTTAGTTGCACCATCCGGACTTGTTTACTACATTGTTTTGGTAGAAATCACATCATGACAGAGAATAAAATACTTTTCAGATATAATTAAGGAGTTCTTATTTTCATCTCTGTAGTAACGGTTCTTTGAAACACAAGAGTTAATGTTAGGTAAACACTAGTAGACATATGTTGTAACCACACAAAGATATCGCATCAAGAGTGATTTCCTTTCAGGTCAGCATTACATTCTCATCAAAACTAACCTGGTATATCTAACCAGACCTCAGATTCACAACTTGGATTCCAGCAATGCTTATGTCTTGGGGTAGGGATGAGTTAAACATGAAATGTCTAGGAGAAGGCCAACTGCCGCCAAAAAATGACATTGATGATTCAAAGTGTTCTCCATACGCCTCAGCATGCTCTGATATTACAAAAATGACATGCTATAGAGGAGTCCTAAAAGCTGAGGTTTGGAGTATGCAAAATGCCTGTACTTAGTTCTTGAGTAGCTGTCATTTTCACAATTACTGTCTGCCTTCTACTATACACTTTTGTTTTCTTTCAGATAGGATCTGTTATTCTGTAAACATTCATTCAGGGAGCTAATTTAACAAGGACTCTGAATTACTATTATGATGAAGCATTTACACACTGGACTATGGATAACTTTTATCTTGTACTGGGTTAACTACATCTGTCCACAGGCAGAAACAGTCTTTTGATCTAGTCTGTTGCCTCCAGCTGCTCACCACATTTCAGTGTCAGCCCCCAAAGCAGACACGAGTGTGCTCTAAAACTGAAGAATGCAAGCTGAAGAGAGAGAATCACTGTCACCAGGAAATACAGCTGAACTGTGCAACAATGCTGATCAGGGCTGGTCCCCCACTATTTTTGGGGGGAGGTTCTTTTTTGCGCATGTGTCTGTGAGGATGTTATGGGGACAAGCTAATCAATAGCCCGATGATCATGAAATACTAAATGAACAAGGAATCCTCAAAGATTGATTAAATAAAAATAATAATTTACTTTGCAAATCACAAAATCCACCCGCTGCTTTTTCAAACAGATCCAGAGGAAGCTGAAAGGATGAGGTTGCCAGAACTAAACTCTAATGGAAGTTCTATCTGGGCTTTCATTAGCAGTAGACAAAATAGTAGCCTATTTGCAGAAGAAGAGACTCTAATTTTCATCTTTCTTCAGAAATTTCTTAAACACAAAGAGTAGATTTGTAATAATTCAATTACTACTGTAAAAACATATTTATTACAATGCAACCCTTTCTGGTTTTGTTATTTCTTTATGGCATTTTACAGTCTAGACAAAAAACATATTTGTTTTATGATTTCATAATGCTTTCTCTCACTAATAATTTATTTTATCATGTGCCATATGAGAAGTATTTTAGTGAAAGTGTGTTTTAAGATACAGGTTCAGAAAAGTTGGCCATTAGTTCTGTTCTGTCTGATTAGACATTCTGAAGACTACTAAATTAATATATTCCAGCAGTGATAAAGTCAAACAATAGCTGAAAAATATTCAATTTTCTCTTCCCTTCTTGAATATAGAACAGTAGATTGTGATAAAGTTTTGTACCTTCACAGATTCCACGTACAAAATTGAATTTCTCTGAGAAAGGTGAAAGGAATTTGAAAGTTAATTCTGCTGACATGTTTACCTCACAAATGTCAAGAAAATAATATGGCAAATGTCAGTCAGTGACTCCTTTTCAGATCACACACAGTCTCACACTCCCAAACAACCTCCTCCTCTATTATGATCAGGAAATCATTAGCAGGGAGAGGAAAATAAATTAATAAAACTTTTGTAATAAGTATTTGGAAACAAAATTTGAAAAAAAATCAGTTTGCACAGATAGATTTTGTATTTACAGAGAGCCTGCAAAAACAGAAGGTTCCAACTCCCTGCTATAGGCAGGGACACCTCCCCTTAGACCAGGTTGTTCAAAGCCTCATCCAGTCTGGTCTTGAATGTTTCTAAGCAGGGGCATCCACAACCTCACTGGGCAACCTGTTCCAGTATCTCACCACCCTCACAGTAAATTATTTCTTCCTAATACCTAGTCTAAACCTACCCAATTTAAAACAATTTCCCCTTGTCTTGTCACTACGTGCCCTTATAAAAAGTCCTTCCCCAGCTTGTCTGTAGGCCCCCTTCAGGGCCCCAGTTCTCTCAGCCTGTCCTTGTAGGGGAGGGCTCCAACGCTCTGATGGTGGATGAAAAACTTAACATGAACCAGCAGTGTGCTCTTAAAGCTCAGAAAGCAAATGGTATCCCGGGCGCCTTTGTGAGGCCCCATCTGGAGTACTGTGTCCAGGTCTGGGGCTCCAAGTACAATAAAGCCAGAGGGCTGTTGGAGAGGGTTCAGAGGATGGCCACAAGGATGATCAGAGGACTGGAGCACTTCCCCTAGGAAGATTTGCTGAGGGAGCTGGGCTCTCTCTTTACAGAGAGAGTGGTGAGGTGCTGGAACAGCTGCCCAGAGAGGTTGTGGATGCCCCATCCCTGCAGGTGTTCAGGGCCAGGTTGGATGGGGCCCTGGGCAGCCTGGTCTAGTATTAAACGGGGAGGTTGGTGGCCCTGCATGCAGCAGGGGGGTTGAAGCTTGATGATCCTTGAAGTCCCTTCCAACTCAAGTCATTCTATGATTCTATGATCATCTTCATGGCTCCTCTGGACCTGCTCCAACAGCTCGATCTCCTTCTTGTGTTGAGGGCCCCAGAACTGGATGCACTGCTCCAGGTGAAGCTCTCATGAGAGCAGAGTAGAGGAGCAGAATCACCTTCCTCAACCTGCTGGTCATGCTTCACTTGATGCATCTCAGGATATGGTTGGCCTTGTGGAGCTACAAGTGCACATTGCTGGCTCAAGTCAACTGTTAATTGACACCCCTAAATCTTTCTCCTCAGGGCTACAATTCTATGAAAAAGTTTCAGCTTAAAAAAATAAAATTAAAGTTGTTGGTGCTAATAAATGCATTAAGGGAATAAGGAAGAGGAAGAAACAGAAAAGAAACAGAAGCAAGAGTTTTAATTGTGTGTTTTAGTAGATAGGACTGCATGGATAAATTCCTCTGTAACCACAGCACGTAAATATAAAACCTTTTGTAATTTAATGTATGGAGTACATAAATCATCAGATTTTGCTTACTTAATTCATTCAAAATGTTAGTGTAGTAATTGCATAAGGCAGTTGCCTAGGGACTCTGAGGCCTCTGTAGCAATAATGCTACAAAATGTGTCCTTTGAAAGGCAGGCTGAAATTCAGAAACAGAGTTTTATTTGAGCTTTTGCTGCATGAATTAGTAACAAACTACAGCAATAAGCTAATGTTACAGTAAATTGCATCATCCATTACTTAATAATTTTCAAGATAATTTCACTGTTGAATTGTTCTAAAACAGATAAATCATTCATGCAAGCCAACCAGGCTATAGTCTTCAGAAACCCATATTCTGCCAATGACAGTAAGTTGCTTTTAAATATTTCTGCAAATAATACGTTGACTTTTTCTAAAAAGAAAAAGTTATAGTTTTCTCTCCTATGAAAATAGTCTAAATTGCTTCATTATCAAAATTAGACTGTTAGTTATTAAAACTGCTTGTCTCTCACAGGAATTTTGCAGAAATTAAACACTTAAATCTCAAGCCTAAATTATGAGATGTGTGTGCAATGTTGGCAATAGGGCTCTTTCTCTTAATACACCAACTCCCATTCATTCATTTCACTAGTTAAACATTTTATACAAACATACCGTAAGGAAACTATTATCCATCTTTACAAGTCCAAATTACTAGCTGAAATTGTGAAACATTATTTCCGAGAGGAAAGAGAAGCACCAATTCAATCCTGTCTCTTAAGGACAGCATTGCAGGTAATCGCTGTCCGCCTTTCAGATTCAGTACGATGCGTATTAATAAAAAATACAAGTATATAGTTCTATGAAAAAAAAAAGTGATATGATACAAAGTGATAAATGACCTAGGAATGCTTCTAGCATTCTTCAACAATAACCACAACAAAACTTACTATCTTCAAGCCAAGTATCAAATAAAAGCACAATTAGCTCACCAGGAATTTTTTGTCAGTTCATTGTGAGAGGCCTTTGCTAGAAAAGAAGTGCAGTAATTGCATACTTAGAAAGTAATGCAAAAATCTATTTTTCTTCCTTATTTAAGAGAATCTTATGCTTCATTTCTCTGAGTTTGCCTGTAATCTGGACCTCTTTGTTAGCTCTTACACATGAGGTATTTAATTAAATTTAGATTTCTGAATGAATCCTTAGGAGAATAAGTGGTGCAAGTGACAATTAACTTGGTATTTGTTAATTTCGTATCCAGTTCATTAACACAAGTTGTAATTACTGAACAATCTTTTCAATTTCAGAAAGTCTCTCTTAATAAGTCTTTCACATTCAGAATCCTAATATCAGAACTTTATTTCCTGCTCATTTTAAAAAACTGTTTTGAAAATAGGATAGGCAAAGACATTAAAATACCCAGGTTTTCATTCAAAATAGTCAAGCACCTGTTAGAACCTATGTAGCTGAGTATTCCATCTTTTGCATAGGACTCTCAGAAGTTGGTAATAACCACCTATGCTATGATAGATCAAATCATAGCTTTGACTACTTGGTGTAATAACAAAATCTAGGAGAGTTATAATTTTTTTTATCAGAATGTAATGGAATTACTCTTATCCTTTTTGTAACATTTACAGAAGATCACCTGAATTTATTTTTTTTTCTTACAATTCAGATATATTTTAAACCCAATGCAAAAAGCTGATTTTCCCCCTCCATGTTCTAGTAGTTAACAGATGCACTTATATATATCCTTGGCTGAGAAATAATTTCAATCTTGACAGTCAAAAATGAGCTCTATATGGTATTCTAACTGCCTGCCCACTAGCAAAAAAAAAAACCACCTGCTTTTTTAGGATGTGGTACCAGTGCCAAAGAAGGAAACTTGGCTCAGCTCAGTTGCATGAGGAATGATTGCCTTCCATTTGGTTTGACCTTGAGAAATCAGAAGGTCTTAGCAATCTGCATGCATTTGAGTGCCATAAGGGAACAGACACTGTAGATAGTTTCCTCTGTTTGTATGGGAGATACTCAACATACACAAACTGTTTTGGTATTAAACAAACAAACAAACAAACAAACAAAAACATGCGTATCCATACACACATCCCCACATACTTCACCAACATCACAGAACAAAAAATTAATGGTATTCACTTTCAGGTGACATCCAGATGCTAAGGTACAAGTTGTACTGTAATGTTCCATGTAATGAAATTCTATACCAATTATACTGATATCAGCACAGATAATTTTCCACATGAATTAAAACTTCCCAGCATCTCAGAAATCCTCACTTCAATTCCAACACATGCATAGAGCCACCTGCATCTTTTAACTTCAATCCTTCCTTTACAAATACTACATGCCTTTGACCACAAGCTGTTACTTTATCACCTGCCTCTAGAAGATAAGGTTATTTATGTGAACCAAATAAGTATTTTTGTCTCAAGATGAGGATACCAGACTATGCATGAGCGTATGTCAATGGGTTAGGGAATATTCTTTGGTGGCCTGTAGCTATTAACTTTTCCCTCACAACTGAAATATGTTTTCCTTAAAAGCTGCAGATCAATCTATTATAGAAAGAGGTCAGAGTTAAAAATGCATATCCAACTTCTCTTCAGAAGTGCTGGATGAGACCCGCATCTGAGATACTGCTTCTAGAGTATCACCAGATCTGAATTGTTAAGAAGGGAGCCCCCCAAAAAGAGGACTAGATGAAATGACAAAAATGTCAGAACTTGCAACAAGAGACTCCAGTCTGGGGAGATTAGGAGCAGCTATTAAGGAGGCAAAGGATTCCTTCACCCATACTTGGGCAAATTTTTGAGTATTTAAACCCTGCAGGTTTCACCCTTTGCTGTGAAAGAGCTATTTTGAAGATTTATAGAAAATGAAGAGTAATTGACTGCTTTCCTCACTCAGAACAGAAAGAAAAAAAACAAAACAAAACACAAAACAAAAAACAAAACAAAACAAAACAAAAAAACCATAAGCTTTTGTAACAATAAAGATAAGTATGATTCTGAGCATCAGATCATATCTCTTTATTACCAGCTAAAGCCTCAGCAAAGCAATGCCACAGCCCAGTTTTGCTGCATCACTGCAGGTTTGTACATCTCAATGATGGTAACAGTAAGTATCCTTAGAAATCTGATCTGGGAGGCGTGCTGGATATCTGCAGCTCTCTTTTATTAATCAGATTTTTTCTCGAGAAGCATGTCATTCTAAACAACGTAATTACTTAGCCATTCATTACTGGCTTCACCAGCTTCTTCAAGATAGCAGTTAATCACTTTTAAAACATACCAGAAAAATTACCAGATTTAAACTTAAATTGAAAAAGCCAATTAGATACTGATATTTACAATTTTTGCTAATTATCTACTGTGTGAAAACTATTTGAATTTTCAAATGCATGTATCATGTGTTGCATCAGATATATTGCATCAGATACATTTTAAACTATTTTTCTATCAAATGGGCATAGCACACACAAGTATACAAATATAATTGATAGTGGCAAGGGAGTTCAATGCCACCAATAAAAACAAAGTATTTTGAAACTAAAAAAATGTTAAAAGGAATAATGCATTATTAATACAGATATCATTTAAATGGGCTGGTAGAGCTTAGATCTCATCTTCACTGGGGCGTTCTTTATAGCCTATTGGCAGAGCAATGAGAATTGGGAACATAAATTTTAAGGCCAGGAGGCAACACCAGTGATGACCCAGTTTGAAATATAGATTAGTTCAAATCTTAGAAATCCAGGAAGTAATTCATGCAGTGATTATTGAACAAATAATTTGCTATTAATTGATATCGTAAGTATGTACTGTTAAATGAATTTAGAATTTCCATTCTTGTATGTCAACATGTATTTTCCACATGGCACTTCCATTCTAAAATATTTGACAGTGTCATAATGTATTATAATTAGTTTTGCTAACATCACAGATGTATGGTTTGACAAAGAGAGGTTTATCTGAGTAAACATATGAGCCTAAGGTAGAATGTTGTCAACCAAAAAGCACTCTACTTTTATAATTTTGTAATGGAAGTGAAGGTAACTTCCATGCACACGTATCAGTGATAGGAAGAAATGACTTTTAATGCCCTATTACATGTAAGTACAGAAGCTAATCTTCGAAGTTTAGTGTAAATTTTTTCTGGGAAAAGATGTTTTCCCTCTAAATAGTCAGAAAAATAAGAAGACGTGCTGTACAGCCACTTTTATATTACTAACTTTTATATATATATACAAAACATGATATATCGCTCCACAAGCTTTGTTTTGACCTATTTTTTACCTTCTTATTTTATATAGAGAATTAAATTGATGAATGGAAATACATGCAACTGCATCACATATACACCAAAATAAAATCAGGCTTCCAAGTTATTTCACTTTAATCTCTGATGCCTGACCTTATTTTTTATTTCCTATTGAAATCTCTCCTACCTTTAACACCCGTTTGACCATTATCAACGTTAGGTTGATAATCTCACTTTTTCTTAAGGTACAAGAATTCATATCACAAAACTACTTCCCAATTAAACTACAGTAAAGAGACTAAGCATGTGTGTCAATTAGCTATAGAAAAACTTGAAAATGCTTTACACAATGTCATTGATAGTTTGTATAACAATAGATTTAAGCCCACTGTATTTACAGTTAATCACACACAGCCAACATTATTTTATACACAGTATGCTGCATCACTGTTAGTATTTTTGCACAAAGTACTGCAAATAGTATAGGTGAATGCACAAGATTGCTTACTGTTTGGTCTATTCATAACCAAAAGAGGCTTTTTTCCTTTATACAATTACCAGTTTTTTATTCTTCATAAATATACTGTAAATGACATAATGCCACCAATGTAAGAGTTTTTTCTCTAAAAGCTCTTCACTTTTCCAGTCAAGCAAAATTTATGTATGTGACACTATTCTGAGTTTTTATTGAAAATGATACAATAATTGCAAGGATGAGGTATCCCCGGCAGGTCAGTTTCACAGCAGATGGCAGTAATTGTATCTCTGAATCCCAGCATATTTGACCAAACCATACCAAAGACTGAAATTGTAAAATGAAGGAGGAATCATAGCCTTCTTCTATCTTAATATTGCAGAACTTCAAAAAGACTACAAAATAACTCCATGTGTTTATAAATAAACATATCCACACACTTTTATACAAGTCTATCACTCACTATTAAGAGATGGAAACTACATTATTTTGCTCAGTTCATTTTCTTAAATATGTAGGTCCCTCCAAAAGTAATGCCTCCTATTTATTTCAATGGAAACTACAACAGATATAAAGAGCAGAATAGCACTGTTCAATAAGAGCAAATTCTCAGGTACAGAACACTATTCTTCAACATAGTCATCTTCATTAGCTATACATTTTTGCCAATGATGAACAAGAACTGCATGCTGCATTCATAAAATTGGCATCAGCAGAGCTGACCCACTGTTTCTGTATCCATTGCTGAAATGCACCAGTCAGTGCCTCACTGTGTTCATACCCACTCTTTGGTCTCCATAAATGTACAGCAATGTGAATGCCAACAGGTACCATTTTTTTCCACATGGAGGAATTCAACAACACATCTTTGCTTTATATGCACGTACACGTCAGATGCCATTTGCCAGACTGTCCCTCTGCTGCCATCTGTTGCACAGCAATGAAATGTAATGGAATGCTGGTGGGAAACGCCAACATCCATCTCTGACATCGTGGGCCAACATAATAAAATAGAAGATATTATTTTAGGTGCAGTCCTCATTGAAGAATGATAATTTTTTTCAGGCTAAATTAAAACAAAATAGTGTGGGTTTTTTTGTTGTTGAAAAAAAGAACATTTCATCAGTTAGACTTGCTTTTTTAAAATGGCTAACTGGCTTTCTGATTCAAGAAAAAAAAAACTATAACATCTCATATGTACTATAGCCTTTCAGTTCAAACCTGTCAAATGCCAGCAGCCAATACTATGCCATTTCAAGTTAAGATTATGAAAATTATTCACTTCGCTTTTTTTGAAGTTATTCACTTCGCCCTACTAACCAAATGAGTGTATTTATCATTATCTACTCACATTTCTCTTTTAAGCTATATTAAAAATTAATATGATTTTTGTTAATACCATTAAGAGCTATTAACAATACAATATCAATATATTAGATGAGAGTCATTTTTTAGATTTAGACATTACCATTAGCTTCATAATTTTACCAAGGTAAAACCTTAACAGTTAGGTCATCTAAGTAAAATTAGAAACCCTACCATCAATGTCAATTTGGAAGTGTTATACCTGTAAGAACAAGATAAATTGAAGCAAAAAGAGATACCATCAGAAAGTTTAATTCTTGCAGCCCATTCCTCTTTCTATTAAACTGGGAGCAGTACAATAAAAACATTTGCAGTACTGTAAACAAAATCAAGCTTTTACCTGATTTGTACATAATGGTTTGAGCTTAGTGACCAACTACAGCAATATATTCCCTTTTCCATCCTTAGGTAATAGACAAGTAAATTTTCCTTTCAATTATACTTCAAAAAAGAGAGGATCCCACTTTCTTTGAGATTAAAAGATATGGAACTTACAAGTCAAGTCAACAGCTAACCTCCAACCTACAGAATCTGCCACTGTTAAATGAAGTTCTCAATAGCATTCTTTCAGCTTAAACTCACTTTCTTTTTTTTTTTTTTTCTTCAGCCAACTCCTCTTCCCCAGTAGTTCATCTGCCATTTCTTTTGCCACCAGTACTGTCAGGAGAGAAATTAAAGCCAGCCCTTCGGTCACTTACCCTCTGTGTTTCTAAGCCTTAACAAATGTGTTCTGTACATTTACATGTGACAGAAGGAGGAAGAAAGAACAGAAAAGTTTGAGGGCAAATTCATGGTTTCATACACCACAAAGAATCCAGTTGGCCTACCCCTCTTCTGAAGAAATGTTGAATGTAAATGTAGAGAAAAGCTTGCTTGCTTTTTTTTTTTTTTTCTTTTTTCTTTTTTCTTTTTTTTCCCCTAGAAAAAGCTGAAAGAGGCATCACAGCAGCATTGCCTCTTTCTGACTGCTAGAGGTTAGAGGATGAAAGCTTAAAACTCTTATATCCTGATTTCCGGATCCTCCATAGCTTAAGGCAGGTTGAATCCCAGGTATTAGGCAGAGATGAGAGGGTGAGGGGAAATGTCAAGCCCAACTTTTGAGGCCAGATCACTGAGCAGCCAGGGAAAATCATGCAGTAAAAAAGACTTGTTTGTACCAAGTTGGCACTCTAGAAGCCTGATGTAGGTTACAAAAGCAAGATACCCTTGTTACAAGTTATCACTTGTAATATACATCACAAGATACAGACAAATCCTGGATGATCACAGGTGTTTCATCTTCCCAGGAAGGGTAAGCTAGCACCTGGAATAGAACCAGCCTTCCCCTAGCCCCTGTTCTCTTGCTGTATCTCTTTTAATTAAATTTCAGCCACCTCTTTCATTCCTTCACTCAGCTCTCATGGAGGAACAAAATGGCATGGAGTCACCATGAACATGCTGAAGGCCTGATGATTGTGGAACTCCACAGAAGTAAGAATGGAAGTTGGACTCCTCATGGACTTTACATGACATTTGTTGTGCTCTTGATCACTTCTACTTTGATGCCTAGGCTGCTTAGCTACCTGGCACATTGTCCACGTAGGTGCCTATAATTAAGTACCAAGGAGATGCTGGAGTAGCAGCCCTCTTTCTGGGACAGAACTGGAAGAGGCAGAAGGAAGTCTGCTGTTAGCCGACATTCAAAAGGGATGGACATTATTGACCATATGGAGCCTGAAATAGAGTATCCTGCTAAGTAAATGAAGTACAGTTGAAGCACCCTGTATACAGTACATATCAACAGTTCAGGCAGCCTACCTAGGTCTGCAAGAATGATGGTGTACTTTGCTCGGTGATACAAAAAGTTCAACATACTTTTTAATGTTGTCTTCTCTGAAAAGACTGAATAATTTACAACTGAGAAAAAGTAAGATCTGTGTCTGTGTAGAGCTTAATAAAGAGATTCTGCAAGAGCTGTTCATGTCAGAATGGCATTTGCAACTGCTAGAAGAAGTTTTAGCACATCACATAAAACAATACTAATTTTTTTTCTGCTTGATCTTTGTAAGAAGCTCAACTGGTGAACAGCTGTCTCAGTTAAAATCAGATTTTTGTAGGCCTGTGACTACTGAAAGAATACAGTAATATCTCCTTCTAGTTCCAAATGTACAAAATAATTTCCCACCCACACACCTCTCATAGAGAAGCTAATTGTTTTACTTTTTTTATTGCTTAGCACTAACTAAAGGTGTTAAAATATCCTAATCTGCCTTAGGCAGCATACAGAAAATGTGGAAACAATAAGTGCTTTGAAGATCTACTTTTTTATTTATGAAAGCTAGAAAGTTGTTATTCTCAGTACAAATAAAGCCTGAAACTTAACATTTCCTTTTTTTAAAGGTTTGTTAGAAAAAAAAATATATGTATGAAAATTTGCCTTTCATTGCTTTTCCTTGAAAAGTGCATTTTCACTTTTAAACTATCAAACAGATAACTTAGAAGCTGACAAATAAGCAAAAATAAATACATCAATTAACTCTGCATTATTAAATAGATGTATTTTTTAATTATACAACTTACAATTTTGAGTTTTAAAACTCTCAAATATATCAAATTTCACACCCTATACACAAGAAAACTTACTGAATATTACATAAAGATGTGTTAGAAAACAGACTGATACTTTGTGCAGAGAAAAACAGGGAATAAATGTGATCTCAAGGAAATGGTTACACATAGTCAGAACTGTCTTTATAAATATGTGACACAGATCAGACCCTGAGAACTGTTATGGAGAACGAAGAATAGTATAAATTGCAAATGATATTAATTACATGCTTTTCTGAAATTTAAAAATAAATAAATAAATAGATAAATAAAAGAAGGAACTGGTTGAGTTTCGGTTTCGTATTTTGTTCTTCCCTAACCTTTGCCCCTGGCAACAAGAGCTGGTTTCATAAAAGTCTGATTTACCTTTAGTCATGTCTGTTCTTAGCTTTCTCAGAAGCTTCCTCCTAAATCCTAAAGAACCAACAGGTTTCATATGGCTTCTATTATGAGATAGGCACATGCAGAGTGAGAGACGTTAGGCTGCAAAAAACAGGTGCTTTTCATCTAGTGATGCTATTTCAGATTTAGCTTTGAAATCACAGTTTTCCAAGACTCCTTTCTTTGAGGCTTGCTCATCTCTTACATATATACAATGAATTTCAACCTTGGTTAATATATCAACATTATTTCAAACCATACTTAACAAAAAGTTAAAGATGCCAGTAACACAATCCACAATTTCTAGCAAATATTTTTAAAAATAAACTTTGAAGTGTTTTTTTTTTCAAGTATTATCAGTGTATAACATATTAATCACTACTAATGGAATGCCTTGAACCATGGTCAAAGTAGTACAAATAAATATGCAAATGAAAACTTAAATACAATATATAAAGTAGTTGTGATGTAGATTTATCTGAAGAAGCATTTAAATAATTCCAAAAACCAAACTTTAAAAGATAAGACACAGAGAACTGGGCTTGGTTAGCTTGGAGAAGAGAAGGCTCCAGGAGACCTCACTGTGGCCTTCCAATTGAAAGGAGCATACAAACAGGAGGGGGAATGGCTGTTTACAAGGGTGGATAGTGATAGGACAAAGGGGAATGGTTTTAAGCTGAGACAGGGGAGGTTTAGGTTAGATGTTAGGAGGATGTTTTTCACTCAGAGGGTGGTGATGCCCAAGGAGGTTGTAGATGCCCCATCGCTGGAGGCATTCAAGGCCAGGCTGGATGTGGCTGTGGGCAGCCTCACCTGGTGGTTGGTGACCCAGCCTGTAGCAGGGGCGTTGAAACTAGATGATCATTGTGGTCTTTTTCAAACCATTCTATTCTATTCTATTCTATTCTATTCTATTCTATTCTATTCTATTCTATTCTATTCTACTCTACTCTATTCTTCAGGTGCCTTTATCATGGAGAACTTTTCAAAAATAGCATTTCAGCTTTTCTAAGTATTGCAGTAATTTTTTGAGGATTATTGCTATAAAATCACATGATTGGAGAGAGGTTTAGCTTTTATTGGGAAAGTTAGAGACATCTCTTATAAAATATTAACAGTGTTTAATATTTTCTCCTTTAAAACTACATTAACTGAATTTAAAACAACATATTCTGAAGTGCATGTTAAGAGAATATTGGGGAATTATAACCAGAAGTGGGCCACTGTACTATTGCAGCTAAATTAAATATTACAAAGCAATGCACTTAATTCTCAATTGGTGGCTACAACTATCCTGTCATCAGTTCATTATGCTACCTGATGTGGATTCATTAGCCCCTGCTGACACCTGATGGTGCCTCAGATTCTCAGTGGACATGCCAACTGAGAGGATGGCTGACTAATCTTGCCTGGATGTCCTATTTGCCCTTGGGTAGAGAGCTTCCAAATCTCCCAAGTACTCTCTACTGCTACATATCTATAAGCCAGTCAGATGATATCAGTGATCTGTTATAAATCACTCACAAAATAAATAATCTGTTAATGGTGACTATTTTTTCCCCTTACAACAATTGTATGATCAAGTAATTATTTTAAGGTTAAAAAAGAACAACAAAAACAATGATAAGTATTAAAAAATATTTAATTTTTGTTGTTGTTTTTGTTGTTGTTTTAAGACAACAGTTTCTAGGAGTTTTCTGCAAAGGATTATCACTGTTGAACTAAGTTATAATGAGGAGTAAACATTATAGACTCTACTCTTTTCCTGATACTAGACAAAGACTGACACATGATGTTAGTATTTCTTAGTGCTGTAAGAGTAAGAACATTACAGCATCTCCAAAAAACACACTCATTTTTAATCTCTTATCTCTATGAGCTGTTCTCACAGCACTGATACTTACTGTATAAGAGATGTTTGATCATACATCGCTGTCTACTTCTTAAAATACCTCTTTATTGATCTGTTATCCATTAATTTGTCTAGCCCCTTTTTGAACCTGCTAATACTCTGCCTGCACAATCTCCCAGGAGTACAAATTCCAGAAGTTCAATATCTAAGTATTCTCTCATCGGCTATAAACCAATCTATCAGTCTTGTGAAGTGCCCCCAGCTTCTGTGTTGAGGGATTTGCTAAACAATTCATCTTACTTCACTTTTACTTTCATAATCCTTAAGTACTTCTCCCCTCAGTCTTTGCAAACTGAGGATTCAGTTGTTTATGTCAGGCAACTGCTTCTCAACTTCAATTTAGTTGCTTTTCTCTTTAACCCCTCTATGTCCATCTTTAAAATCATATCTCAAGAAGTAAGAATATTCTTTGGCGGTGTTATATTCTTCACACTCTTTGTTAGTTGTTCAGCTTTAATGAAAGCCTAATAAACAGAAATGCTTATCTTAGAAATAGTCTAATACTTTCCAGAGCAGTCTACTATTTGCCATGAGTCCACCTTTAAATATTTTTTCTGAGAGAGCTCAATTGCATGCAGTGCAGTACTGCACAATATAAAGTGCTTCACGGAGCCTAAAAGCATTTAGAAAGCTGATCTTTGCACTTAGGAGTAGACATTCATAATAGTTTCCTTTTTTTTTTTTTTCTTTTTTTTTTCCCCTCACAACACTGGAATTACATACTGGCCTGTTAAGAAGAAAGCCCTGCAAGACAGTAAAAATTTCAGACCCAAAATCCTTACAGAAATAATTTGAACCACTTAGAAAGGAGAAGGACGTTGTCCTCATTAAAAGTTCCACTGCATTCAGTAACCTCACATCACGGAGTCAATTGATCTCTCATTAAATCATCATTTTTCCCCCATTATTCTCCAAGTATGTTTTTCCATTTAAAGTTACTAAGCCAAGAAAGATTTCATTCAATATTAATTCCTGAAAAAGCCTTCAGAATTACTCTTTGATGATTTTTCATGTCAATAGAGAACCTAATCCTGTGTCTGGACAGAGCAGCAACTTGCTTGTCATTGACTTACATGTTAGGAGGAACTCAAGTACACTGAAAGCATATTGGATTGAATCATTAAGAGCTCTTTTTTGAGCTGCAAAGTGCTATAAAAATATTTTTGTTCTTCATAATCTCACAGTATGCAAGTAGGAAAAAAAAGGAGGTTGTTTTGCATTAACAACAGGGAGTCTCAGCTTGGGTGCATATCTAGAGAGAAGAGTATTATGAGCACTATCAGATGGTTCTGGAGAAGTGACAGAGTATAATGACAAGAAACCACACAAAAAGTTTCTAACTACAGAAGCCCAAGACATGAACAAATATCCAAATTCTTATTTATATATCATAGAAAAAGAGAAAACAATAATTTAAACTGTTTCTAATTATGATGGTCAGGAAAAAAAAAAGGGGGGGGGGGAGGGTGGGCAGAAGTGGGGGGAGTGGAATAGTTTAGGAACAAAACAACAAAGAATATGTTTCCAAACATACTTTGAAATGACATATCACAGCCAAGGGAGATGTATCTCTTTGAAATTGCATTCCTTCAGTCGCTGGAAGGGGATGAGTCAATTCTTCTCCTTTTGTCATCTTTTTCTATAGTGCCTGCATCCTATGAAAAGGCTCTGTCATAACCTTTGTTTGTCCCACGCGCTCATAATTAAGCTTTCACCAAAATGAACATACATTTTTATGAGCAAATCATATAAACTCTGCATTTGCTAATGTAACATTGGATGTTGCTCTCCTCCTCCTTGCCCAGGTGGAGATGCATCGTGGCCACAAGGAACACGTCTGAAGGAAGAAAGAAGTATTGGCATAAACCAGAAGAGAAACCAAGAGCCTGCCTATGTCACTGGAGGGCATGGCTCCACCCCACCTGCCACTTAAAAACCAGGGAAGGGGAAAGGGAACTAAAGGAGCAAATCTTCTCTGCCCTTCTTTCAAATGAGCTGCTCTGGTACAATTCCCTGTCAGCTGAAATCTGTCACTTCCCTGGAGCATCACAACTCTAATTAATTCCACATGCCTAGCTATGCAAGGAAGTGGCACTACATAATCCTCTGTGGGCTGTTCTCACTGTCAGGCATCTTTACAAGAGAAACTGAAATTATCTGACAAACCCGTGACAGCTCAAAAAACCTGTAAATATTTGCTTCAAAGCTAAGAGATGCCCATGTTAATGATTTCTTTAGAGGGCAGCTGTAGAGCTCAATACTACAGTGCAGGTCTTTGAAAGAGAGCAAATAGGAAAGTAAAATGGAGTGGCAATCAGATGATGGCCAACTTTTCTTCACGTGCATTAGTGGATTAGTTCGTGACTATTTTAGGAAAAGGACACTCACAGTTGGCTAACTCCTATGGGGAAAAACAGCACGTGCTCCTGAAGGGAAACCTGGTTCATTCCTCACCTTGTGACCTGATGAGCTGCAACCAGCACCTGCTGTGGGAACTCAGTACAGTTGCCATCTCTGAGATAAGCCTTGGAGCTACAAAGTTACCTTCCACACTGCTTTGAAATACTACAGCACTTGACATAATGAGAGAATGTACATTGTGATCAACATTTAGAGTATCTAATAGGAGCTCCTGAAGAGGAGGAAGGAGGCAGGTTTTCTGCCCAAGCCTTCTGCGCTGTATGTTCAACAGGACTTCATAGTTACACCAAAAAACAGCTTAAAAACAGCTTACTGGGAAACCTGGAAATAAATCAGAGGAGTTCCACAGCAGTCAAAATAGTCACTTCTACTTTAGACATCTGTTGCTTTTAAGGAAGGTCAGAATGTGTGTGATTTTTTTATTCCCTGCAAGCCTTTACATCTTCCTTCTTCTTGCTTCCTTAAGGGAAAAGCTAACAAATGTTAGACCTGTTCCACAGTGTTTTTTAGATTTCTCAACAACCTGAAGGAATACTTCTAGAGACAGCATGCCTCTCATATGGGTTCAGAGGAATCAGTCCAATAAATTCCTAGTGCCCATCGAGACAGAACAAACAACGAAACCTCAAGCACTGTTGTGCTGTGATACAGTCCTTCTATGGAGCTATAAGCTTAAGATCCATGGCATCTCTTTTCTTTTCATAGGATATCATTTACTCTCAACAGCCAGTAAAAGATTCCCTCTGTGTTTCACAGCTGCAGCTGTTCTGTACATGAGGTTGCAAAGATCTGCTTTGTGAAAAGCACATTAAAGCATGTTCTTTATCTGCAAGTTCCTCCATCAACAGAGCTCTCTGCTGTTGTGCATACTTGCTTCTCCAAAATGACAGCCTTGCAGATAAGAAATACATTGGCTCCAACAGGACACTGGTAGAGTCAGATACAGCTAAACAGCAGGTTATAAGCCATTACAATGGTAAGAACATTGCATTTTTCATGCAGAAGATAATAGGAAGTTGAAATATTTTTTTTCAGGCAAGAAGGCACAACTCCCAATTTCCTTAATATCTCTGTAGCCAAAGAATATTAGGAAACAATACACACACAATGCATATATGTCAGGCTGCCCCTCTGCTGCCATCTGTCACAACAAAATGTGATGGAATGGAATACTGGTGGGAAGGTTCAGCTTCTACTGCCATATCATCAACATCTACCTCTGATGTCGTGGGTAGACATAACAAAGTAGAAGGAGCAGTCCTTGCAGTTCCCATAGCAACAATAACTGTGCCACATTGAAAATTTCTGATAAGATGTTAGGTTTTTAAGAGCATATAATGTAAGAAAACTATTTAGTATATAGCGTACAAGAAGGAGCTATGAGATCTATAACTTTGAGGATTTTTCTTCCTTTAAATCCTAGTTTTTAAAATCATTTTAATTCAGATCGAGTAATCAGTATCTTCTTTACATTCTATATGCCAGGTCCCATGATCATCAGTGCTCTTAAGGTAACGTAATGTCTGAAAAAATGTTTAAAGGTTTATGTACCATCATTTTTCAGTGGCTAAAGACTTTGATAGGAGTAGATCTCATGGTCATTTGAGAGCAAGGTACCTAATAATATCTTCTAACTATCCAGCTCCCACCAGATGGTAGACCCAATCTACACAGAATCACAGAAATGAGTTGACAGGGACTTTAAAGACCATCTAGTTCATATCCCCTGCCTTAGGCAGGGGCACATCCACTAGATCAGGTTGCTCAAAGCCCCATCCACCCTGGCCTAGAACTCTTTGAGAGATGAGGAAATCTGTGAAATATGGAGGAATGTAAACCTGCAATTCATAAGGAGAAGATGATCTGCTCTGAGACATCCAGCTTTGAAATAAATACACTGATTTCACATTTACACACCCATTTGAATGAAAGGAAGTACTGAAAATAAATATGCTATGTAGCTGAACAGCTAGACCTGTTTATTCTGTTGACATTTCTTCAGTTTCTTTTTATTTTTTACTGTCATTTTTCCCTTATGATCCTTTGGTTAATAATATGCACCAAAAAGGAACAAAATAGAAAGCTGATATAAGAGACCATGAAATGTGAAAATATAACTGAGGTTTTCTCATTGAAGACATATTAGTATATTAAAAACTGGTCCAGTTAACTATTTGCCTGATGTCTTCTTACCGTAGTACTGTCTGCACAGAAAAAAAGAAACAGAAGAGATAGTGAGAAATTCTAATTTAGCTCTGCCACTCATTCTTCTAGCAAGTTTGTAGGTCAAACTAAACCCTAAAGAAACCTTTTCTGGCTTCCAGAAACTGTGAAGGAAACATTGGCCTTTAGCTAAAAAATTTTCAATGAATTCAGTATTGTCCAACCTAAGATTTATTCATAAAAGATGGCAGTAATGAAGCTTTCCACATAGGAACACTTCCATTGGGACTCCTATCAGTAGCTATTGTATGCAAAAAAGCACAGTTCTTTCCACATTAGCTTGTAAGGTATCAAGTCCAATCCGACAGCTGCTCTAAAAGAAATGCCTCCTATTTTATTCTGTAGACTCACAATATCAGAAATGAATGTAGGTGCTATGGCAGTAGAGGCTGAATCTTCCCACCAGTATCCTGCTACGTTCTGTTGCCATGAGACAGATGCAGAGGCAGTCTGACAAAACAGTGTCTGACATGCAAGTGCATATAAAGCAAAGGTGTGTCATTAAATTTTCCACGTGGAAAACTGGCACCCATTGACATTCATCAACAGTTGCAGAATGTTTGTGAAGACCAAAGAGTGGCACAGTGAGGAGGTGGGTGGTGCATTTCAGCACCTTTGCTGATTTTTATGAGCACAATATGCAGCTCTTGTTCATTGCTGGTGAAAATATACAGCTAATGGTAGTGACTGTGTTAAAGAAGATTGTTCTATAGCCGAGGATACTCGCTATCAAACAGTGTTATTGTGCTCTTTGAATCTACTGTCTTTTCCATGGAAATGCATAGGAGGCATTACTTTTGGAGCAACTTATGCATTAAATTTTCTAATTTATGTACATGTTTTATCACATATATTTCTGCCTTCATGTAATATTTTGCAATAAATTTCTTTGTTCCCTAACAATCCTCTACAGACTTCTTCCTCTATAGAGATATACTGCTCTCCCTTTGTGAACTACCTTTTTTGAAGTCAAAGGGAGTTTTACCAACAGATTCAGCAAAGGCCATCATTACATCCCAGATCTCTGCACCAAATATAGCTTCTTAGAATATTCTCTGAAGATCTGATTCTTATCTCATTTACATTGAACCGAAAAGGAGAGACAGAGAGACTAACAGAGAGATCATGAGTTCAAGAAAGCAAGAGAAAGCAGTAAAACAAGCAGATCTCCTCCATTTCATGTTCATATACATATATTTTCTTTGGCAATTTTCCCATCATAGGGCTTAACAATATAAATCCAAATGTAATATAATCAGGATAGTTTTGTGTCTCAGGAACTACCTGGCCTGGCTTTTGTCAATGACCACAGTCTGTACTTTTTCAAGATGAAGCCAGACATTTATTAAAGCTCCAGATATAAGTTCAGATGTGATTTGATAGCTTGGCCTATCTAGAGGAAGTAGTGTCCAAAGAGAGAACATTAATAGCAAACATTTTGACATCAAAATTTATGGGCTGTCTGCTTCACTTTGCCATTTACAGACTCAGACATGGAATTTCTCTGCCTCAGCTGAGCATTTTAAAGGACTTAATCACCTTCCAATTATCGGTGAGTGCTGCACAAATGGAGATGCACTCAAGCTTCATGCAGGCCTGTTGAGGTCTGATAGGGATACTTCAGTTAGTCCTCTGGGTGTGTCTGCATATGCTTGTTCCTATATATGCACACCTGTATGATGTATGAGAATTATGTCTACTATGGCTATCTCAGGCCTAAATAAAACAAACAGACAGTAAGTAAAGAGAAAGAGGTCTCAGTATTTAGCAGAACTAAAAACAACAAAACACAATGAGGTTTTCTTTTAGCCTGAGTGAATAAGAGTACATAGTCTGAAAACTTCTGTAATGCTCAGAAGGGATAATTATGCACACTTCATAAAAAACTGCTCATTTTTATGAGCATGACATGCAGGCTCTTGTTCAATGCTGACAAAAACGCACATCTAATGGTGGTGACAATGCTGAAAAATAGTATTCTGTGGCTAAGAATTTGCTCTATGAAGTAGCATTATTGTACTCTTTGTAAATGCTCTAGTTTCCACGGAAATAAATCGGAGGCATTACTTTCAGAGCAACCTGGTGCAGTACCTGGTAAAACAGTTGTTTTTATATTCTTGGAACTGACAGTGAAGTGCATATGGTAAAGGAATCAGAATAAGCTCAGAATGATTTTAAGGAAATAAGTGTAAATACAAAATTTACTTTACTCTTCCATAATGTCTGCAATACATAAAGCCTAGAAAACAAAACGGAGATTAGAAATTCTGAGAAATCAATAAGCAGTGCAATAAACACTATAATGAAATCCATTTATTTTAACTCTGGACCACCTGACAATAACATAAATATTTCAACTTTCAAATATCTGACCCTTTTACATTTAACTTCCTAACATTTTGACTGCTTAAAAAGAGCAAACACATCAAAGGTTCCAAAAGCTGACAAGACTTCATTCTCTAATGTATGTCATAATTCCTGCCATTTAAAAAACTCCGTGTCTGCATTTTTCTATTGTACATTCAATAAACTGGACATACCCAGCTCTCAGCATGATTCCAGTTGACTCTGCTGTTAGATCATGTTGCTTTTCCTTCTAAATAAACCCAGATGATTCATTATTAAAATTCTTTAAAACTTACTTCTAAATATTAAGTAGTTTAACCATTTTTTTAACCCTGTTTATGAGCTAAACAATTGAGACTCACAGTACATCTTTCAATACAAACTACGCATCATAGAAATAACATTTGTGACTGAATTTGAAAAGATTTTACTTGTAGAAAGTCAGTGTTTAATTTTTTAACACTGCTTAGAGATTCACATGTAGCCATTAGAAATTCTGTATATATTCAGGCTCCTAGGTTCTGCATACTTAGAGTTTGCTCTAAGAAAACGCACTGGTGATATCTGTCTCCATTTAGGGTTTTTCAGAATAATGACCTCCTCAGAATTTACATTTTGTCTTGGAAAATTGGGAGACAAGTGATACAGCCTGGCTGCAGATGTGTGTCTCTGCGGATACAATTCATTATATTACAGTCCAACTCATCTTGTCACATTGTACAAATATCTCTGATTTTGCAGTGCATGTCAGACTTCTTCTCTGACATTATCACATTTAGTAAGCCAGCAAATTTTTTAACAAACGACAGAAAGGTGAATGGTATATTTTTAGACATATGAAATATACGTTGTAACATTTAATTTTCATTACACCATAGTATTTGACATACATTTTGTTTAAGTAAAATACACAACCATTAATATTTTGTAATTTTTTGGTATTTTGTTAAGATTATTTTCTCCATTATTTTACTAGTATTATTAGTACCATTAGCTACAATCCACCAGATCAAATATTTTCCATTACTGTGTACTTGATAGACATTATAGTCTTATAATTTTCAACCTTAAAATTTTAAAAGCTTATGTAAATATACTCCCCCTAAAAGCTTTAGTATTGCAAATATATTTTGCAATATATATTGCAAAAATATTGCAACTTATAGATAGGGTCATGATCCTGACAATGATTAGGTTCCACTGTGATCTGTTTAATCTCATCATATTATGAAATTAAATATAAAAGGCTATATATTAAATAGCTGTATGAAAGAGGAATTTTCCTTCTAAAAGTATAAATGGTGATATCTTTTGCCAATTATCTGCTTGGATGCACAGTCAGTGACCCTTTAGCCCAAGATTTTCTATCCACTATATTTTAAAATAAAATTTATGCATTTTACAGTTCTTTAATATGATGTTAAAAACAGCAATCAAGACTGGAGTCCCGTTGTTAACTACTGTATAAACCCATTAACTGAGATTCCTCTTAGTTAAGTTTAAAGGTTACAAACCTATTCTAAACTCATTACTATCAAATGAGTCACATTTAGATGAATTATCTTTCACTGCATCTATCTTAGGAACCTATTTCATGCAATATAATTGCAAATATCAGAAGTGGGAGGTAGATATGTGATTTTTAGAGGCAACTCTCGGTAGGAAAGGTAATCAGAATGAAAAAATTTAATTCCTAAATAAGTGGTTGCCACAGAAATAGAGTATCACAAACAAAAGTCTCTATATATTTTAAATTTCTTCTGAAATTATGAAGGTGGCACAATATTGTTCATCTAGTTCTGCCTTGTAAGGTACTCATCACTTATTAAATTTTACTCGTAAAATTGAAAATGGAATGTGTCTCTATGAAAGCAATCATAAAATAGCGGAACTTGCTTTAAAGCTGGAGGAAATAATCACATTTTTACAGAAAGTGGAAACAAAGGTGTAGGAAAAAAAAGATAATTACAATGTAATAGCATAAATTTCTAGTCATAAAGTCAGTAACAACGAATGAACGAATGAAACAAGTGCCTAAAAGGCAAAAAGAGAATGGTTTATTAAGAAATGGGAAAAGAAAGTCAAGGAAGGTATATTTCAGTTACTTAACAGTGAGAGGAAAAAAAAAAACACCAGGTACAATACAGCCATATACTTAAAGAGAACAAAAAGCGACGAGTGTCTGCGATATGGCAGAGAAAACACAGGAGGGCTCAATAACCTATTTGCACTGGCCTTCAAAAAAAAGTTTAATTCATGACCAAACATTTTAACACATGATCAAGCATTAAAGGAATTTTAATGATGTGCTAGCTCAGCAAACCAGAACATGGAAAGAATATATTATATAAGACATACAGTCTGGATGTACTCAAAAGGTAATGTGGAATGACATTCCCTTAGATTAATTAAGACAACCTCTGAACCAATGATGATTGGCTTTAAGAATTCATGCAGGACAGAAGATATCTCTGAAGCCCAAGAAAAGTAAGCATAGCTCTCATGCTCATATCAGACAAAAAAGAGGTTCCAGAGATTGATCAGCAGTTAGTTTCACTTAAACAGCCAAAAATGCTAGGGGATATTACAATACAGCCAATCTGAAATAATTATTTAATGATGAAGAGATAAACATCCACTTTAGATTTTAGAAAGTAAATGCTGTAAAATTGATTCAATATAATCTTTTTGACAAAACACTTCATCTGTCAGACATAGGCAAGTGTCTTTACTTCATTTTAATGAGACCTTTGATACCATCCCAGACGCATCCTCATAATGCTCATCTGGAAATATGGTCTACATCAATAGTCCCTCACTGGCAACATATGTATCAGCAGGCTAAGGAACAAGTGCTTTATGGATTCTTGGTACTTTGTTGTTTTTGCTTGACTTGTGGATTGTTTTGCAATCTTGTGAATTAATCTGCCACTTCAATGTGAAGCAGTAAAGCAGCTGTGAATATTGTAAAATACTCAATAAAGAATAGGGATAGGTCAATGTTTACTGCAGCGTGCCGTATGCTGAAGTCCTATACCCTTTTCTAGATTCTGTGAGGAGCAAGAAAAAATGAAACTGCACCGAGATTATTAACTCTTCCAGAGCATTGAAGAGCAGTCAAGAGTTGTGATGGGCTGCAAACACTTTGAAGAGATATTCTGAAGAATCAGAATTTTAAAGGATTCCATTAAAAATAGTCCAAAGCACACCACCATGAGATTGACTAAAGATGAACAAAACACTGTCTTCAGGATAAAGCAACTAAAAGCATTACTTAATTTCTAGAAGCATTTTGCAGAAAAGGTTTCAGTCATTGTAGCAGCTCACAAACAAAATAGGAACTAACACTGATGAAAAAAAAAAGACAAGTATTGAGAAATGTAATACAGAGATTTTGTAACAGATGTGTTGCATATAAAGCATGAGAGAAATGGACAATCTGTTCTTTTGTGAATTGCAAACTGGAGTATGAGATTCAAATTAAGAAAAAGACAAACCTACTGTAGAGAATTCAGGAAAGATCAAGAAGTGATACAAGGCATCAAAATAGATTTAATTTTTAGTGTAAATAAAGCAACGATTATGGGGCAGGAAAAATAATCGTCCTAATTTTGTGCACACAGGAATGGCCTCTGATCTAACTAACTACCCAGTAAAAGGTATAATTACAAAAAAAATTGACAGTTTGATCAAAGGTCAGCTCAGGTTTCATTAGCAATCAAATCAGAAGTTAAGCAATGTTAGTAAAGAAAACAGAAAAAAAAACCACAAAACAAAACGAAGAAGAGCCCCAAAAAACATCATTCTGCTATTGTATAATACCATAGTGTATCTCCTCTTCAGTACTTTGAGCAATTTTAAATAGATGCCTAATGATCTTGATAAAAATTGATGTAGTAAAACTGACAAAGATTCAGAGAACATTTGTTTAACAGCTTGGAAGAGAGATAACTGAAGTGTTAGAATCCTACTTTGTTTTCTTGGCTCAAAGTTTGCTTCCTGAGGTTTTTCTTGTGATAAGACTCTGAGTGATTTGTTGAGGAGGCAAGTGATGGGTGCTAACTGTGTGACAATCGATATCGCTTTGAGAACATTTGAAAGCCCCTTCCTCCAGAGCTGCTTGCCTCCGAAGAGAGTGCTCAGGAGTATTTAGTGGCGGAAGATCTGGCTTGTGACAAAACAGCTCCAGCTTAGTATGGGAGGCTGGGGGATGATGACATTGTATCCTGTGAGGGCAAGATACAAGTTGGTGCCTCCCTGCTCCCTCTTATCTGCTGGCAAGGCCAGGAAGATAGGAACAAAGGAATTTCCTGAGGTCCCAGAGCCAGAAGCTGCCACTCCAAGGAGAGCTGACTCGACCATTTTGAAACCATTGAAAAGGGGTCATCATCGCCATGGTCACCATCGCAGTCCGTTATCATTGTTGTCGTCATCAACAAAACAATGCCCGACCACCCACCACTACTGAAGATGAAAGACTGAACTATGAACCACGCTGGATCCATGGTGGTGACTATGTCCCTCTTGCTTCCTATAAAGACTCCTTGCTTCTTCTTTTCTATCTTTTCTATCACCGTCCTTCCCTTCCCCATTACCTTAATTCATAATAGTATTCATCCTTCCCTTCCCCATTTCCCTAGTTAAGATTTGTAATAAACTGGTCGGACCAACATTTGAACCGTTGTTTCTTAATCTCACGCCGGGTATATAGATAATAAAAGAACCTCCTCTCCCTCCTATAAATTGGAGCGAGACACTGAAAAGAATCTTGAAGATTAAAAAAAAAAAATTATGAACAGAAAAGGTCTGTAGGTATACCTCATGAAGGTTAATAGGGAACTACTTTTCCAACAGGCAAAGTAGGGAACATCAAACAAAAAGTGAATGATTGGTGAATTCAAAATTAACTGGTTCTTCAAACAGTGTACAGTGAAACTTCAGAATTGCTTACACATGGTGTTGCAAATACTGAGTTTTCATGGTCTACTGAAAAGTCTTTTTCAAAGACATCATCAGCCTCAGAAAGTCTTCAAGACATTGCCTGAAGGTAAGAGAACTTTCTAAGTGAGAAGTGTCTCTATGCTCCCGCCTCTTCTTCAGACTCTCCTCCGATCTGGCTGGCTAATCTTGTGATTAAAAAAACAAAAAAGATTTGACAAGGAAAACAGTTTGGGTTCTTTATTCTGGAAAAAAATGACTCAGAAAGGAGAAGCACATACAAACTGTGGTACACCATGAAGATCTTCAGAAGAAATGATCAATTTTTTCAATAACTTTAGAAATAGAAGAAAAAAATTACTTAATTTTCACTAAGATCATTTTCTACTTTGAATTATTAAGAAAAATAATTTCTGTAGAAAAGCTTCCCACAAAGATTAGAAGAACAAGGTAGAAAAATATTTGTCAAGATACAGTTATCTTCATCCTTTGCAGGAAAACTGATCAGACCATTCTTCCAGATTGATTTCTTAGTTACAACTACGATACTGGAGTAGAAAAAGAAAACTAAAGATGTTTTTTTCAATAAAAGCTGCTTCTTTAACTAAAAACTTCTCAAATACAAAGAGTTTTTCTAACAAAAGAATGAAAAGAAAAGGAAAGTTAAATAAAATAAAGATTTGAGACAACAAGTTCTTCACATTTTCAAAGGACTACTATGGGACAGAATTGAAGGTTTTATAAAAAAAATGTTCTAGTGCTTTTTATCACTTAAAATCTGTTAGACAGGAAGAGAAAGAAATCATGAGTGATGGAAAATTAATTATGTGCACAGAACTGAGCCTCAGTGCTTGAGTATTAGGAGAAGGTCACCTCTCAAATAAAGAGAGAATGAGCCCATATATAAACCCATGTTATCTTGCACAGAAACTATTTTTGGATGCTTAGAACTCCAAGATCACCCAAACAATGATTTATAGCAGTTTAATTCCTCAAGATCATAAGTTCAAAACCTTCCAGTTTGTTTAGGACAAAGCTTCAAAAGAAGAGGTAATGTGAGATCTCTCCAGTGGAAGCATTGTACTCTTTTTCTCAGTGCAAATAGAATAGCTGTGCTTCCAGCTACTTCCTCCTCTTTTCTGGTTGTTACCAGAGAGTACGTCCATTAAACGAATCCCTTTTAGTCTTTCCTCTTTATCTCATACTGTCCTCTCCGTATGGAGTAGGATGAGGGATAAAGACCTGACTTCATTTGGTGACTGCTGCTGTACCACACTAGAGAAGCAAAATGCAAGTGCTTGTTAAATCATTACTTTTATCCCATTTATAGTTGGATAACAGTGTTTCTAAAAGGATGCAGTAGAAAGGAAAAAAATGTACATAATTAACTTTTACAAAGAACTGTTCTCTTTCTCACCATCACTCTGTTGGTCTTAGAGTTTGCTAATCAGTAAATTAGAAATAGAAATTGGTGAGTTAAAGCAGATATAGACACAAAAAGATAACTGAAAAGATTAACCTGTACATCAACAAAATCTAGGTCAGGCTTAATAACCTTCAAATTGCAGCTGAGACATTGAATACTAAACTAGTCAACCATGAGAGATGCCTTCATGAAGCTAAACCAATTTGGCTCTTCTTTAGAGGAAAATTCATTACAATATGCTGACATCTATGTGATTTTTCCTTGTACAAAAGTGTTTTAGCTTTTCTAGCAAACTTGTCACAGATAATTAATGGCAGATCTCTAGAAGCAATATTTGTAAGTGAAAATACTACAATAATCTATCAAGAAGGCCTAAGCTAAGTATTTTTTCTAGCACACTTTCACGAAAAGACAAGGAAAGGAGAATGAAAGGAAGGTAATTGCTTCTTAAATGTGAATATCCCACTAAAATGTAAATGAAAGGTGACTTTAATTCAGAGTTAAAGAGAACTATTTTCTGAAAGTGCTGCTGAGTAGAATTTCTCACAGAAAACAGTAATCACAAAGCACAAAGTATTAAAAGGTCTTGCTTATCCATTTTCTAAACTCCATACATTATAATTGTGTTTTCTTTATCCTGTGTAGGTTATATATTTATTTTCTGGAATATATATATGTGTGTGTGTGTATATATATATAAGCAGTATGTCAATAGAAAAGGAAAATGGAGCATTACGAAGCACTAAAAAGCACTAAAGTTGTGCTCTCGGGAAACTAGTTCAGTAACTGCATAAACTGAGGTTTATACAGTTCAATCAAAGTCATGTTATGATATTTGTTAGGAACATAGAAAGATGAAGATTAGTCTCAATAACACCGTCTTGTATAATAGCAAATAACACCCAGCAAGCATAATACCCAATAAAAAGTTAACCTTGCTTCCAATTGTACTAACTTAAAACCAGCTACTCAAGCCTCTGCAAAGGGAAGAATTAAAGCAGGAAAAGGAGAATCCTGCTATACAACTTGAGGAAGCTAGCTCCATAACATATAAAACTCTAGAACTTCTTCTGATTTCATATATCAATGAACTGTGCTCACTCAGTCCTTGCATCTGATACTCCTTGTGGAGATTTCATGGAATTATTTGCCTTACCCTATCAAATAAAAAAAACCCATCACGTACTCTGGAACCATACTATGGCAAAAAAAAAAGTGTACAGAATGAGTTTAATTTGAAGACTTTAAGGTTGTGCTTAACAATGAACCTATGTAAAAATATCAGTTAATTTTCATTGAATCCTAACAGAAATAATATATTGTAATTATTCATAGTTATAAAAGTATGCATGTTCTAGCCAATGTTATCTTCACTTTTTGATGTTTTGCCTAAGTTTCAAAGCAAATGATTTTCAGAAACCTTATCAAATAAGCAAGCAGTTTCATACAGGAGTCTGCATCAGATTTGTACAACATGTACCACTCCAGCACTGTATGCAAACTAATAAAGGCAATGCAAGCCCTTTAAATATTGTTATGGTTGGTTTTATTTTTTTCATACAGAAAGTGTTACTGTACTATTCATAGACCAAATTTAAAATCAAAATATTGGCCTCAGTTGATATCCTAAATATAATACTAAAATGTTAAATGAATACTTGTTTTCTTTTCAAAACAATATCACCTATTTAAAGAAATAATACTGCATTTTAATAGAAATAACTCAGAAGTATACAATTAAAACTATAGATATTGACTTGAACACCTAAAGTATCTCCTATCATTATGAATATAAATAAGCAAAGAGTATTCACTTCTGGCAGACTTAACAGTGATTGTCTATTGAAGTGGTTATTTGCTATTTAGAATCTAATTCATCACACTATTAATATCCAAAATTTCTGCATAAAATATCCTTCAGGCTAGCTTTGATTTTCATTGTTAGAAAAATTCTAATATTCTTTATCAGAAGTATAGTTCCCATGTCTTATTAGCCAACAATTAAATACAAAAAAAATAAGAAAGGTATTGAAACTGTTGATATGATTCATCTCATTGTACTCCTTGAAGTTATGCAGGATCCAGACTATTCTTTATAGATAACTGTCTCGCTCTTCCTTAAAAGTCTCTGATTATTTCTCTTACAAGGAAGTCAAACATTCTAACAAAAAAAATCGCCTTAAAAACCGGTGTGGTTGGGACTAGGTTTAAACAGGTAGCTAAAAGTCTCACTATAAAGAGACCAACCAGGTAACTGCTAGAAATTATACCTGGAGTTATGGTTTCTGTAGTTTGTAGTGAGGAGAGCTTATTATTTTGTTACGAAAAACTGCAAAAATAAACAGAACTTCTGTACAGCATTTGATGGACAGTTCTGAGAAGTAAAAGAATGCATCTTAAGGTAATACAAGGATTTCATGTTTTCCATATGTAAACAGAGCAATTACATATCTTATTAGGCATGCAACCAGGCTTTTAGAGCATATAACAGGTGATACCTAACAGCAAGAGAATAGTTGCAAATACTTAACAAATGACCTAGAGAGAACTTGATGAGCCAGAGGCACCAGCATCTACTTAAATATGCAACACCATTTTCAACATAATTAGTCATCTAATTGCAATCCCAAACTTAGTCAATACATTTGCACGTGTAATTAATTATGGTTTGTTTAAAAGCATTTCATTTATTCTTCATCTCCAATAAATCACATTACCAAAGGATAGTTTTGATTTTCAGAAACAACGGAGAAAATGCAGAGAATGAAGAAGGATACACAAAGTAAAAGAAAGCAGTGTATGGTAGCATACTATTTGTGCTATCCTGCACTTCAGAAAACACGTATTCTCCTTTTCTCATTTCTTTAATTTTCCTTCTCCTACTTCCACTTCTTCCTTCCCTTATCTCCTTTATTTTCTTCTGAAACAGCAATCTTTTCTATTTCAATCTTTTGTACACCTGATTTCTATCAGTTACATACGTAAAAGACCCTATAAGCATTCTGTATAAGTGAAGTATCAATTATATTGGTCAGATTCACATTACAAACTTTGTGCAAGCAGACAGCTGTGAATATATAAAGCCTTTTTTTTATAGATATTTACCATTTGTGCTATACTAACATTTAGAATCTCTATCATCAGACTACTGTCATTACTCTGACAGCTTTTTTGTCAGCATGTCCCAAAAGGATTGCACTTAAAGTATAAGTTGCACTTTGTGCAAATCAGCATACAAAGAAACAAGTATAATACTACACAGATCAATACAAAATGCATCTTCTGTGAAGCTGCAAATTCTAAAAGATTCTCACAAATGGCTGAGCAAATGGATTTAAAGAGGCTTACCATTTTTGTTACTTATTTTCCTTTGGTTTGTTTGTTCTAATGAGAAGCATGAAAGAAAACGGAAATTATTTACTTGAGCAATTAAACAATTGGTCAGAAGAGTTTATTTGTTTATCTGAAAAGAGGCAGAATTCAAGTTCTGTATACTTCAAGACAAGGAGGAAAATAATAAAGGACAGAAAATAAAGAAGAACTGAGACTTCAGAATGATGATTTGCAACCTATATATGACAAGATCATTTACAGGTAGAATAAAAGAAACAGATGTGATAACTATGAGCTAGGAGTATCTCAGCCCCACTTCCATCAGCAACGACAAAAAGATTAATTGCTTTTGCAAAGACCAGAGAAGTCAGAGTTGCAGTAATCAAGTCTAAAGATACTCAGCCTTTGCTAGACTTTTATTACTGAAGACACACAGTCCCCTTCCCCCACACATCCCTTCCATTTTATAGCTATGAAACAATCCTCATGATGAGAGCTTAGAAGTTGTGACTGAAGCCTGATATGGAGACTGAGAACATCATGCAGTGCATTTTGGCACGTGGACCTAAGTAAGACAAAGCACAGCATAGGCAGCGTGACACAGAAAGACTGAGATAGAAAACAGTGAGACCAGCCTAGGTGTAGGACAAGCAAGAGCACCAGAATATGTTGAATGTGAGTTGCTAGTTACTTACACACAAGATGGTGTACAGAAAGCACAGTAAGATTTTACTTTGGACAACTGTAAGCAGATCTGGAGTGCAAATACCTCTGCATTTAAACAGATGACCATACCTAACAAAAAAACACATAGCAAAGATTTAAATCTGATAGCTTAATGATGGCAACAGCACAAGATATGCACAGAATTAGGGATATACATTCAAGAAAATAACTTCTGCAGAGCCTCAACTCACTAATTACAGTTGATTGTGTGATAGAAAAAAAAAAAAAAGATACATCTTGGATTTTGTACTAGACATAAACTTGGAATGTAAAGAAGAAAATAATTTGTAGCTGGTTGATCAGTGAAGAAAAGGATAACGGTCCTAAAATTTGGCTAGGAAGACTTTGGTGGGAAGTTTCAAGTAAATGTATGGGGGCAAATCAAACTGGAAAGTGTCTAAAATAATAGAAGAGTAGGCCAGGAACTTGATCATAAAACAAGAAAAATTTGCATTCAGTTATTTTACATTATAGATAAAAAATAAGATGAAATGAGACAAGTGCTAAAAACAATTTTTATTGAAATTTCTTGAAGTCAGGCAAGAATAATGAGTCTTTCAATCATGAGAGAAAAAACAGATGAACAAGTTTTAAAATCAAAAGATTAAATAAAAGAAGATGAAGAAAAAATCATCAAGTTATTGAGGATGAAGAAATAAAGTTGACAACAAAGCTGTTGCATCTATCACAGAGGAAAGGGGAAAGAAACGTAGGAGAGGAATGGGAGGCAATAAATGGGAAATTGAGTGAATCAGAAATCACCTTTATCTCATGGAAATACTACTTTTTTTAAAAAACAATGGAGTTGAGAGAAGAATCATATGCATGTACAGTACAGAGGGTTGTTAGAGTTAGGGTAAGTTTGGTTAGGATGTGGTTGGACTTGATCTTTAAGGTCTTTCTCAACCTGAGCAGTTCTATGATTCTATGAGTCTACTTATTAAAAAGTCCATATTTTATTTGATGAAAAGTCTAATGACAGGAAAAAAAAAAAAACCACTTGACATGTAGTTGCCTTCTGCAGTGTTTCAAAGTCTCTCGCAAATATGGCGTAGAGATCAGGGATAGTGTAAAGGTACTAGGTATTACAAACTTAGCTGAAAGGTTGCTAGAGAGCACGATGTGACTGCATGATTAAGCCTTTTGTTCAAAGCACTAGAAGTGCCCTTTCCCATTAAAGCTTTTAGTTATTACAATGATTATTGTCCAGAAGGAATTTTCTCTGGGCTCCTCCTCCAACAGAATCTAGGATAAAAATGGAAAAGGGGCAGCGCCTGTGGACAGAACTGGCATGCAAAATCTGTAAGGAGCAGAGGGAATGTAAAAGATAACCAGTTCACAAAATGTTCAAATAACTTAAATCTTTTTATTTTTCCTCTTGTCTGGAGTAGTATATCTTACATGTAGGTCACTCCAAAAGTAATGCTTCTTATTTATTCCCATGGAAAATACTACAGATCCAAAGAGCACGATAACAGTATTTGATAGAGAAAATTCTCTGCTAAAAAACACACTTTTTCAGCATAGTCAACAACATTAGCTATGCAATGTAACTAGCATGCCACACTGGTAAAAATCCATACAGCTGTCCACGTGGCTTGTCATTCATGTTGCAGTTGCCACTGCTGAAGTGCACTACCCACAGCCTCGCTGTGCTCATATCCACAAACATTCAGCAAGTATTGATGAATGTCAACTGGTGCCATTTTTTTCACATGGAAAATTCAATGACACACCCTTGCTTCATGTGCGCTTCCATGTCAGACACCATTTTATCAGACTGCCCCTCTGCTGCTATCATCTGTCGCATGGCAGCTGAATGTAATGGGATGTTGGTAGGAAGGTTCTGCCTCTACTGCCAATCAACATCCATCCCTGATGTCGTGGGACAACATAATAAAATAGGAGGCATTACTTTCAGAGCAGCCTTTTCATATGCATCTGAATGCATTGAAACTTTCATAAATAGCTGTGCTCCCTCCTTTTCTTTCTGGGTAGGAAGAGAAGCTAAAATTAATTGACTTACGTATTGATTTACAATTTCAGTACATCTCATTATGTTGACTGCTGTAATACTAAAGAGATGGTTCTCCTTTTGGGCTCTCTTTAAAATGGCAGTGATATCAGTAAAGAACCCTGCTTTACCAGGAATGGGCACCACAGAGTAACTCTGACCACAATTTTATTCACATATATATACACATACATATAATTACATATATTAAAAATCATATCTGAAATACACCTAATTTTATAAATATATTATACATACACACAGAATATTTCTGTGTATATATGTAAAATTCTATGCAGTGAAACCTCTATATCTTTTCAGGACAGAATAAATCAAGGAAATGTAACAGTGGTTTCCTTCCCAAGAGTATGTCTAGAACCTCTACAAATGTCTATCTCTGCATTGCCAACCACAGTCACTCAAAAGTGATTAAAATGACTTAAAACCCATGACATTTTGAAAGGCTGCAATTGTGGACATAAATTACAATATGCTTGAGCCTTCTCTTACTCCAGGGGCTTACAGTTGATGCAGCTGCATATTTCCAAGATTCAGTTTGCTCTGTAGCACACAGAATTTTAAGTTTCGGGTTTCTGAACTAGATCATTAGCCTATTAAAATTAAAAGTTTCAAGGTACTGCCAACTTGTACCTCTCAGGGTATCATGGAGTTAACTAGATCAATCTATGCCCATGACAGGGGGGAAGTAGGCCCCTGCTCCCCCCTCCTCCCCACCAAGGCCCACAAAATGGGATGGAAAAGGGAAAAGGGATAGGGAGATGGGAGCTGGGCTCAAGGAAGAAAAAAAAAAAACAACAAAACAGCAGCAACGATCTATGGAAGAAAACTTATTTTACTATGATATTGGAATGCAAGATAACACAATATAATACAATCTAATTGGAATTGAGACTAATAAATCAAATAAAATAGGAGAGAGAGAGTTCCTGAGACAGAGTCAAACTTGAAAAGCTTGGAACGGCTAGGAAAGCACCTCCAACACCCACTGCAAGGCAGTAAGAAGAGACTGCCCAACCAGGAAGGGCCAGATCCCATGACTTCGGTGACGCACAGGGACCCGGAATTGGAGCATTAACACTTTAACTCCCAGTGCACTACATAATGTTATGATGTGGAATACGGAAAACCAGAAACACAAAACCATGACACGAGGACACATTCTGTATCTCAGATCATCTATCAGTTTTCATCCATCCTTGTCTTGTATTAGAGCAAGACCCACAGGTATATCCTACACTTTCCTTTCCTACTTCCCCTGGAAATGAAAACCATGTATCCAGAGGACAGAAAGGAGGCACACCAGGAGTTGCACAATGTGTGAAGACAATGTGCATTATGGTATGCTATGTAGATTAGTCACCATTTCATTTCCTACTCTACTTTGTAAATTTCCAGAGATCTAATTATTTTATCAGTCGCAAGTTGATCCCCTACAGAATAATTTTTAGGTCCAGTTGTCTTGCAAATATGCTCATCAACAACACGTGCACATTCTGCTTTTTCACATATTTCTATTTCACATAGAATGGAAATAAAACCTCCAATTTAAATAGCTATATAATGGACATTCACACAGTCTAATAAACAGAAGTCTGATGAAAATTAACCACCTTTTCAAGTTTGTTCAACACATTATTACAGTCTCACAGTGGCATAAACAGCACAACTTCCTAGTGTAAAATATATAAAATGTAACAATCCTTTAGTTATTAAATTATTGCTGGTATTTAATGTGTAACTCCTAACAATTTAATCAAATCATTTTTTCTAATCTCTTATGCCTTCCATCTTCTAAAACTATGGTGAGCAGTTAATCACATTAATCACGTAGCAAACATTTATATGTTGAAAGAGACCACTTTTATCAATTATTTTTTTTTTTTAATTTTTAAATTAAACAAACCTTGTTTCTTCAGTCTTTCCTTATCTATACAGATTGCATGCACCTTTTAGGTGCACCCCAATATCAATCTGCCAATCTTGCTGAGGTTTCTCTAGTTCTTGTACAGGAGGTACTAAATAATTACCTACTGCATCCTAAATGAAGTTTCTATTAAGTAATTAAGGATAGTTTCTGTAATACCATCACATTTGTCCTTGCAGTTTACAACATGTTGCATGAAATCCCTCCACTGCAATCTCTTTTATTTTAAAATAAACTCTAGCCTTGCAGTTTTTATGACAAATGGCATGACAATAGGATATATCTCAGTGAGGTAAAAAGCATATTAGAAACTACCTTATCAGCTCTGGCAGACTACCTATATCAATGTATCATTATAGGGAAGACATGGTCTACTCTGAATTTTTATTTTTCTGTTTAAGAGAAGCTGAATTCTTTGGCTGGATTTATTTATTTAATGGAGGTTCCTTGAAGAAAAGATTTCCCTTTTTCTATTCTCTGGACTGAAGAAAATATATATTCTCAATTTTAGTGTTGTACTAGCATACTTTGTTTGAAATATCAAAAAATTGTGCATATTTGAAATTAGCATCTCCAATTGCTAATGGACTATTGCTAATACAAAATACACTGAAAGGAAAAAAGGCCCTGGCTTATACAGCTGTCAGTACCATACATTCATTGGCTTATTGACAAGAAGTCTCCTTGTTTGGGGATCAAATCTGCTCACTGTTCCCAGTACAAAACCCTTCATCTAGATCTTCCATTTAGACAAACAATGCATGAAATAACATACAGATTGGTAGTTTGCTATTGATCTTACATCTGGGAAGACTTATTTACACTAATTATACAATTGTATAAAAGTTATCACAATAACACAAAATGATACTGAGTAGATAGTTCATAATAGGATATAGACAGTTAAGAGTAGTGTGGAACAAAAAACTTCTCCAGTGTGTTTAGTGAAATATGGTCTTATATTTAATTATCACAAGCTAAGTCATATTAGACCTTAATAATTACTTTCATTCACTCTTAGGAGCCTGTAGAAGCAACAATCTCAGACATTACCGAGGGTCTTTTAGGCACAGATTTTATCTCCCAGTACAACGAAGCACGAAACTTAGAACAAAACATAGCTCTAAATGAGGTGAAATAAACATCAATTAACTACTTAGCATATACTTCCCCCAGGCTAGAAACTGTAGAAATCCCCAGCTTATTTTTGTGCAGTTCCACTGCAATAAAACAGACAAGATGTCAAAAAGAAAATAACTTAACTTGAATACCATGCCAGGAAAGAGTCAGTGATGTATTTGCAGATTTGATACAGGGCTTTTCAAAATGACTGCTCAAATCTGGCTGCACCAAGGGCAGGTCCTACCTGACCAACCTTGTTGCTTTTCACGATGTTGCAGTTGCAACAACGGACAAGGGAAGAGCCACTGATGTCATCTGTCTGGTGTTCAGTAATGTTTTGACAGAACACCACATAACAATATTCTCTCCAAATTGGATATACATGGATTTGATGGGTGGATCATTTGATAGGCAAGGAACTGGTTGCAGGATCATACCCAGAGTGTGGAGATCAATGGCTCAGTGTCCAGATGGAGATCAATGACAAGTGGTTTCCCTCAGGGGTCAGTACTGAGTTTGATACTCTTTAATATCTTCATCAATGACATCAACAGTGGGATCAAGCGTACCCTCTGCAGATTTGTGGATGACACCAAGCTGCGGTGTGTGGTCAACATGTCTGAGGTATAGGATGCCATCCAGAGAGACCCAGAAAGGCTCAAGCAGTGGTACAGGGAACCTCATGAGGTTCAACAAATCCAAGTGCAAGGTCTTGCATCTGGGTCATGGCAATCCACACCATAAGTACAAGCTGGGCAATGTAAGAATGGAGCAGAGCCCTGCCAAAAACGACTTTTGGGGTCCTGGTGGATGGTAAGCTGGATATGAGGTAGTAATATGCCCTCACAGCCAAGAAAGCCAATCATATCCTGGGCTGCATCAAAAGAAGAGTGGCAAGTAAGTTGCAGGAGGCAATCCTGCCCCTCTACTCTGTGGTGGTGAAACCTCACCTAGATTACTGCATCTGGATGTGGAGTCCTCAGTACAGGAGAGATGTGGATCTACTAGAATGTGTATAGAGGAGAGACACAAAAATTATCCAAGGGATTGAATACCTTCCCTAGAATGATAGGCTGAGAGAGCTGGAGCTGTACAGCCTGAAGAAGAGAAGGCTGTGGAGAGAACTGATAGTGGCCTTTCAATATCTGAAGGAGGCTTTCAGAATCATAGAATTGTTTGAATTAGAAGAGACCCTCTTGTCCATCTCGCCTGCAATGTAACAGGGACACCCACAAAGGGACACCTACAGCTCAATCAGATTGCTCATCAGAGCCCCATCCAGCCTGACCTTTAGAAGGAGGGGGACAGACTTTTTAGCACTGCCTGCGGTGAAAGGACAAAGCAAAATGGTTTAAAACTTAAAGAGGGGAGATTTAGATTGGATATAAAGAACACATTTTCTTATAGTAAGGGTGGTGAGGCACTGGAGCAGGTTGCCCAGAGATGTGGTGGATGCTCTATACTTGGACACATTCGAGGTCAGGCTGGACGGGGTTCTGAGCAACCTGATCTAGCTGTAGGTGTATCCGTTCATTGGAGGAGGTGGACTAGATGACCTTTATGGATCCCTTCCAATTCAAAAGATTCTATGATTCTTTCTTCTTTTTTTAAAGCAATGGCCAGACAACACAGACCAGCAATTAATTATTTACAGCTATATTAACCTTGTGTTATTTCATATGTTACATAATCATGTATTCAGTAATATATCAAATAGTTGAAATTTTTGCTTAATTATATGCATATATATATATATATACACATGTTGACAAAATTTGTTGTAAAGTATCAGGAGAAAGTTATAATTGTCACTGTTTTTGCTGCTGGCTTTGCCCAGATGTGGCTGTAGAGATGCTCCATATTGTGACAAATCTCCAGAGAATCTTTCAAAGAACAATAGGAAAATGACACTTGTACCTACTATTTTGAGTGAGATGTATTGGAACGTGTCAAATTTTTCAGCCTCCTATGCTCATGTTGCTGAGCTTTTCTATTTTCACATGGACAGAATTACAAGTGTTGTTCCTGGTAGCAGAGAAGAAACTGTTCAGCAACAGGACTGAATCAATAGCACAGTTTTTTAACTTAGATTCTTTTTTGGTCTCAGAATAGTCTTTCAAATGTATGAAGATTTGCATGCCACCACTTCTAAACTAACTGAGCCATAGATTTTAAGCACCAAAGATTTTTTTCAAACCTGCACTGAGACTGTCTTCATCAAACAACCTATGAAAGCTTGGCCAACACCTCTCATTCAGATATCTATTCAGTAATTGCCATTTGGACATTCCAGTGCTTGCCATAACACAGAGATTTGACCTACAATTCTATTCACACAATGGAAAGATTTATATTGATATGAGTTCAGATGAGGTTTTATTAATATTTGTATTATCAAGCGCTGAGGAGTCTTAGAGACCTCTTACAGTCCTTGGCCTCACTTGATCTCCTGTATAAATAGATCCTTTTTCAGGACATCCTTTTCAAAGATATTGATGTCAGAGAGATTGAAGAACTTCAGAGTTTAATTTGGTACTTCATTTTCCAATTGACAAATAAAGAAAAGAGTTACTTATTTCAGTTTATTGTTAATTTTCAGTTTCGTTCCCTGCAGACCAATTTGGCAGTTTTTTGTTTTTTTCTTATTCATGCATGCATCATATATACATATATGTATTTATTAGAGTAGATATATGCATATATGCATATAGATGTATTGTATATCCAACTTGAAAATGCATGTACACTATGTAAAATATTTGGAAGGCCTGATATATTTAGCAAAAATAGTGCCTTGTCACTTTCTGTCCTTACTGTACACTATTAAAACCAGTGCTCTATGAAAACTTCTTCATCCTCTGTTGTTGCCTGTTCTTCAAATTTCACCTACTGAAGATATCTGGGAAAAGATGAATAATTAAAATACAATGGCTTTCCCTCCCTGCTGTACTCCTCACATTCCAAATATATATACCTACATAAGCTAACTTCACATACACGTACAAAAATTCCAAGAACAACTTCTATAGAGTAAAATGAGTGAATGTTTGAAGTTTGAAACCCCAAAATGCTGCTGAAAGCTTGCCAAAACTTCAGCATGGTATTTTTAACTGATTCTCATGAATTATCTGATTTGTTATAAAGAGTGACTTGTGTGTCTATACATAAGAGGCTGCTGCTATTTTAGGTACTCTGCTGAGACATCCTCATGACAAGGGCAGCTATGTTCAATGACAATGTTCAAGAGATTGTGCCTTTCTGAAACTGTAGCTCATAAGACTATGCACAATAACTATGACATTTAAAATGCCACTAGAAAGGTATATTTAAGAAAATGAATCACATCTATAAAGCCTGTAAAATCTACTGTTTTCCTCAGAAATTAAATGTTGTACAGAAAGTGCTTCATTTCATCATTCAGGTCACAACTGTTTATTACAGAAGTCTTCAGATTCAGTAATTTCAACTACAAATTACATGATTTTCTTTCAGCACTGAATATATACAACATGGAAAGCACACATAAGAGAAAATATTAATTTCAAGCCCTAAGAGTAGAAAAGAAACTTTCTTCAGCAATATATGCTAATTTTTTCTCCTTATGTTGGTAACAAGCCAACATCTAAGAGTTGAATAGAGCAAAAAAGTACTTAACAGCTAAAAGATGAAACTTGCCAGAAACATCTTAAACTCTAGTAAAACGAAAAATGTAGTCTAGTCTATATTGGTATGTTCAAAATGATTATCACATGCTTGTGTATGAAAGGACCGTGTACATTAATGTGTAAATATTTCTAAAAGACCCCTTAAGTTATGAGTGTCGAAGGATATACAGGAGCAGGACATAATTACCTATGTAGGGTCTTACAGACTAGCATTAGCACCAGTATAAAGATGTATAGCAGACATGTGGAGGTGGGAGAGGGAGCAGGAATCAAAAACATCATTTCCTAAAATGTTCCCAAAAATTAAAAGAATTGGGGCTATAGGATGAGTTCAGTACATTACAAAACAATGATTGATTAACTGTTGATGCATATATTTTTACTGTAAATAGTTCTCATGAAGAATCTTATAGTTGTCATACCAAACGCTGTCTCACATTTCCTATGAAATGATCTTAGATTTTTTTCATCATCGTTATCACAAAAATTCACATTATTCATAAAAAAAGAGGGTAGAGATGCTGTGCGGTACTTTAAAAATTAACCTTCCATTTAGAGCCTTATAGCATTTCACTTGTTGCAGTGAACTCTGCTTTTGACTTATTAGACATTCACTATTGCTGACGCAATATTTTTACCTTATACATCCAAATGCTCATCGTCATGGCAATGAATCATCAAATCGCAAGACAGTGATATTCTATGATATTGGTTTTCTTGGGTGAATGCATTTTAACTCTGTAGGATTTGGATTATAAATTTATACTCAGGAATACATAGAATTTAGTAGATGATTCTAATAGATTATTTAAGTAGCCCAGAAGCAAGATCCAGAAATACAAATGCACAAAGCTTCACAGTCAGTTAAATGAGCACAAAATCTGCACCCGAACAGTTTGCTGCAAAAAGTACCATCAACAGAAACTAGCAGGGAGGTCAAGTTGGCCCTGGTGAAACTGCAGAGTCACTGCCCTGAAAGTGTTCAGGGCGACAACCAAGGCAGTGTAGAAAAAACCCAGAAGAGGAGGCTTGTCATGGTCTCTTCAATTTTAAGTAAGTGGCCTCTTTCTCTTCCTCTTTTTTTAATTTAAATTTTTGAAAGAAAGTTATCAGTAAGAGATGATGCATATAACCAGCTATGGACATCACAGTTAAGCCTACCTCCTCAGCCTTTGTGCAATGCACACAAATTTATGAAGTCTTCTACAATATATATGCTATTTTTACCAAGTCTAGATAATTTCAAGCATGAGTGATTGAAAAAAGACTAAGGATGCTACTAATCGTAACAGTGGAACAATTTAAATCTAACTGATGAAGATCAAAGGAAAATAATTATGAAAAATTTGAAAGCAACTATAAATCTATAATCAGGGTGGGGGGGTGTTAAGTGAATAAATGAATAAAATAAGAATATTTGAGTTGACAGAGGGAAACAACATTTCAAAAGTCCTCAGGTATTTGATATTATATCAAAAAATGACCTAAATTCTCAGACTCTATTTAACAGAGATCCCAAAAGAACATATCTGAAGGTAATCTGCCTGAACCTGTTCAAACATCGTCAATATCTCCCACCAGAAAAAGACAAGATATGTCTGGTAATCTGTTAGGAAATAAAAGCTTTCTTTAAAGAGATACAGAAATTCAGCAAAAGAAACAACAGTTTAACAGGTTTATCAATCAACTTTCTCAATCTTCAAAATGTCTAACGTTTTTTAGACAAATTTTTAAGGAAATAGAGAAATATAAACAAATACTGCAGCCAAAGATTAGACAACACTATTAACTTAAGTGTCTAAATAAGAACATAAAAACATGTAGTGGAATTTTTTCTTCATACAGAAGAAAATGCAGCAGTTCACTAATTGCTTTCCATTGGAATTACAAAAGTTAGTACTCTTCTATGTGAGACGTCATATGAGGTACCTCCTAACCTCCTAACAGGACCATTGATCTCCCCAGTAACCTCTGGCTCTTTGGAAAAAAAAAAAAAAGAAAAGCCAAATACAACCTACAAAAATGAAAAATATCCAAGTACCTAAAAAAAAGTCTGTATGTCATTTTGCCTTGTTTTCATAAATAGGGCTCAAAAAGTTAATTGTGCTGAAATAAACACTAGCATAATGCCTAAGGATACCTTTTTCTACCTGGCTATGGAGTGTCAGCAGCATAGATGCTGCACATAAACTATAGAATAACCCACTAGGAAATCAGCTACAGCAAGATTTCTTACAAACATACCTGGGGTATTTTTAAAAATTAATATTATACTGCTATGCTTGGATTAATTAGCTTTCTTCTTCATTTACAAAGCATATCTGTCTGGTTTATGAACTTAGTCTCTATTCCCCACTCTTGCAAACCTGTTTAATTAAAGTTTTAACTACTGCATTAGCTTTGGAAACAGTAGAATGACTTTTATTACTAGAAATCTAAATCCTTCTTTTAAACATACTCCGCAATGGAAATACGACATGTTCCATAATATTCCTGGATAGACACACAACCTTACTACCTTAAATTATATATATTATCCATTTCCACCAAGTTGCATGTAGGCAATGTTGGCCTTTTTGCACTGAAAGTTGCACTAACAGTGAAACTTTGATTAATTTAGCCAGCCATCACATCAGTCCCCCGAAATCCACTAAAGGTCACCTTTCCTTTTTAGGCATGTACCTATTTCTAATCTGCTCGTTTATTTCCTCATCCATTATTCCATTCTATCTCTTTTAGGGATCCATCACTTATTAGACTCTCATCTCTACTAGTATGGTATTACACTTTGGTTTTCAATTATAGCAAATCCTATCACAATCTTTTTCAGCATATATCACTGGCTTTCCTTCATGCTATAATAAATGTTTGAATACTAATTTTCTTTTCTTTTTTTTTTTTTTTGCTATATATATATAAAATTGTAACATTGTATCATTGTAACCTATTAATAAGAAATACTGGTTGGAATAAACCTGAGCTTATAGAAATACATGACGTACAGTTTATCATGTATTTTTCGCTAAATATTTAAAAGTTTCTGGCATAATGATCAGTGAGCAGAAATTATTTGTGGAATCCCTGTCAACTACAACAAAGCAGAAAATATTTTTGTCTCTCCTAAGCACAGCTGCTTAAAGACTTGTTACACATTATACCTCAAATACTCCACAGTTCCATCTCACAATTTATTTCACGGAAGTGGAATGTCAACAATAGTGAGTTCCATAATAATGAAAAAAGATAATGGTCATTTTCCCCCTGCTCTCATTTGAATCTCATAACTGGTGAGACGATCAAATCTAAAAACTTATTAGTTCTGCTACTGCAAACTATTCAGGCCATCATTTCAGGATCAGTTTGCAGCACAAAATTAGGGAGGGAATCTTTTTAAATGAACAATTTACAATTAATATTTCTGCCAACATATATTAGCAAGCTTTACTGAATGGAAAACAATTTCAAAATTTTCAAATTAAAACTTGAGTAATTATTGCTTACAGTTGACAGTGCTATAAAATACAAATTGATACTACAGAATTTTGTCAAGCTGTAAATCTAATTAGGAAAAGAAGCAAATAATAGGAAACTCTATACTCTTCTCCTAAATTTGAAAGAGAGCAAGAAAGAGAGAGTTCAAGCATCATCAGGTCATCCTGTGTATAATTCTGCGGCCATTAATTCACACGACGGAAAAACGTAAGTGTATAAAATCAACTACAAAGCTTTGAAACATTTTTGTTTGTGACATTTTTGTAGTCCTTACATGTGTCCTAACCCCATTTAAGATGAGACAAATATGGCACAAAATAAGTTTCAAACAGATCATAGAATTACAGAATGGCTTGGGTTGGGAGAGACCTCAAAGATCATCTAGCTTTAACCCCCTTGCCACAGATGGGGCTGCCAACCACTAGATCAGGCACTAGATCAGATTGTGGAGGGTCCCACCCAGCCTGGCCTTGGACACCTCCAGGGATGAACCTTACACAACTTCTTTGGCAGCCTATTTCAGCACTCTTATCTGTGAAAAACTTCCCCCTGACATCTAATCTAAATCTTCTCTCTTTCAGTTTAAAACCATTAGCCCTTAATTTTAATTTAGACTAAATTTGTATCTCTTTGTATTTATTGTAAACTCCGTGGAAATAAACAGGAGGCATTACTTTCAGAGAGACCTACATTTTTACATGAAATAGGGAATACATCTGCACTGCTGTAAAATGAAATAATAATAAACAGTAAGATTTATTTAAGTTATTCAGAATAGACTTTTTTGTTTCAGCATGTTTTCCTTTAATTTGCAAACACAATGTTATCCTTGATCTTAACACAGCTCAAGCTAATAAAAAATGTCCTTTCGATTTACAAGAAGAAAGTGCACAGAATTACCAGGTCCTAAACACTGCCTTTCAGTGCATCTAGGAAAATCTGCTGCTGACAAATATATGAACTCACTGTTCATTTTCTGGGATGAGAAACCCAGTAAATTCAGTTAATGGATGTCTCATATACTTCTTATAGGAGCATAACCCAACACCACCATCTTTCATCCTGATTTCCTCTACAGAATGGGTTTAATAATATTTTCTTCCACCTACTTCCAGTGCTGTTCTGGGCTTTTAATGAGATATATGTAGGTGAGCATTTGATTTCAACCCTTATCCAGAAACAATGCAAACGAACATCTAAAAGTTCAGAAGATGCATATTGCTCAGCATTAAAACTATTTTTACTTCAGTGTCAAATTTCAGGCCACCAATGACATTTGTATCCATAGCTTAGAAAGAACAAATAGTAAATAATTTTTTAGAATTAAAACATATGAAAACATTTTATTAATTTTTCAATGCTTTAAAATATTAGTGCATTTTAATGCTCATGTTTTAAAAAAAAATCTTCATAAAGACAACCCATCGAGTTTCCCATTGAGATGATTACACTTATATGCATGTCTTTTCTAAACATCTGATAACTTAGCAGCACAACTTACAGTGAAACAGAAATTAAATGTTTCTTTAAAGAAAAAAAGCCTTCAAAATACACATTTTCTTAACTAATAATCTCCACTAATAAGTAGAGATAAATACACTGCATTTCTTCCATTTTCTAACACATAAAACATTCTTCTAAGTGTTACATAATCCATTTGAAAATTAGTATTGAATATCATAGAATTGTAAATCTTTAGGCCAGTCTCCCACCCAAACCAGGGTTAGCTACAAGGTCAGATGAGGCTGTTCAGTTCTTTACCCGATTGGGTCTTGAAAATCTCTAATGGTGGAGACCTCATTTAACAAACAACCCACCACGCAATTATCATGGAGAAAAAGTTCTTTCTTTTTGATCTGAAATATTCTTATTTCAAGTTATGTATCCTGCCTTCTCCTCCTACCATGCACCACACTGAAGAGCCTGGTTCCAATCTTCTTATTACCCTTTCCATCAGTACAAGGGCATTTCTGCTAGGTGACATCAGTGCCTTATCCCCATGATGAACAAGTCCTGATGCCTCTGCTTCTCCTTACAGGGCAAGAGCCAAAGTCCTTGGACATCTTAAAGTCCTCCCACAGAACTCACTCCAACTTATTAATGCATTTTGTGCTCAAAACGGGGCACATTCGTCTATATACACATAATTCAATGATACAATGTTTGGTTTTTTTTTTCCTAAAATTATATTTGTGTGCATGGTAGAATCCTATTCAAAATGTTTTCATGTAAAATCTAGAAAATATTTTTTTTGTAGAAAATAAAGACCAATTCTTATTTTTTGCATGTCTTTATTCAGCAAATGGAAGGTTGTCAAGAGAAGTAAATTAGTGATGATAACTATGCTGAATATTTACACAGCAGAGAACTTTACAACTGACCAATGAAGGAAAGAAATAGCTGAGGCTACAATGCTCTCATCTGATGACATGAGCATGGTCCACAAAGACTGAGGTAATTCAAACGCAGTTTCCCACCTCCTCTCCATATTTCTGCTCTTCATATACGTAGTTTTCTAATATAAAGACATAAGAAGCTTGGTTTTCTTTTTTCTCTTAAAAAACTTCTGTAAAATATTTCTGTACAAGATGGAATGGCACTTCATACAGCTACAGCTAATGCTGGCAATAACTGTCTGAAGATACATTTCCTGCATATGCTGGAGTATACTTCACAATAACCATGGGCTGCATAACTACAGTGATTCACTGAAAGCCAAGAGAAGCGTTACTCCAAGTAGTCTACTGAGCATTTAAAAAACTTCCCCACTGTTTATTACTATAGCATTAAAATTGTCTCTGAACACCACTGAGACTCGTTATGCACAGTGCTTACAGCTATGCCATCTCAAAAGAGATTCTGCTTTCCGCATTTTAGAATGCTGTATCTTTAATTAACCGCCCTTCCCTCCTCCCCCGCCCCAGAAAAAAGAAGAAAACCCAAACCTTTCTCCTCCTTGTAGATGCAGTTGACAATTGTGTCTTGCTTCAGATTCACACTAACAGAGAGTAGCTGAGTACTTATTACAATTACACATTCAGGTTTTTAGTACCTTTGGTTTAGTCTGAAGAATGACTCTGTAAAAATTAGTGCTATTGATGACGTTTCATTTGTTATCTCTTAATGTTGCCCAAACCAAATGTCCCCACTTCAGAGATAATAGGATATGTTGTTTCATATTTTTTTCTTATAAGCCAACACAGCAAATTCTGTACAAACTTGGAACATCTTATTATACTGTCTTTTTCTTTTAATAGGAGAGTTAACAGAGGGCACAAAGGGTCTACATGGAAACTCCCTTCCCTTCAGTGAGCCTTAACAAATGCAATAAACTGAAATACGAGAAAAATTGTATTAATATGCTCAACCATTTAGCAATCTCTTCTGCTGCCTGTGCTCTCAAGAAGAATTAATGTTTAAATGTTATGAATATTATGTAGGCCACTTTAAAAGTAATGCCTCCTATTTATTTCCATGGAAACTGCAACAGATACCAAGAGCACAATAACACTACTGACTACTACAAAATTCTGAGCTACAAAAGCCTATTTTTCAACACATTAACCACTTATTAGCTATATTTTTTTCACCAGTGATGAACAAGAATCTGCATGCTGCGCTTGTAGAAATCTGCACGCCCAACCAGAATGTGGCTTATCTTCCACATTGCTGTCACCACCTCCAGCACGCTCACATTCCTCCACTGCTTCACTGTGCTCACATCCTCTCTCTGGTCTACAGAAACATCCACCAACAGTCAATGAACGTCCATGGGGTCAGTTTTTTTCCACATGAAAGAATTCAGGGTCACACCTTCACTTCATACGCACTTCCATGTCAGATACCATTCAGTCAGACTGCCCCTCTGCTGCAATCTGTTGCACAACAACAACATGTAATGGAATATTGGTGGGAAGGTTCATCTTCTACTGCCACACTATCAACATCTGTCTCTGCTGTTGTGGGCCAACCTAATAAAATAGGTGACATTACTTTCAGAGCAGCCCGTAAATGCTATTAATATAATGCTACAAATATATGTTATGTATATGTATACAAATATATATTATATGTAATATAAAAATATATAATACATATATATTAAATTATGAAATAAAAGATTTAATACCTAACTGCCCAGAGCAATGAGTAAACATCATTATATTGTTACATATTAACAGTACATATTAACAGTTTTCAATGATGCAGAGAAAAATAAAGGCTAAATGACAGTCCGAAGACCAAGTAATTTCATTTCTTCCTTTTCTGCTCCGAAAACAAAAAGGATATATTTGTATCTTTATTCACCTGTGTGTATGAAATTCACCTGTCTATTCTTCTATTCTTCTGGCAGCCTGGTCTAGTAGTTGACACATAGCAGGGGGGTTGAAACTAGATCATTGTGGTCCTTTTCAACCCAACCTTTCTTTCTCTTCATGGACCTCAATTAAACATTAGGCAATCTAAACCTAATGTAAAATAAAATCATCTCTCCGTATTGTGGTTCTGAATACACCAGATTTTAGAAATTCTGCTCAACAAACTTCACAACTGTGCCTAAGGATTTATCGAACCTTAGAAACTCATTATGGACATAGGAAATCTTTCCCCAGTTTTTCAGATTGTTTGTATAGCTTTAAGACATTGTGCCAATATTCTCATTATGTAAATTTACAGAAATACAGTACATTAATGCAAGAACTCTGCATATAGAAATGGAATCAAAATCAATAGAAACTAAATTTAGGATATTTGCAAGGATGCAAACAATGCTGACGAGTCATGACAAAGCTGTATACCTGGCACTTAACAAGGGGATTTCATTGACTTAAAAATTCCCATTCAAGTCCCTAAAATTCCCTCTCAGTAAGCAGTGCAAATAAACTGCATAAACACTATGAGATATGCATTCCATGCATATAGCCACAAAATAAAAACTAAAAGCTAAAGAGCAGGTTGACTATTACAGCATCCTTCCGGTTCATAAATTGCACAGACAGAACTCTGGACTACAATTAGTCACTCCAAAGGAAAAACGCTCAAAAATTTGTAGCTTCCAAAGACAGGGCTGCACAAGTGCAGAACACACCCTATTCTCTTTTCTGTTGATTTTTTTTTAAGCACAGTTGTCCGTGTGAGTCCCCACACTCACAAATCTATTCTTACAAGCCAACATGACAATGAATTTGAAGAAGGGAGTAACTATAAACATAGCCTGTATGGCAAAGGTATTGATGCAGCTCCTGCCCATTGATTGCCATTAAGCTGCTAAGGATAGAGACATTCTTGCAAGAGAACACAGAGTCACAGAATTGTAGGGGTTGGAAGGGACCTTAAGAGATTATCGAGTCCAAATCCCCTGCTAAAGCAGGTATCCCACAATAGGTCACATTGGTAGGCATCTAGACAGGTCTTGAATATCTCCATGAGAGGAGTCTCCACAACTTCTCTGGGCACAATGTCTTCCAGTGCTCTGTCACCCTTACCATAAAGAAGTTCTTCAGTATGTTACTATGGAACTTCCTCTGTACAAGTTTTAGACTCGATGCCCTAGCACTACACACCACCTAGAAGATCCTGGCTTCATCCATTTGCCTCCTACCTTCCCCTAGATATTTATAAACATTTATCAGATCCCCTCTCAGTCTTCTGTTCCCCAGGCTGAACAGACGCAGGTTATTCTTCCTTTCTTCATATGGGAGATGCTCCAGGCCCTTTATCATCTTGGAAGCCCTCTGCTGGACTCCTAGGAGATGCATATCTTTTTTGAACTGGGGAACCCAGAACCAGACACAGTAGTCAAAATGCAGCCTGACCAGTGAGGAAGGGGAGGATCAATTCCCTTGACCTGATCGCCACACTTCTTTTAATGCATCCCAGGATATCACTGGCCTTCATGGCCAAAAGAGCACACTGCTGGCTCATGGCCCGTCTGTTGTCCACCAGAACCCTCAGATCCTCTGCAGAGCTCATCTGCAGCAGGTTATCCCCTCGCAAACACAAAAGACAAAGTTTTAGTTTTCCTGAAGGATATCCTATTTCCAAGGACACACACAGTTTTTTTTAGGAATGATCTATCAAGTGGGAAAATCTGCATGAAAACATCTGTTTTATTGGACAGTGATTCTTGCATCTTAGTGAAAACAAAGAATAGTCACAATTGTCTGATGAAATGTAACTAGATCAGAGAAAAAAACAGATTATTTTTTTTCTAATTGAGGAATACTGGAATACACATAATCTCTCAGAAAAAAAAAAAAAGCAAGCGCAAATACTGCATGGAGTTGTGAACAGCTCCTTTGAAGCTGAAAGGTTTCTCCAATAAGTGCATGAACTTGACAATAGAAGTACATAAATTTATACTGTGATCACTGCATTTAATAGCTGCTGATAGACTTTATTTCTAAGAATTCTTTACTCCTTTTTTGAACTCATTTATATTTTTATCCTTCATATTCTGTGGCAAATGTTTCTCAATTTAATGATGCACTTCATAGCAAAATTCAAAAAGATACTGATACTTATTTTGGACCTACGGCGCAATAAAATAATGATCTATCTCTGCATTGTCATGCTTTGAGAAAAAGCAAGTAAATATCTCCTTATTCATATCTCCAGAACAATTTTGCAAAATATAGCACTAAAATGCAACATTGTTTTGCTGAACCATTCAGTATTTAAAACACTAACTCCAAAATAGGATAATAATATTTTAGAATTATGCATTTTAGGTGCTCACAGGTCATTTCTAATCTAGCTACAGTGTTACAAAAAAAATAAAGTCAGTAAAGAAGCAGAATCCAAACTCTTGCAGACGTGGACCCAGATGGAGGCAAAATTAGTTCAGTAAGTTGCTGAATTGACTTAATTTTAAATTTCATTAGTTCAATCCCAATTTTAATACCATAAACCTTCATTTATTTGTGTTACTGAAAACATACCATAACTCAGCCATCCATGATAGATTACTATAGATTTTTGAATTTCCACTGGTGCATTTAAGATAAATGAGTTTTAATATGTTTAATTTCAAAATATTCAAAGTGCTTTATAATACCAACTTTTTTTTAAACAAATTACATTATATTAACTTTTAAAATATAGTCTCCCTTGGCAGAATTATAATTTAAATACTCTTCAGGAATCACTGTAATGATTTCCTACTTAACGTTAATTCTCCCATGAATCCATCTAAGACAAAACAAAACCTGATTTATGGGATCTACACTGCAACATTATCTGTATACAAGCTGACCTATAGCTTCACCTCTCAAAGGCTAAATGGTGATTTTCTTCTCTCTCAGTTCCCATCAGGCGGACATTACAGTAGCTTATTCAAATTGAATTATGAGATGTACATTTATAAAAATGTACTATGATATTTGAGGGATTTTCATGACAGTACTCAATACGTTTCAATTGGACTGCCAACTAAACTGGAAATAAGATCAGAGAATTGAAATGCCAGGATTCTTACTCAACAAATATGTACCATTTTTCAATCTATCATAATATACTTCAAAAACTGAAGTACTGTGTTGCACATAATTTCTGAAAAACACAAAGTGAAAGGTCAGAATGAACCCATCGCAATGTCTCACCTAAATTTATTTTCAAAAAGTTGAACTTTATTATTTTCAAAATGTAGTTTTTCTTTCTTCATTTATATAATGTGTTTAGAAACGAACTGAAAAACTGAATTTTTCTACTGTGAACTACTAACTTCTGAACATAAGTCAAAATACAAGGAACCTTCTCTACAATATTAATGGCTCTATGTGGTCTTTCTTTACTTTCAGTTATTAATGAATAGTAAATACTAACTTATTTTAATTAATAGAGTAAGAAAACACAGCTTTCTTGTGACAAATTATCCTTAATCATGCATCAAACAGATAAAATAAAAAATTCATTCAGCTATGAAAGCACTACCAAAGACTCACAAACCATATTGTCTATCACCTATCTAGCGGGGCGCTAAATGAAAATTCCTTCCAAATCATTATTTGCATAGATTTCTCCACTATGAAAGTCTACTCACCACTGAAAGTGTGCATTAATTAATTCTGTCATTTGACTTCAATAAAAATTTGCAGAAAAAGACAGACTTCATACATTTCACTGACCTTCCAGGGAAAAAGTACAACTGCACAAGTCTGTATATAACCACCATCAAGACTGTCTTCAGACATATCAAACAGAAGTCAAATTCTTACAATTATGTTTATGTCTTACTCTGATTAGTCATCTGTTTTAATCAAAAATATCCCAGTCACACACCTGCTTGTGGTACCATTAGAAAAATAACATCTATTTTAGAATAATCTTGACAGTTTTGCTATTTTATTACCGAAATTTTTGCTTTACCCTGGCACTATGATGCCTGGCAAGCATTACTTTATTTCCCACATGCACACAAGTGGACAACAGTATAACAAGTTATAATAGCCCAGTAATATATTCCTTATCTAAAAACAAGCCTCTACAGATGAAGCAAAAGACTGTGGGACAACTTCCATGTGTTTAAATAGAAATATATATAAATATTTGAATTACTGGTATCAACATTTCTAAAAATATAACCTGTTTTTTCCGAATACAAATGAGGATCATCACTCAGTCTTCTGTAATCGAAGGTGACACACTAACATACAGTTTTTTAAATATTCTGCACACACTCTCACAGCTACTATGCTCCAACATCTTTTTCCACTTGGCCAAGAGCACTCACATAAGTTAACAGATAGTTCAGAGTTTTAAGGTTCTGGAATATACAGCATAATAAATTTACTACAGTTGAAATTTATGTTATTAAATATATTTCATATTATCAAAAATTTCATTGAGTTTCAAAAATTCAGGCAAATATATTAATAATATATTATTATCTTAAGGGTGTAGGTTTTCACAAGACATGACTAAGTAGCAATCATTATTTCTATGTTTTTATCCCTTTAATGTGATAGCTATTGTAGCTGTAGATCTTCATAGTTTTTGGACATCAGATTCTTTTTCTTAATTTTTGCTATTTCAGTCTTTTTTTCCACATGAAATATTTGAATTTTCTGCTCAAACTAAGAGGATTTGAAATTTTTCAATAAAACAGAAATCATATGGACTGCAAAAAGAAATAATAATAATAAAAAAAGACACAGACATATCTCATAATACTCCACCGCCCAACATTGTTGCTGTTAAGCAGGGCTTACTGAGGCCACACTCAGATCCTTGATTTGAATTTCAACTTCCAAGTACTTCTTAAGTATTCACTACGTCAGAGCAAGAATTATTATCCAAATAAACTGAGTCCCAGTCTGCCATACTGCCTAAGAGTTTTCAAAGTTATTCATAACTTAATGTGGGAAACTAGCAATTTACCCTCCAAACTCAATGCCAATTCTATTCTCTACTTGGGAAAAATAAATCCTTTTAAACAAATGTTTTCATCAAAATGGCACCATTTCCACAAAAACATCTGATTTGCTTCTATTTGTAATTTATTTCCAACCAGCCCCAGTAGGATGGTCTATGTGTTAGAGTAAACCAAGACTTGACCTACATTAAAGTCTACTTTTTTTGCTTTCTTTTCTCTTCTGATAGAACAATTTACTCCAAATCAGTTCCACTGTATTCCCTACAGATTCCCATAGACTGCAGTTAAAGCAGTCATCTATGAGGGTCCTTTGTCTCAAAAATTAAGTAAGAACAAAAGGATTTCCCCAAAACAAACAAAAAGATTAAAAGAACTCAGAAAGTGTGCCAACCACAGTATGAAACAGCAGCTCTAATTCTCTAACTGAAAAATCATAGCCTTCTTATTTTAAAAATGCTGTACAATTACCTGTCCTGATATGTGACAGATATCCTAAGAAACAAGCATTATTTGCACCCATAAACATTTCACAAGAGTGAGTATTATTGCGTATCACTTTTCTCATTAAAAAGGAGACAGGTACAACACTGACATCCCTTTTAAAAGGAGACAGAAAATACTAGAAAGTTCTTGTTGTCTAGGATACTAATTTAAAATCCACTGAAAAGCTGCACTATTCTTATAAAGACTCAAATGCTATGGCTTAAAACACTTACTTGATAATGTCTCCTTCAAGAGCAATCACTCGTTTAATGATCTTCTGTTCAGGGTTTCTAGGAGACCTAAGACAGGGGATAAGGTTATACAATCAGTAATGTTCCCATTGTTTTAAGAAAATGAAAAGAAATTCCACAAAGAAATAGACATTATTAAAGTCATTAGGAGATTCCATGTTCTCTTTGATATAGCATCAATCATGATGTTCCACTGAAGTGAAGCTACTACAATCATTCTCATTGCAAGCCATTATTGAAAAGCAGATGCTGAAAAATGACCTGCATACAAACACTACAATAACTGACATACTCATATATTTTATCATGTAAAGCACAGTTCACACCATTAGAAGTACAATGTATCCCTACCAGTGAAAAGAGTACCTTTGCAAATAGATTCATATAATAAAACTGGAATTTTCCATCAAAAGCTAACATCACATTGTGTTTAAAAATTCATCTGACTCACTCACCTTGGGCAAAAAAGAATCCCCCACTTTAATATTGATAACTTTCACAAATTCAGGTAAACCTTGCCTAAGTAACTGTGGATAGTTTAAAAAGACATGTAAACTTTTCTGAAAGTATATAATACCTATAATACCATGCCTTCTTTTCAATTTCTTTCCCTAGAATCATGTTTTATTGAGTGAATTATGGCCACACATTACACAGTATTATGAAAAAGCAAAGCTGAAGTTGCATACTCAATCTGAATAAACCAAGTTCCTGCATGAATATTAAGAGACAAGATTACTAGAAGTGTTATTCTATCTGAGTTTTGATAGACTAATGCACACCACAGTCTTACTTTTCTGCATACTATGATTCTATACCTCATTTTATTTCATTTTTTACTTTTAATTTTGCAAATGTGGTAGAGTTCTTTTACATTCTTAAAAACCTACTTATTTGCAGCTTGTATACTGAAAAGGTAGTGAGGAAAAAAATGGTTTTGACTTTCTGCTGATGCTTGAGTTCTTTATTTTAGACTCCAAGTCTGCTAGAAATGCAATTAAAAGGGGTTTACATTGCTGGTTTTGTTACAGAAAACACTAGTCATGCCATCTTCACAACGATCCAATGTACATTCAAGCTCACCTCTGGTCAACTGGTAGCACAATAAGATTACGTTTTCTTAAAAAGGAATGCTGAAATGAATCTGGACGAAAAACTCATCAGTAGAACTGTATGATTACTGGCATGTGCTGTTCAATTGCTCTTACAAAAATTGAAAAGGAAAATTGCTTCAGGCTAAGTAAAAATTAAAATAAAAATTTAATACACAATGAAGTGCTTAAAGAGTTTCAAAAATCTTATTTTTGTGTCAATACTTATGAAACTTATTTATATTTCATTGTAATGACCTAAAATTGAAGGATTATAATTTTAAATTTCAAAAGAGCTGGTATTTTCCCTTTATTGTTTACAAAGCCCAATAACCTTATTTTCATAAAAAAGTACTTTGATTCCCTTAGAATTTTTAAACCATTTTAGCTGAATTATTAACAGAACGATTTATTTTTATCCACAGTATTGTATGTTCCATTTAACTCTCGTCTTTCATGTTCCTGATCATGCTGAGAACACATAATTGATTTTTTATTTTATTTTTAACATATCAGTCTTGGGTAGGATTAATCAAATTTTAGATGCATATATGATTAAAACAGGTGGAGTATCCACAGCGCTTTCTCGTACTGTTCCCTAACAGGTTTCAATGTGTACTCTATCGAGCAGTGACCATCTGCCATTCTAAATTAGAAAGCAGCCTAAATAAAAATATTTTATTATTACAAACGTTTATACATTTAAAATATTTGCAAAAAATACTTCTGTGTTTATTTATTTCTTTTTTTATTTACTTGGACTCATACTGTAATGTTTTCATGTAAAACTGAACTGATGGAAAAAAGTTCACAGCGTATGTGATGAATTGTATATTCCTAAAAACTGAATGAAAACAATTTTTTTTCTGTTCTTTGAAACTTCTCTTCTGGTTTAACTCTTCAATTTCAAAGTTTGTTCGCAATTTCCCATGTAAGCATTTCCATTTGATTAGTATATGTATACATATATTGCAGTGTAAGTATAGATCTCTAAATTAATTTGCCTTCATTTGGGGGAAAAAAATAATAAAAAAAAAACAACATGATTTTGAATAAGCATCACTTTAAATCTGAGATATGAGTATCTGTTCTAATGAGTGGTTACCTTTCTGCTAGTACCTATACATTACAGAAAGAAAAACTAATGCCTGCGTCATCATTACTTTGGATTAAAGCCTCTCACGTTGGTCCACTTGTTTGAAAAGGAAATAAGCAGTTTAGGATAAGAAGACGTGGAGGTGAATCATAGAGTGATGAGGGCAGATGCAAATTACTTATTCATCATTAGCAAGCTCTTCAAGATACAACTTCCAGCCTACACAGTATTCTGGCAAAGCTTTCCTTTTATCCATCCAAATAATACTGATAGAAAAAAAACAAAAAACAACTGAGAACAGGAACCACCTCCCACTAACACACATTTAGTTCTAAAGTTAGGAGATATACTATAGCAGAAGAGCTGTGAAGAGTTCATTTTCCTTATCAACAATGACAAAAAAAATGCATTTCAGAGCTGAAGACAGTAATGTCATCATGGAAAGAACATAGTGAGAAAATGAAGACTAGTCGGACACAACTACAGCTAGATTTTATAGGTGAAGCATCCCAAAACCAGTCTGAAATTGAGGATTTACAAGCTTATAAGATGATACAGTTTAGTGAGTAGGGGTATAATAGTAGTTGCAAATACATAAGAACTTAAGACCTTGTTCTATATCAGGTAAGTATTAATAAATATTAACAATCTTTTCTAGTTATTATCTCACTGCTCCAGTAAAAATGAAATGTCATTTCTATTTTTATTTTTAATGATACACTCTTACAAAAAATGTACACATATATATACACATACACATAAACATTCATAAAAATTTGTACAAGCACACATTCCACCGTGTTCAGTTTTGCATCAGGGAATTTACACTGTAGAATAGCAGTTCTACTGAGCACATTTACCTTGAAAGAAGATGAGAGGAAGGCTGATGACTGTTCCGAAGGGTTTCCTGATTGATCAACTGAGTACTTTGTCATGATATTGCTCCAAAACTTTTCCTTTTCCATTATTTGGATTATTTATTCTAATGCGTACTGGTGCTTAGCACAATTTTCCGTAACTGCTTCATAAGCTAATTACAATTTTATCAATAATTAAACTTGCATAGCATTTCCATATTTTTACTTGACCCTTATTTATTTAACTGTATTCAAAAGTGCACATAATAAATCATGCTGAAGAGCTTAGAACTAAAGTTTCTACAGGCTTTTCTAGAGAGAGTGCTTTTCAGTCTGTATTTTGAGAGCCCAGTAAGATAAATGAAGAAAAACAGCTGATTTGCTTCTACTCTCCAAAGGAATATATTAATATGTATAGCCAAGTGCTATGTAATATTACCCCCTGTCAAAAATGCAGTCTCTGTAATTGATTAAAAAAAAGGAACCAGAATATGTTCTAACACAATGCAGACACACCAAAAGCAATTACATTTTTTGATAGATATTAGCACAACAGCTATCAGTAGCAGAAAAAAAATCAGACTTGAATAACAGTAAAATCTAACTAAATAAATGCTACTTCATAAAAGAACAATGTTTTCCTTGAATGAACACTCAAAATTTCTGGGCACATACACCAGAAAAAAAAATATCTTGATTGTGAACTCATCACCATTATCCTAGTCAACCTGTACAGCTTTTGTGCTCACCTTTTAAAATAGTTTAAATTTTGATACCTCTGATAATAGCATTTTATATAGGATATTATAAGGTATTTATTAAAAAGTTGAAGATGCCTAAAGCTTGTGTTGTGTTTGTATGTACATATCTGTTTACATGCATCTATATATTACTGTTTGCACACAGCTTTACTTTTTCATGAGATAGAAGGAAGACGTTTAGCAGCAGCTGGAAATTTGCCTTCGGATTATTCACAGTTTATTTTTATGCAATTTCTTCATCATTGACCTGGCTGTAACTGAAACAATGAACGTTTTACTGTCCTAGCATGAAAAAAATGAAGTAATGGAGGCCACCTTCTTTACAGACATCTTCTCTGCTTTGATTTACATTGTTAATGACAGATAATAAGGTTTTAATTCCATAAAACAAGATAATTTGGAAACTTCTGAGATCTTAATCTAAAGCTATGATCCAAAACCATTCACCCTGCGACCTCTTCATTTCCCCAAATTAATTCCTCTCTGATCTTAAAATTCCAACACAGTTACAGTTAACACTTCTGGGCATTTCCAGAACTGCTACCAAATGAAAAATGAGTTGTTTATCTCCTCCTTTAGCCTTCTGGGGATCCATAAAATAGCCAGAGCAGTAACTAAAATGTAGCTGAAGCCCAGAATAAATGTTATCAATATACCTACAGAATTGGGAACCTTATAGTACAATTTTAGTGGTTTATTTTTGAACTATGCTTGGAGGAAGAGGAAAAAGAGAGGCAGTAGAGCTACCTCATGCTTATTTGCTGGCACTGCTTAATAAGGTAAATGGAGTTTTACTTGGCTGCATCATGCTCTAGACGAAGATGCTAACCCTTCAAAAAAAAGCTATCTGCCCTTCACCTATGATGAAGGAGCTTCCTATTAGGAGCACAGTTTCATACAGTTGAAAATACGTAGTAGTATCTATCCTTTCATTCCTCCTAATACTACAGCTAGGACTAAACAGATTTAATAGATCCATTTATAAAAGTCAAGTGCAATTTATATGGTATATGAACAAATTTTCTAAATAAAAAACGTTAATGTGTTCGTATTTTCCAGTCCATAATTACTATTTCAATTCCATAATTCTTTATGCAGAGAAACACCACAGTTAATAGTTTGATTTAAACTTCTCAGTTTTTTTTTTTTTCTTTCTGTAAATGTTTTATTTCCTTCTAGTTCCAGCAGATACTGAATCTCATAATACATATAATATTTAACCTACAATATAGCAGGTTCTGAGAAAATTTCTATATTGTGGAAGATAGCACATGATATAATAGCTGTCATTGTTGTTGCTAAATTCTACTGTACAGAACTCTATATAATTCTGTTACATAGAATTGTTGCCAAATTCTATTTTACAGAATTACAAAGAACTGTTGCATTGGATGTTTCTCGTACTCAGGCCCAGTATCTGTATTCAGTTTCAAGCAAGATATTGACAAACTGAATAAAATGAAGGGCTGCCAAAATGATAGTAACAGAAGAGTAATGGCTAAAGGAACAGGCTTTACAGATCAGAGAAGAAGCATGAGGTTTAACTGCTATCTGGTGAGTGATTAGAGAGAAAGGAGTCAGAATTTTCTGAGAGGTGCAAAACAGAAGGAGAAAAGGAAATAGCATGAGTTGCAGCAAGGGAAATTCCAGATGGACATGAGAAAAAAAAAAATCACATTACATGTGGTTAAGCAGCACTACAGGCTGTGCAGAGAGACTGAGAAACTCAGATGCACAGAGCTCGACTGGACACGTCTCAGAGGAGCCTGACCCATCTTTGGAGCTGCCCTTGCTCTGAGCGACTGTTAGGACTACACAGTCACCAGAGGTGCCTTCCAACATTATCTTGCACTCATAACTATGAAGAGCCTTTAGTCCCATTCAAATATAAGAATTATGATGCTGATACTTTAGAAACAAAACAAAACAAAACAAAACAAAACAACAGAATGCAGTCTCTGCCAAAAGAGAGCAGACTGAAGCTCTTAATTAATGTTCAAAGATTCTTATTATCTGTCTTTTTGGACTGCACCTAATTCTACCATAAAGCATCTGTAGAGAAGATTATGGTATAATCTTAAGCATCCTGAATGACAATGAGCCTAACATAAAGAGAAATTATTCCCAAATTTAATTATTCTTACTACTAGGAAATTGCATCTGCATTCAAAATGGAATTTGTCCAACTTCAATTTCAATTCCATGCCTCCTCCTCCAAGGCAGAAAAACCTTCTATGTTTTTCTTCTTCCTCATGGAGAAAGATTTAGGCACAACAGTTTTCTTACATTTTTCTAAGATACATCAGCTCTTAAGCTTCTTAGTGTACAGTTAGTTTTCCAATTCCAGGATCACTTTTGTGACCACACTTCTGACATTTCCAATTTCTTTGTGGTACACAAACCTGAGAAGCCAGTATGATTCAGCTGGGCTTACTACTATGCTGAATAATAGACTAAGAAGAGTAACCTGCCCAACCTTAAGTTGGCTCAATGCAAAATCTCTTTGATGTTTTAAAAAATTTTCCATTTATTTCATATGTTTAGGTAAAAGTATCATTGTTTTCATACTGGGAGATGATACTGAAAGGATAAAAAAGTGCTATCTAAAACATTCTCTGAGTCATTTCCTTGCTAAAACACTCTGCCAATATGTTTTGATTATTACTTACAGTTCATATTCTGAATATGGACAGTAAACATGTCAGTCAGGTCATGCTATAACAAGAAAGCTGCTCTATTAATTTATTAATTTATTAATTAATTATGTTGTTCACAGGCTTAAGCAATGATTATGAAGACAACTGACAAAAACAGTATTTGAACTGGGATTGCAAAGCAATATGATAGGAGCATCACCATTCATAGATTTCTCCCAAGCCATGTCTACATCCTTGCAGCTGAACTGAACCACTTTATAATGTATATTGTTCACATCTATTCTACAAAAGGAAAGGTAGTATAAAGTGGTAGTATAAATGATTTTTGATGAAAACTTACATGCTAACTTACTGCCATTATCAAAATAACTTTTCCATAATCATACTGTAATGTTACTGATAAGAGCTATCAGCAGTGCCTGACAAAACTTATTTTTGAATTGACTAGCCTCAGCCATATTTTAGTTTCTGAAGATAGAATGAGAATAAGCTTTGTAATCATTTTGCTGAGGTAAGTCTTTTCTAAAGCTTTTCTTTTGTTGGTGTTAAATACTGAAAATTAACTGCCCATCTTAAAATCATTTGCACTTTTTCCTTAATCTTTCACTTCCATAGAACCATAGAAAAGTTTGGGTTGGAAGGGATCTTTAAGATCGTCTAGTTCCAACCCCCCTGATATAGGCAGGGACACCTCCCATTAGACCAGGTTGCTCAAAGCCCCATCCAGCCTGGCCTTGAATGCTTCCAGGAGGGGGCACCCACAACATTGCTGGGCAACCTGTTCCAGTAAATAATAGTAAAGAATAAATAGTAAATAATAACCTGTTCCTAGAAAATAATTTTTTGCTCCAGCCTTCTGATCATCTTTGTGGCCCTCCTCTGGACTCACTCCAACTATGAGTGTCCTTCCTTGTTGGTGCCCCAGAACTGGACTCAGTACTCCAGGTGGGATCTCATGAAAGCAGAGAGTAGAGGGGCAGAATCACCTTCCTTTGCCTGCTGGTCACGCTTCCCTTGACGCAGCCCAGGGTACAGTTGGCCTTCTGGGCTGCAAGTGCATGTTGCCGGCTCATACAGAGTCTTTCATTGACTGGTACACCCAAATCTTTCTCCTCACGGCTGCTCTCAAGCCATTCTCCAGGGATTGTGCTGACCCAGGTGCAGGACCTTGCACTTGGCTTTATTGAACTTCATGAGGTTGGCACAGGTCCATCTCAAAAGCTTTCCAAGTGGTATGCCATACTGCAAAACCCATGTTTGTGCCATGGTAGCCTGGTTTTGACCTCCTATTGATCTTAAAAGGTATTACATTAAAATAACTGGCACAGACTGGATATATTTTTTTTAATATTGAGATATTACATAGAAATCATACATTCTTTTGACAATGGTAACAGATAGCGACACCAATTAAAAATGTTTTTCGATTGCTCCGGATTCCCTCTGATCTACGTATAAACTACAAACACCAGTCCTACAAAATAGTATTTAGAGACTCGTTTTGAATAGTTACCATTTGTCTCATTTTTGTGTTTTTTGGTTTTCATTATTCCACATCATAACAAGCTGCAGTGCACTGGGTGTTGAAGTGTTAATATTCCAGTTCTGGGTACCTCTCCCTATATATTACAGAAGTCATGGGATCTGGCCCTTCCGGATGGGCAGTCTCTTACTGCCTTGCAGTGGGTGCTGGAGGGTGCTTTCCTAGCCGTACCAAGCTTTTCGGGTTTGACTCGGACTCGGGAACTCTCTCTCATCTATTTTATTTGATTAGTCTCAATTTCAATTAGATCGTATTACATTGTGTTATTTTGCATTCTGATATCACAGTTAGTAAAATAAGTTTTCCTCCATAGATCGTTGCCGCTGTTTTTTTCTTTTCCTTCCTTGAGCCAAGTTTCCATCTCCTTATCCCTTTTCCCTTTCCCTTCCCATTTTGTGGGGGCCAGAGGGGGGCCCAGGGGTCCCCCTGTCACAGGCATAGATTGATCTAGTTAACTCCGTGACACCATTTTTCATCCATAATTTACAAAGTACTTCAAGACAAAAACTGCACCAACTGGTTAAGCATAAGTTCTAGTGATGCTTGATTTCCTCAGAAGCTTCCTGGAAAATATGTACAATAATTAAAAATACAAGGAAAACTACACTTCTAGTAATATCCCGTAATTCTTAATTTAACTCCGTATTATATTAGCATTTCTTAGTCAAACCCCTGTTGAAAAGCAAAATTCCTCACTGCCAAAAAGCTATTTTGTTTTCACTGAAAGTAGTGTTTTGCAGTAATTACAGACTGCAAGCACGTACTGCTGGAAAGACAATATTTCAGTTTTATTCATTTTTAAAATGCGCCAGCACCTAAAACAAAGCATCCCTGAAGCTTCATGGGGAATTTTAAGCACACTGTACACAGAAACAACAATCTGAATATCATAAAGCTTCTGTAAAGGAGTCATATACCTTGTCATATTGCTATGGAACAATTAGGATATGTAAACAACTGCCTCAAGCTCTGCAGTTCTTGAATATCCACACTTCTCTCCCCTTAACCGTTGGTCCCTACTCCACAGAGAGCCCTGGCTCCTCCCTACATTCTGATTTAGTCTTCATTTTTCAAACAGAATAGAAAACAACAAAACTGACAGTATCAAAAGTAGTTCTTTCTACACGTCGGATCCTGCAATCCAAACAGGGCATCTGAAAAGCTTTCAGAATTATAAGGCAAAGTCAAGATAAAAGAGAGAAGAAAAGAAATCAACTGTGTCTCCATAAGATGATATTACTTTTCCGAGATTTCAGCAAGTTAGTTGAAGTGAGGCAAGGAAAAAAAAGGAAAACTGAAAACACATTAAAGTGTTTAATTGGAATAAAAATAATTGGTAGATTGCAAAACTAATGACAAATCACCCTGAAAACTGCAAAATCCTATAGTAACTTCCAAGTATAGGTATTATTTTGAAGTAAAATCTTATTTAATTGGTTCTCATCATTCCAATCTAACCACTCTGAGGTTAAATGACTCAGCCGCTCGTAATGCAGACTGTGTAATCGCAATAGTTATGTGCACTTGACCTTCTTCCTGTTAACAGAGAGACTCAATTAATTACTTGCTGTTTTAACTGGCCGTTTCACCTTATCTTCACCTTTTCCAAAAGGTTGAAAAACTCTATACCTTAACCTTTGCCTTTGAAAGCGTACATAGAAATATTTATCTAGCAAAGTGGAAGTTAGCACAGTCTGCAAATGAGAATATCTTGCCTTTTATGCTTAAGTCAACAACAGTAAAATCTTCATTGTTTCACTAACTGTTATGCTGTTATGCAACCAAATTTCATCATTATTATAGCTACTCAAATATTCTGGTTTTTAATAGAAAGAAAACATTATGTAGCTCTTTTGCAACAGACAAAAGAGGGAAAGGCACAATAACCTGCAAAATGTACTCAAATGTTTGAAAATCATTCTCAGGTTTCATGTAGGATACCCGATAGTAACAATTTATTTAGTTTAGATAGGAAACTAACTTGTGATGCTGAAGAATCCTAAGTTTTTGGTCTACCTTTGAAATCACCTAGATACCATAATAACATTGCTTATTACATTTTTCTAAATGCTACTTCAAGCACCTGCAGAGAAAATCTTGTTCTTGATATTTCTGAGAAGCTTGATGCTATGGTCAAGAAACTAAGCCTTCCAGGGGAGTTAAGTCTGTTATTGTCAGGGTACAGAAGGAAATAGACAAAGCGGAATGAATCATCTTCTAGAGGAGAATCCTGATTGAGAAAGGGAGCCAAATTTCAGCTTAGTATAGCTATCTCAATAGAAAATGACAAAAGATAAATGTCTTTAAAATATTATTTAATCTACCTTATAAGAATCCAAACGAAATGAAAAAACAAAAAATAAAAGAAAATACAGGAAAGCAAATAAAATATTTGCAGTAAATGGAAGACCAAAACTAAGATAATAGAATATATTCTTAAAATGCTTGTAATATTTTAATAAAATAATAATTTAATAAAAAAAATCAGATATTATTTGGATTATGGAATAACTCATCAGGGTGATCTTTGTATTGCTAAATTCTGGGAAGCTAAATGAACTGTATTTTTCTACTTCAATAGTAGACAGAAAAGAGAAGTTTCAATAGCTTTGAGTTTTTGCATTCTGTTTCCTTGTTTTGGCGAGAAATCAGAAGAAAACGAAACAATTTTAAGAACAGAGACATCAGGTCATTGCAAATCCAAAGGAGAATAAAAATGCCTTAAAACATCTCTACAGAGGCTGATACAAGTCTTGAACTTAGAATTATTAGCAATTACTTCTGTAAAAATGTCGCACATCCTCTAAAAACCTTTTCTGATATTGTGAAGGCACAGAATGTAACTGAAAATTACAGTGAATGAATCACCTTTTGGAGGAGAAGGTTTTAAGGTATGACAATTAAAAAAAAAAAAAAAAAAGAACAGTTATAAGACATGGACATGGTTACAAACTCCTACAATGAATTGATACCAACATAACATTTTTTCTTCTTTTAAACTGCTGCTTTTAATTTAGATAGTTTTTGATGAAAAATACCCACAATTAACTGCAAGTGTCCACTCTGCAGATAAGCCCAGGATGACTTAACCACAGATTGGCTACTGACACAAATCCTTGCAATATAGCAGTTACAGATTTGGCGAAAAAACAGCAGCAATGAGAAGTATAATAGGGAGTATTTTTCTATATGATACGATATTCTTTATCAAAAGCTGATCTACTATGTCAGCAGGTCATCAAGCATTGTGCTCCATTAGACTCTAATTGCATTATCCTCTACTTGTGTACTTTCATTAGATAGCAGAAGGGATCCTGCAAAATAACTGAGGATATTTCTTTAAGAGACTTTGATCACCTGAGCAAACATGAAAGAAATCTGAAGTTTGCCAAGAGTAAAATGATGCCCTATGTTGTTTTTTGCTGAAATTTTTAGGATCCTCAGCTGCAAGATACTTCCTGTCTTCCAACATATTTATTAAAAAAAATAAGGGGGAAAATGATATAAACCAGAAGTGTCTACAACAAAGAACAGCATAAATGAGTAAAATATTTATCTTACAGATCATTTTCCCATTACAAAAAGCAGTTTACAAGCTTTATTGTTCCCCTGCTTTGTGAGGAGCAATCTGCACACGGAGCCCAAGGGCTTGGTCTGCATGCTTGTTTTCCACCTTCCCAGCAACGCTTCTCTTCCTACACTATGGATTGCTCCAGTTATTCCACCCAAAATGTATTATTCACTCTCAGGCAGCAAAAAAACAAACCCTCGCCCATCCAGCCTGTCAAACCCAATCCTGTGTGATAGTTTCCTGCAAAAGGTCCTTGTCACTTTTTTCCTCCAAGTAAATGATATGTTGCTCAGAATATTGCTAGAAAAGGGAGAGACTGGCTGGAGAAGAAGAAAGCTGAAAAGACTGAATTAAACTTTACATACATTTGTCACGCATTCTGATGATGTGTCACTCTTCTCCATAAGGCTGAAGTTCAAATAAGTCACCACATTTGTATCTTTATTAATTTTTCAGATTAGATCCATGTTAGAACTAGGTGAACTATGCAGTCTTACTAAATGTCAGAATATTTATGGCAATTTTTATGTTTCTTCATCCTATCCATCCACCTTTTATTTTTAAAAAGCTTTCCTTTCCTGAACATTTCCTAAGTAAAAAAAAAAAAAATAATGAAAGTTTCCATGCAGAAAACAGCTGGGGGGTGACTAAATAGAAAATATATGCTTAGAAGTATTGATGATAAAGGCTAGTGTCAACAACTGATATCAAAGAAACCAATTCCTTACTCTTCAGTGAACAGAAACGTTTGCAGTGTTAGCAGCATGAAATCCTAGAAGAAATAAAAGCAGGAGGATATGCGGTGGCATTAATGAAACTTCAAAATTTCTACTGGATCAAGGAATCAATCTTTTAAATATGTGGTTCACATACTATTCTGTGTATTTTGGACAGCACTGACAGATTCTGAAATGTGTTGACATTCACTGTATGTATTGAGCCTTGTTGACACTGAACATCAGTAAGCGCAGAAAAATAAATTCAGTTAATTCAAACTTTGCATTCTAAACCGAATGCTTCACATTTTCATGAAAAGTGCATATCCAAAGCAGATTTGAAAAAACAAACTGCCATTCAGCTGAGTGTGAGAGAAGCACTATCAAACCCATTCCTTAAGAAAGTAAGAACAACAATGCAAAGTACAGGGGTTATGAATATACAAACATCAAGAAAAAAATGTGGAAAATCATACAGATCCTTATGACACAGATGCCTATTGCACATTAGCTTCTTAGAACAATTTAATTCTCTCCATACTGTTTTATTATTTATTTTTAATATGTATTTGTTGAAGACAAAGAACATAAAATATATACAGGAATATATTTGAGCTGCAAGGCATAGAGTTTTGAGATACTTATGGCTCAAAATATAGCTTTTAAATACATGCTCCAAATGATGCATCACTGCAGAACAGTTACTCACACAGTTCCCTAAAACTCAAGCTGGCAATGTGTTCAGCACATGTAATACAGCAGTAGGACTGTTGAAACCTTGGTCACAGGATCACAGAATCATTAAGGTTGGAAAAAAACTCTAGAATCATCTAGTCCAACAGTCCACCTACCACCAATGCTGCCAACTAAACCACGCTCCTCAGTACCACAAAAAAATGTGATAAGACAAATAAAACCTCACTTCTTTGAAAGAAATGATGTAAGGCTATATAGCAGTATCTACAAGTTTTGGTTTAAGAATTGATTACTTCAGAAATTTCAGGATTAGTGTATGTCTCTTTAATTGAGATAACAATTGAGTTAACACTTATGTAACTCTCTACAATCTTAGTGACACTTAGTGTCACTTAGTGACAATATAACTTATATTCATTATTTACAATGTTAGATCAAAAGCTAACAGTGCATTCATCTCTGCTGTTCACTATGCAGACAGTACTCATTGGGGAAATTGTTTAAAAATGAATAATTGGAACATAATCAAAACAATATTTAAAAAAAAAAAAAAGCAAAAAAAAAGCTGTTGCATTTGAAAGAGAAGAATTTTCCATGCTTTAAGTTGCAATCAGTTCAAGTTGGCAAGATGAGTCACCGACAGCAAAACAACTAGCAGCAGCAAGGACTATTCAGCAGGCTAGGATGTCCGCGACTATGCTTAACTATGTTGTGTAGGAACACATAGTAACTCAAATTCCCGCCTGTTTATCATCTTCTAAGAGGGAAGAAAAAAAGCAAAAATAAAAAAGGAAAAAGAAAGCTTCTCTTCCTTCAGATTTTCACAAGCTTGCCTTTGCTAGGATTAAGCAGTATTAAACTCTCTGAAGGCAGTGAATAACATGTAACCCCAGAGAGGCATCACAGAGTCAAGGAAGGTCTGAACTGCTGGCACACTTATGGCTATCTCTGCAATTGCCTTCACTCAACAAAGGACAACACCTGCTACATCCACAGCTGGGTTATTCCAGCCAACACATTCATTATCTGAAAAAATAAATATTTCTTTGGACACTTATTTTTATATTTTTACTTAATGAGGAAAATATGGGGCATGGTTGAAACACCTTACTTATAGTACTGTTGAAACACTGTACTTACAGTACATTATATCTTGTTGTCCATGAAGATGGATCCATACACAAGCCTCTTGTCCCTCTTGTTGGTTTATATGCTGTGACTGTAACCAGATCGCTACTGGATGAAAAATTCTGGAAAACAATGTGGGTAACATGTTCTTTTTGAATTGCTATGACTAACAAACATAACTATGCATAATTTCAACAAGGATTTTCTTCACGTGGTCTCTAGCATGAAAATAAAATGTATAGCCTGCATATCCATCCTGAAACTAAAGGCAGAAATCTAGAGCAGATTCAAGGCTAGACATCTCAAAGAAACCTGACACTAGTCTGTGTCAGGTTCACTTCAGTCGAGGTAGACTGAAAGTAAGCAAGCTATTAGTGGCCTAGATTCTGTACTATGTGAATAGATATGCCATTGTTTAGGCACAGCAGTGACAAAACGTATAGTGATTTCATAGCTTATTCCTCTGAGATCTTTATTTGTTAGTTTGCTCTTCACAGTTAAGGGTCAATAAGGAAAGGAAATAATAACGAGTTTGATTTCTGACACATGACAGAGTTTGTACATACATGCACGTATTGATTCAATCATGGGAAGTTTCTGCTTACACCTCTGCAAAAGTGCAAGATATATTAGATGTCTGATGATATTTATATTCATGACTGTCACTAGTCATCACCAAATGCAGGACAAACTAAGGTACTCCACCTCCTAGTAAAAGAGGGATATTTAAACATTCACGTTTCTTCTTATGCTTCACTAAGTTATATTTGCAAGCCTATACCTTGGGTGAACTCAAAGAAGTGACTGTAGTAGCCAGAGGAAAAACATTTGAAAGAGTGACAAAAATATGCTCAAAAATATGCACAAAAAGTGTTAAAGAATATACAAGAATATAGTTAAGCCTAAGAAGAAAAATGTGACTGTGACTGTTGTTTGTGCCAGTACGATATAAGGAAACAAATAACAGATTTCTCTCTTATTCTCTTTCTTATTTTGATGCATTGTAATGGCTAACTTGTGTGAATTTTTTACACTGGAGTGCAAGTAGAAACATTTTAAAAGGTAAGATATGCAAGCAGGAAGCCTGTTTAACAGCATATAAACCACTTAATAAAAAGTATAGTTATATACTTTATACACAGAAAGCATAACTCAAGAACTACATATTTACTCGAAGTCACGAGAAAAGAATTTCAAGAAAAAAAAATTCAGATTCCTAACACCCAGTGCAGGTCCATCCAGCTGCCTGTTAGATGAGTAAACAATTTTCTACAAACACCGTTGATAGATCTCAGACATTTGTTCAGATATTCCCATCTTCAGTGAAATACTACGTCATCCAGTCTCTACAAAATCAATAGAGTTCTGATAAGACACTTGCCAGCTTACAGAAAAACCCAAGCTACCTTCATAAAAGGATAAATATAAACAACTAAAAAGTACGTTGATTACACTGAATGGTCTCTACAACAATGTTCCCTCAAAAACAGTTTTGTAAGCTACAGTAACAGCTCATAACTGTATTAGGAAAACAAAAGTAATTTTCCTTTTCTTAAAATATTAATGACATCAAGAGATTACTTTTAGAGATTAGGTGAAAAGAGGAAAAAAAAAAATAAACTAGAATTTTTATTGCCAAGTTCATTTGTGAATAAATGAGTTTTTGATTGCTGGCAGCAGTTAAGTGAGAAATAATGTATCTTCCAGAAAGACTTTAGATTGTAAGTATCTTAATGAGACAGATGCAGTCTTCTCTGTAACTGTTGAATCACAATGTCTCATTCATGTATTGGAGCAGAAAATATAAGAATGAAATTAAAAAGGCCTTCTCCATTTCAATTTAACAAGCCTTAAAAAGGATAATAAATTCTGCAAAGAAAATTAGCAATAAGAACAGTAGTGCACACACTGTGTATTTAATTTTTTTTTATTATGTATGGAATTACAACCCTGTACTCAACTGATCAGTTTATAATTGTACATATTTTGGAAAGTAGTACTACAGTTCAAATGAAATTTTTTAAAATGAGCTGTTGTATTGGATGCTCAACACAAGACGTCTAAGGGCCTCATTATTTTTTTGCTTAAGACCTTTTCCACTTAAAGTGGACACAAAAATCATTTGGTGTGTAACAAAAACTGTGTTTCCCAACTAGTACCTACGTGAAGGACTTTTAACTGTGCACTACACATAAATTGTCAATACTTCTATAACTTATCTTGCATTTCTGAATTAATATATTCTGTGCATTCAACAGCAAAGATAATGATGAGACAACAGCACGTCTTTCATTACACAGCAACATAGTCTTCTTTGCCACCAGGAAATGCTATAGTACCTTTTTTGAAATGCTTTAGAGACAAATACATTTTTCTTTCTTACAGGACACTGCTAGCCCTAAACCACAGTTCTGACTTCCAAGCCTATATCTGCCTCATACCTGGAGACTGGCAAATCTCTTGGCTGCTCTGACCACATTCCTTGGCTGGTCTCATGCTCCTTGTTGAGGGGCTGCAGGCCTGCCTGAGGCAAGTACTGCCATTTTACTGACTCTAGCTCCCTGTGCTCCTTCTCTTCTCATCCACTCCAATTACTCTCTGTGGGTTTACTGTTGCAACTGTTTTTGTTGCCACCTGCAAAAGTAAGACTGTCTTTGTCTTAATTCAAATAGCACTAAAGCACCAGAGAGATCTGATCAGCACTAAGAGGCTTCAACACAGCTAAAATAAATTTTAATTAATAAATTTAAATTCTCCAATGTAGATGAATGTAAACTAGTTTAACAAAGCTCTAGTTCATTTCCAAGAGAGCTCTGGATTCTTCTCAGTTAAGCAGAATCACAGAATCACAGAATCACCCGGGTTGGAAGGGACCTCAAGGATCATGTAGTTCCAACCCCCCTGCCTAGCAGGGCCACCAAACGTACACATTCAGATCAGGTTGCCCAGGACCCCGTCCAACCTGGCCTTGAACACGTCCAAGGACGGGGCATCCACAACCTCCCTGGGCAGCCCGTTCCAGGGCCTAACTACTCTCCTTGTGAAGAACTTCCCCCTAACATCCAACCTAAATTTTCCCTCCTTCAACTTGGATCCATTTCCCCTAGTCCTGCTGTTGTCAGCCCTTCTGAAGAGTTTACTCCCCTCCTGGGTGTAGGTTCCCTTCAGGTATTGATAGGCTGCAATGAGGTCACCCCGCAGCCTTCTCTTCTCCAGGCTGAACAAGCCCAACTCCCTCAGCCTGTCCTCATAGGGGAGGTGCTCCAGCCCCCTGATCATCTTAGTGATGATGGCAAATAAATGAAAGCTTCTGGGTACTGAGTAAAACATTTCATCGGTCAGCTGGTAAAATCCTTCCATAAGTTAGATGAATAACTCTGGGCAAGAAAGGAAATCCTTATTTTGAGAGCAAATGAGGAAGCTTCCCCAGTGTTGACACCTGTGCTAGACAATAAGGAACCGAATGCCAAAAGCCACACAATTAAAGCTGTGGAAGAGTAGGACACTAAGGTATCCTACACTGTCAGATGGAATGGATGGATCAACAGAGAGACAGAGGGACTAACACTGTTTTAGCTTTAAGTAACCAGAAAGTTTTGGCATAGCTGGATGATTACAGCTGAGATGGTTTATGAAGACATTATGAAAAGCTACCAATTCTGATTAAAGTCAGTGATTAAAGGTATTTGTGAAACTACTCAAGCAGCATGAAATAAAATATTAGACTTTTTTTAATTACCAACGAGATGTGCAGTATAAGTAGCTGTACGATTACTATTTAAATTGTTAGAACTCATTTCCTTGTAAGGGCTGATTGCACTCAGATACACACAGTCTTTGCTTAAATCAGTTCAAGTAAATTTAAGGTTTGGTTTACTCAGTTGATGATCAACTTTACGAAAAACAGGGCCCATTATCTACCAAGTGTGGTTTCCCATTTGGCTGTCATGAGGCATAATAATTATGGTAACAGGAGGGAAAAGATTGGGTCTTGATAGCATCCTGCATCGATGCCTCTGTGTTCATCATCATTTGTGTGCAGATTAACAACACTCAGTTTCAGATCACCAACCTACTTGCTTACCCATCTACATTCCTGCTATTTTCAAGTACACTGCTTCATTAAACCTTAAAAGGACTCCAATTGCAGGCAACAGTTGGGAAGTGTTTACACATTTTTTTCTACACTGCAATTAATAAGAAATCTTCAGAGTCTTACTCTTACCATTTCAAAATAGTTAATTTCAGTTTATTTTTTTTTTTTGTGAAGAAGGGTAAAGCTTATTTTCTCCAACTTGGTAGAAATATGGATTGAGAATCTCTACCCTTAAATGTGGAAAAGTGAAATTTTCACACTGTTTACTGAAGGAATAAATGGCCACTGCAGCCACAAGTGATTACACAGATTACAGAAGGCAATGAGACAGCTCTAAGTAGATTTTCTCACTTTGAATAATACTTGCTGAAGTCAAGTCCCATAGGAATAAACAGACTTGATAGATGATGTATACACATGTATTGCACAAACCTATTATCTGCATACATAACTGCATATTGAATTTTCTGAGAGTTGAAAAATCACATAAAAGTATTTGCAATTTTCAACTTTTTATAAAATAAGTGAATATCAAGCTATATTCAAATACTTAAAGAAGTAATCACATCATTAAAACTTAGAAATTAAATTATCTAGTACAAGTGAGGGTCAACATAATATTAGGTACCATTACCTAATATTAACCACTTAACCACTGTTTTTATAAAATCTCACTTGTCGGAATGATTTGCCAGTTTCCACAGATCAGTACATTTTTCACAGTGCAAGTTATGTGCTAATAACTCTGACTGAGCTCCAGTAAAGTATTCCAGGTACGATCACACAGAGGCTCACAGACACCAAGGGCTGAGGAATACCCTATTCCATTTCCCATGTACAAAAGGCAGCAGAAATGATCAGACTTGGCAGAGTTCTTTCTTGGAATCTTTCTTCACAGCAAGATTCAATCTAGAGTACAAACACACCTACTCAAGTACAAGAGCTCGAATGTAGTGTGTTCTAATTCTGCTTAGGTGGAAGGCACTTCCTAGAGTTTTCCTATCAGTTAGAATGCATGTACCATCTCCTAAAGTGGACAAAAAATGAACGTTAGTAAGACTGTATACTCTCTGCATTACATAGAAGCTCATGTGTACAGAGTACGACTATTTAGTTTTCTATAACAAAACAAAACAAACCAAAAAAAAAAGCAGAAGGTCCTTTCCTGTTCTTATTTTTTTTCTTGACAAAGTATATTACTCAAAGCCCATCTACTTGTCTACAGGTCTAATATAAATATCTGCTGCTCATTAAGCAATTAAGATAGAAAAAAATCAAATTGAATGTGCACAATACCAGTATGAACAGTGTACTGTCTCTTTATATACAAATAATCAAGTTTCCAATTTTAATGCTAAAAGCCAGAGTTAATATGCATGCTTCTGAAGAAAAGGGAAAAAAAAATAGCTGTAACTTAGTTCTCAGTTTAGCTCTCACATAAACAAATGGTAGAACTTCCCCTGATGAAGGTAGGCCATGACCAAGCCAGTCAATCTCATTGTAAATCCTTAGGACTGTAGTTAAGTATCAGACTGTAAACAACTATGAAAATGTAATTTACGAGCTGAATGTCAAACACAGTGAGAGCTCTACAATTTAACCAACCAGCTAGTGAATTGTAAAGAGTATGGTACAGTCTTTGTTTCCAAGAATATTTAACTTCCATTCAAAAACTGAAATGTGATTTTCAAGACAAACTCTGACTGAGATAAACACTGAGTCCCAAAGCAGTCTTCTTTGAAAGGAAATAAACATGCTTTTAATTGTTGCCTTTTTAAAAAAAGAGAGTTTTAGAACTCCTGGGGATCTACCTGAACAATCTGCAGACAAGCAAATGATGCCTGATTAATTTTGGTAACAGAATGAGAATACAGCAATATGTTACAGCATTAAATGCCATGGATTTCCTAGTTAGCAATAATCAGGGGAATTATTCCTTCACTATCATTTTAAGTATGACACAGATGTTTTATTGTCACCCAACAAAATATCACAGTAAAGCATTTTTTAGGTAACCAGTCACCACCTGGGCCTTTAAAAATGAAGTGTGAATAGAACAAATATTTTATTTTTCTGTGAAAAATACTTCTGCCATTGCACCTTTCTTTTAGTTAACTGCACTTCTAAATGTCTTGGCAAGAATTTCACCGTAGACAGCAGATTCATTGGAAGGTTTTAATAAGACCATTCAAGCATTTGTTCACATGAAAAGTTCACCTAAAATTCGGAGCCAATATTAAGATATTTATGATAAAGGATACATTCAAGCACACTACTACTTTTTGTATTTATTCAGATTGCCAACTTCACTGTGAATATATTAGTGTTGTCCTTGTATGTCACTTGCATTCAGTCCCTGGAGTTAAAGCAATTTGGCTAACATTCAGCTACAAATCACTTAGTTAAAATTATCGTTCCCTTGGTGAATATTCATTGGATCAGAAAGGAAATATAAAATGAAAGATAATTATAAGCAACTTGTAGCTACTTGAGCTTTAACCTAACCTTGTTGTTATCCACAAATGACTGTTTTTTTTTTCCATTCGTGGGCAAGAATCTCTGCACTGTAACTAATTAATATATAAATAAAACATGCTACATAAACTAAAGGACTATGGAATGATACGTTTCAGGCCACTAAGAGAAGTGAGTGAATTTTTAAAATTAATTCAGTGAAAATTAATTGGACAAATTTTCAAAACAATTCAAAAACCAGTCGAAAGTGCTATGGCTAACAAGAAGTAAGGAGAAATTAATAGCTTCTCAAGGAAAACAAAACAAAACATTAGCAAATATTTTGCCAATTAAATGTGTAATATATGCAACATCAACTGAAGAAAACAGCAGTCAGCTCTGCTAGCCTATTCTGATCATAATTCAAATTACTGAACTTACTATATGATTACTAAATCACATTTTCTATTTTGCTCAAAAAGGGCAAATATGTTTTCTTAGTGAAATTCAGGCAGGATAGTGTAAGGAATTCAGTTTTATTTGGATGCCACTGAGAATGAGTACATTACACAGGCAATCTGATAGAATTGTGAATGAAATGATATCAAAAGAACTGTATCTTTCAGATAAAGTTGAACGAATGCACGGGATGGAATACCACCACCACTGGTAAGACATCTGAAAATATTAATATAAAGCATCTTCATACCCAGGCCTAAAAACACCTCAAAGACAATACAGCACAATACAGCAAGAGACCATTATCTTAAAAAATAAAAAAATAAAATAATAATAATAAAAAAAGGCTTAGCTAAATGCAAAGTTTTTGTTTGTTTGTTTGTTTGTTTTTGTTTGTTTGTTTGTTTGTTTTTTACAAAGGGTCCTATCCTGAAAGAAATGTGATTGCTTTTTATTGCAGCTCTATTCTGGAGGAAAGCATTTAAGGACTGCTGTGCATAACAGCAGTAACTAACAAAACAGTTCCAATGTACATTTCACCTACTTGGAGAGATCATCTTAAGCATATATTCTTTATTGGCTATATTACCTATTTGTGGTTTCTTTTGATATTTCTGTTACTTTAATAACAGTGTATAAGTCTGAAAGACTTATATGATTTCTTATATTTCACATCTAATTTCTTATAATGCATTTAAGGTAGGCCTCTGGACTAATCATATTGGTGATGCTGAATTAAAGAATAGTAAAAAAAAAATATCTTTTTTTCTGTCTGTCACCACAGAGTGTATGATATTTCTGGATATGTTTTCTACGTCTTGTATTTATTATGGTGAAAATAAATGAAAAAACAATGTGGTGATATATATGCACAGCAGCAACATCTTCATTAAAAAAGGCTGCTGATGACTCAGGTGCTCACTCCCACACAATTTAAATTAGTTTTCTCAAGCTCCCTTAATATATCTTTCACTTGCAAAAAGAAAAAGTTTAAGTCCTAAATACCAGCTTTGTAAGTTGTCAGCTAACTAAGAAGTAAAACATTAGGAGAAAAGTAACCATGACAGTGAATACAGATATTTGCCATACAAAATTATTACACAGGTTACAAGAGTGATAAAGGTAAAAGAATCCCAGAACCCTGTCATAATTAACAAAACTAAGACTCCATTGCTCCTGCAGAAGCTGGCTAATACATAGATTAAATCTTGAAGTTGTGAACAGTCTTTCCTGTGAGCCATTTATAAGAACAGATACTGTGGAGGAGACATTAGCTTTGTCATTTCAATACATTCATATCTTCATTAGAAAATCAGACAGACTATCCCTGCAGTACTATGCTGTTTAAGGGAGTAAAGATATTCCATTGTCCAAACAGGTTTTGTCAGAGCCATTTTTAACTCAGGTCTGCTGGGGTGAAAGTCAGCATACACGTAGCTCACTCCAAAAGTAATGCCTCCTATCTATTTCCACAGAAATTACAAGGGATAAAAAGATCACAAAAACATTGTTTGCCTGAGCAAATTCCCAGCTACAAAACACTACTTTTTCATACTCACCTTGCTTTTTCACCAGTGATGAACAAGCGTTCGCATGCCACACTCATAAAATCTACACAAGTGAAGGTGACCCACTGCCACTGTCACCACTGCTGAAATGCATCATCCACCGCCTCACTGTGCTCACATACACAATTTGATCTCCATAAACATCACCAAGTGCCAATGAGTGTCAGTGGGTACCATTCTTTCTGCATGGAGGAATTTAACGACCCACCATTGCTTCATGCACGTTTCTATGCCATTTTGGCAGATTGCCTCTCTGCTGCCATCTGTCATACGACAACAACATGTAATGGGATACTGGTGGGAAAGTTTAACCTCTACTGCTGTATCAAGAACTGCCTCTGTCATGGTAAGCCAACATAATAAAAATAGGAGGCATTACTTTCAGAGCAGTCTTCATATAATTATTATAGTTATGTACAGACATAATTATTGTGAATCTCATTGTTTTCCTCATGTACTGCTTTTTATTCAATTTATGATTATTTAGGAATGTTCATCATTAATAAAATCCCGGCATATTACCTAATATAATTTCATCTGTTACCTGAACTGCTCACCAGAATAAACAGTAACCGTAAAACTTCACAATAGCAGTACTTAAATACTCCAATTCTGATACAGGATTACCCCTTAACATTAAGCCTTTCATAAGATAGAACTGTCAAATCACAGTGTACTCAAAAGTAAAAATGAGTTTACAAGCTGAATCTGGTAGTACTATTTAGGTTGTGGCCTTCATAAGGAGAAGATGTATTAAAAAATGGCTACTTGTAGCATTTTTTGTTTGTATCTTTTGCAAAGCATAAATCTGACTTGAGATGATTACAGGTTTAACTGTATTTCTCTTATTTTCTCTGATGTTTTTTAAAGAAATTTAGTTGGTCAGATCTCATTTGGATGTGATCAGTATTTATGGCTTCACCTTACCGAGTTTTCAATCTATTTGAAAAGTTATCATAAATGAATACAAAAGAAGAACACATAATACTGACCAAAGGTAAAAATAAAATAAAAAATCAAATCATATGGCCAGGAATTTTGAAATTGGGTTTGTTCAAAATGAAGCAAACACTATCCTTTATTTTCAATTGTGGAAAAATATAAACAGAATGATTCAACTTCTTAATGAATTTGTCCAAACTGGTTTGAAGTAATTCCTATTAACTCCAAGAAGAGCAACTATTTCCATGATTCAAAATAAAGGTTGTGTTTAATGTATTATGAGTCTTCAGAAGGCAGGGGAAAAGGCTGACATAATGAAAATGACATGTGTACCTTTCAACTCACACAATTTTAATACCATACATAATTATGTCTAATCATGAAAATGTAATAAAACATCACTGCTTTATGGAAACTTTTAACCACCTATGGTTTTACTGGTGAACAACAGGAGACATGATCACTCAGCAACAGCACTAATCAGACTCCTTTGCTTTGACTCATCTTGTTTTCACTTTCTCCTTTATACTCCTTCTTTCACTTTTCCATAACTTACCTTAACAAGTCCACAATTCCCACTATTTCTAACGCCCTTCATATGAATGTATTTTCTTAATCTGTCAGAACACACAGAACAATGTACATGCTCTTCCACACACATTCCTGCTCCTCTAAGTCTGCTCTTGACAGTATCTCCATTCTGATTGTACCAGCTGACAGCTACTCAAAGCCTCTATATATCTATTTTCTTTTTTCAGAATTCCTGCCCATTCCAGACACCTGGACCTTTCCCTTTGATGCAACCTCTTTACTCACTTTAGCTTATAGAGATCTCTTGGCTAAAAGGAGGATCTATTAAGCCATCAGCTCTTCCCTCCATTACCTCTTCCTTCAGGACTCACACAGCTTCTCTCTTTTTCTCCTCCATCTCTGTCACGTCCTTGTGTTCAGCTGTCAACTATCAGTTCTCTCTTGTTTTCAGTTCTGATTACATATTTTCTTTGCATCTTTCCCATTTCTATATTACTGAATCATCCTCCTCCTAATCTCCCTATGTATTTGTCATTTCCTCTTCCTCAAATCCCTTACATCCCCCCAAGAAGTTTACACTTGATCTTATCAAAACATTGCTCCTTCTTGTTGCTCTGCCCTGTTTGCTTGCTTCAATACCTCCTTATTACCTCCTTCACCTCTGACCAGGATTACATTTGAGCTACTCCATCAAAAATCTTCTCATTTTAAAGAGATATTTTTTTTCTCCTCTTTATTTTTGTTATCTGGAAATCCACGCATTTAAAGCTCCTGAATGCACAGTCAGCATCATAAGTCTCATTTGCTGCAACATCAGTTTCTCTGCCCTTAGCAAATGCAATCTTGTTCCACTCAGAACCACTCAGAATGCTGCTAGGAAAATTATTCTTTTAATTCATCTCTTAGATGATGTCAGCACTGTCCCTGCTGTATCATATCAAGCAAACTATTACTCTACATTTTATAGATATATGATCACAGATGCAAGAATTATATGCTTTCGGTTCAGTATGTAGGTACCATTAAATGTTTACGAATGGACCATAGGCAAAAAAAAAAAAACAACAAACAGCTGTTACTTAGGATTCTGGTCATCTCAGAAGATCTATCCTACCTAAAATTTACTGGGTATGCCAGGAGAGGGAAACTCCTGGAGAACTGCATGAGGCCCTTCTCGCAGCAGGTCCAGACATAGACCTCATATATGAAAAAGAACACAAATCAACATGTTAAAGATATTGAAGGGATATTCATGTCATTTCTTAAACCCTAGGGCTTTACTGGGGCAAGAACTAAGCTAGGGGAATGGATGGGGAGAAGGACAGTCATACTGTAGATGATTATAAGGAGTCTGTGTGAGGTGACAGTGAAATGCAGGCCTCTTCAGCAGACCTCAAGCATTATTTCAAGGTGTACACTTCCATTCAAATAAAACAACTACAATGTAAAAGGCTTTTCAACTTAGAAAAAGTCGAACCTTATGTAAAGCTGAAAACTCAGCAATTTCAAGATAAACATTTTGGGCTTTTGTATCTAGCAGCCCCAGTGTCCTGATTGCAGTTCCTTAAGAGTCTAATGGAGTCCCAGTGAACATTAGAATGTAAAAACAGCTGTCCAGTGGAAGTCAGGTAAGCAGTGTGAACAACAAACATAACTTGAAGAAATCTATTCCACATTAATACAGGGGCTCTCAGTGCAAATTCAAAATGTTGTGGTTTGCAAGCAAGAAACACTGAAGAAAAATTAAAAATCAGTCCTGAAATTCATCTTTGCACTGTGTCACTGCTTTAAGACAAAATTCCTATTTTTAAAATACATTCTTTTACATGCATAAGGATTAAGAAATAAAATCTCTCTACCATTACATCCAGTATTAAAACAACCTCATCATGGGCTGTCTGGTAATTATGCCCCAATTGGTCAGCTAGTAGTTTTAATCATATTGTTGTGCATTTAGCTTCTATAGATACAAATGAAAAAAGAGAGGAACTACATTTTTTGATGAAGGCTAGATCCAGAACAGTAAAAAATATCAATTCATATAAAAACAAAAGCCTACAACAAAACAGATAATTTATGTTCTTTATTTTATTTTTAACAGACTCTTTCAACAACAACAAAAAAGTCTTACAGGTGTGCTGTTAAGTATATTACAGTAAAAAAAATAATAATATTAAAAGCCTGTGCTGCAAAAAAAAAAAAATACACTTAATAATATATACAGTATTAAAAGAGTTGTTTTTAAAAATTCATTAGTAGCCACCAATTTTTTTGTATTTACATCTTTATGCACAGGTTTTTTTAATTAAAATTTATAAATTATACACGACCACTGTCTTATCTTACAAAACACAGCAGAGAACTGAAAATCTTCCTCTCATACCTAAGCAAAATAAACACACGCCCCAAACATACACAAGAGAAGAAGAAAACATTGCATAACTGTCAGTTAAGGTGACTACAAAGCATCACCTGCGATGCAGTTGTGAAAGAGTTTCCTGTAGCCTATTTGCAATAAGGACTGGAAAGTATTCCTGCAGTATCATACACAGATCCATTTTGAAGCAATTCAGAACACACAACAAGAAGAGGTAATAGCAAGATCAAGAGTCACACGCAATTTCACAAAAGCGACTAACAGCATTTGGTTTGCCTGACAAAGCAAAGACAGAAGAGTACGTGGTTTTTCCTTCTACATAGTAGGAGTAGAGCACTGGAGTAAAAAGTATAAAGAAGTTGTTTTCTTTAATTAATTGCTCTTTTTAAGTATTGTGAAGATAGATGTTGACGCAGAACTGGTAGCTATTAGGTTACCGTGAATAAACTCAATCTGTGATCAGACAAACGCTACAAACCATCCCACAGGAGTCCCCAAATATGAATAACAAACAGAAATAAACAAGACCCTAGCTAATTATAAGACAAAACTTGAGACTTTTTTTAGGTATATGATGTTGATGCAAGAGAAAGTGATTAATTAAAGAACATAGATTTTCATGAAGACAACTTTGTACTATTGCCCTGGAAATGCCAGTACATTACTGATCAACCCACTTTGTGACAGTATTAAATTACATTCATTCCCATCATTTCCTAGGAAATGCAGATACCATGTTACTTGACGAGCACAATTTTAGCTTGCCTAAATGCTCTATTCAGACAGGAACTTAAAGAAGAATATCCAGTTATCTCATCAAATAGTAGTTCATCTGCTGGATTCTCAGATAAGTGAAAATCAGCTGAAATATTCTCCATTCTAAGGAGTGGAAGCAAGTTTTATGCAGCTGGTATCTCACGTAGCAAACAGACAAATAATGAAGTAGATCCAACTGTCACTCCTGAGTCACCACTGTACAGTTCCCTGATATTTTTAGGCACCAGTAATTTACGGTATGGTAGACGAACATACTGCAAGTCACAGATGTAGCTATGGTATCTTGCTGTAATCTAACCACACTGGCAAACTGGAAACCTTTCATCAACATTGATGAGGCATTATACTTGTGTACCCATTGAAATCAGTCTCCCCAGAGAATAAACACTCACCATATGTAGCATAAGTTACATATTTTTTTTTCCTCCTTTGTTCTTTCAATTAAGTAAAATGAAAAGTGTATGCTTTGTGATAACAGCAGTGCTCTTCTGATCCAGGCTTAGAACTAAAACAAAAAAAAAAATACCATGCAGTAATATACAGTGGGAAAACAAATTAACCCACTACTTCTACCATTGGATCATATCCAATGGTCATTTTTAGTCATTTTTAAATATGCAAGAGGATCTCTGGGAGTTTACCATGATTCCTACATAAGAAATTATTCCTATTTGTTTTCATGCAAGTCAGCATTTATGGTTGGCATGGTTCTCGTTAAAGGAAACCAATAAAATAATTTAAAAAAAATGCTTTTTAAGAGTCTGACAGAGGAAAATTTTATACAAAAAAGACTTTGGTGGTAACAGTTTGTTTTCTAGTGTTACTACCCACAGTGTAATTTGACTGGATATTGAAGTTGTTATTTTTCAATATTTATTCTGAAACTTCCATATTTCATCATCTGCCATTTCAGTTTTCAATCTGAATGAAAAGGGCATGAATTATACAAATGCAATATATGCAGACATCAATCTCACAACACAGACTGTATATTTTAATCAATGTCAACTAGTGATATTCCCACACTTGTCAGTGTGCCTTTTTCAACTCTACTCCTGATTATATCCGCATTCTTTTCTAGTGGTATATGCTCTGATTAGCATCATTGCCTTTCCAGGATGAAGAAAATGTAGCATATGTTCTATGGGGACACATATAAAAAAGAAATGATGCTATAATGGATTGGCTATTTTAATTAAGACTGTGTGATATGTAAACTGACAGCAATTTTATTCCCTTGCTACAGTCACACAAGGGTTACAAAAGCTTAAATCCCACAGTGACAATGGGACAATATGTTCATGCACCGCTGTGGTAGCTTTGGCAAGTAATTACTAGCTGGAAGTTGCCTATGGATAGCATAAGGGAGCACATACAATTTCTCCAGAATAATTCCATATAATAAAGAAATATTCAGTGCTCTTTTTTTGCTCTGTCATCAGAAAGCCTACTAATAAATTATTAGCAAAAACTAAATTGCCCTCAAGCAGGAACCTAACTGATCAAAGCCACCATGTACACAATCCAGCACTAGCAGTGCTGTGAATAGAGAAATATAGCCTACAGTGATTACAATGTTCCAGTGATTACAACATTCTTTTACAAATGTTACACTCACATACATATAGAAATTATGAAAATATGCATGTATAGCTACTTAAAGTGCACAGCCTGAGTTGTCCCTTTTAACCAGACTAATGTAACAAATTAAAGGTGACTAGCCAACCTCAGTATATCGAGGTAACTGCAATTATTTCAATTATTTCACAATTATTTTGCATCAGAGTATAAAAAAACAGACAGCCTTTTCAACTGTTTGATCAAAATTGCTGCAAACAAAAGACTAGTAAATCCATGGTCCACTGGACAGTTACCAAAATGACAATTTATTTAACTTGTTTAGTTCTAGAGATCATAGTCACAAAACTAACAAGGAACACTAAGCTCTCTTCTTCATACAATTCTATGTATTTCTAAGTGAACACCTATGTGAAATTAAAATCAATTTAAATTTCAGTAATCGTGTCTTGGTTTTAAATAAAAGATGATATAAAAAATGATTCATCTACATATCAACTACTATTTCCAAAGCTTTAAGAAATGTGGATGAAGCATGATATTACTCCACAGAATCATTATAGCAATGCAATAATTGTAGCAGCATGAAATATAAAGGTAAAAAAAACTCCAGTGAAGACAGCATTTGAATTGTTTCCAGAATGATTCTTCTATTTATGAGCACATCTTGAAGAGGGCTTGCAGGACTTTTTCTTTGATATGGTAAGCTCAACACTTAACTGTGCTTAAATTATCAGTTCTTTATCACATACCTGCTTTCTCTAAATAATCACGAAGTCATAGAACCAACTAGCTCTCAAATGTAAGAAGTCAGCTTATCTGGCTTATCTGCTTTTATAACCTTCAGAGATTTCCAAATGGGCTTCTGAATTACAATCAGCAAAAAAACAAAAAGCAACAAACATTATCTTTGATCAGCTCTTAACACAGTTCCTTTGCTAAGAGAGAAATTATACTGGTCTAACCTTGCTGGAAGACATCTCTAGCTTAGGTAAATACTCAGTTGCCCTCTTTTGGCAGATTTTCAGCTGCACTGAGCAAAAATACAGAGTGACTGAGAGATACACTCCACTATTAATGTTCAGCAAACTTGTGCATTCTGTATTAAGACATATGTAGACACAGAGATAATGAATACTGCATTTCAGAGTTTCCCTGTGATTTTCTCATGAGATGGCAAACCATTATATGAAAGCATAAATTGCTCAGGATTATGTAAAACTTCCATTAAATCTCAAAGAAATATAAACCAAATAACCTGCATTTGAAATAAAATATATACTACTCCAAGCTTAAATTTACTTTTAGAGTCTCACATAAGAACTAAAAAGAAAAGGGAGAGGGAAAGAAAAAAAGAAGAGGGAAATGGAAATAAATGGAGATGGAAAGGGAAAAGTAGGAAGGGAAAAGGAAAAAAAGCAAAAGAAAATTAGAAATTTGCTGTAAGCATAGAAAGAGATTATCAGCTGAAAAGCTGATTAATCCATGAAAACCAGCTCATGTAAGTGTTAAGCCAAACAAGAGATGACAAATAATTTTAAATCTCACAAGGCCAAAATTGGTGGGCTTTTCCCTCTCATTTATCAATAAGTGTTGCTTTAAATTGTTAACAATAACTTACAATAAGAGCATCATAGTTGGTGATTGAATGCTTTGCTTGACTTTAATTGCAGTGTTCCCAAGACATATCAAACACTTCATAGGACTAAAATAGCAGAAATCGTATTCATGAGACACAACTTGAAAGTAAATTATTAAGGTTTGGTTTCTATCACGTCTGTGCTTTATCATTTTGGTATCTTTACAGTACTTACATATCTTGACTTCTTCAGTACTATTCTAAAGACAAAATCATTTTACTTTTTATACTCTGACACACCCTTTCTAATTCTCAGTCTTCCCAGTCATCTAATTTTCTCTATTTGAATGACATACATCCAATTAATCACTCCTTTCTTGTCTTGATAGAACAACATAACCTCCACAATCCATTTGTTTTGTGAAACGTGGAGTCCTTACTATAAATTTTATCAGCACTTAAGAAATCACTCAGCACAAAAAAAACAAAGACTTTTCCTTGCTCGAAGGGCTTGTAATCTCAGATAAAGCTAGGATTATTTGACTATGGAAGCTCTGAAAGGAAAACTGAACAGTGATTAATACCACTTCCACCCCAACACAAGCACATAGGAAATGCACATACATTTTTTTTATGGACACAGCAAAAACAAATGTTTTAGTATGACTGAAGCAAGAAGAGGATACTCTGCCTTTTATTTAAAGACACCACTGGGAAAATGCTTTCTGCCTCAGGCAAAGTAGCTAAGCCTTCTCCAATAAAGTACTACAAATACAGGAATTGAGGGTATCTTTGAGCATGTAAACCTGTTTTCTTCTTTCTGAAATCAGGCAGGGAAACAATCTTTCTGGCCTACACAATATCTGTAGACATACACGCGTATTTCCTCCTTCCGTATTTGAACCCTGATAACAGACACAGAGATGGGTATATTTGGGATGCTTATTATGTCTTCTGATATTCTGACCACAACATCTAGAGTGCGAGATGTGCCCTTTGCAATGTTCTGGTCTCCTGATCATCTACACAGGTGACACACAGATGTCCTTTCTGGCACAGGCACCCAAGTCTCCTTTCCAATGAAATCAGGACATGATATCTCTATTAAAATAGAAGAGGGATGTGGCTGGGGTGCGCACCTGTGTTACACAGTTGGAGGCAGTCCCCATGACTCTGCTTTAAGAACATGATTGAACTAAGCAGCACACTGCACTGAGTAGAACAGATTGTAACTATGCAAATGGTAGGCTGCTGAGTCTTCAGCAAGAGATCAGTGCTGAAGGATGATTTTGGCCTTATGAAAAAACCATGATTGTTGGCGTCAAGACTGGCATAGGACAGAAACTGCGGCACACAAAAGGGTAACAATACTGAGCTGGGAAGAAAAAAATATTTCCATGCAGCGAGGGTTTGTAAAAATAGTTAGGGTTTGCTTATATTGTAACCTTCAACGCACCAAATGCTTTTATTTTAAGGCTGAAGTGAAAACATTTATTTCACCACACTGAAAGAGCAAGCTCATACTATTATAATACTGTGGTAAAGACAATCCATACCATCCTCAGCTGTGGCAGTTCTGATAAGAAACAGAAGTGTGTTATCAATGCCCGGAAAACAGTGGGGAAACAGCCAAAATAAGGCTGGTTACTTCTGCAGTTTACATGCAAATACGTTTGAATTTCTTTTCCTATGTTATTGTAACTGCTCTGCTACAGCAATTGGTCAAGTCATACAGCAACAACATGAACAAGAAAAGTGAAAAGAAAATTAAATAAAAGCAGGATGACCTGGCAACAAGGAACATAAACCTTCTTTTCCCTGTGACTGAAAGATTATATTTAATCAACAGCTGTGTGCTTCGAATTTGAGTTGAACTATCTCAAAAGGCCCTTGACCAAAGACAATTACAGCCAATGAATGGCAGTTACTTTATGTAGTTTAGAATTTTCTATTTTGAACTTCTGTTTTCTATTCACCTAGAGTCCACTACTTCTGCATTAAAATAAAGTGCTGATCATGTTATGCTAAGTACACTGGATTAAGGCCAGGGAAGTTCAAGAATAATAATAAGAAATGTTCCTGCTTCCCATTTTACCTGGCAGTTAGGTTGAAAGCCTTGCATTGTGCATGCTGTTCACCTCAGAGAACATATTACAGCTGCACAGTAGCTAACAACTCTGTTCTGAGATTCAAATTAAAATTTTCCAATACCAAAATTCTCTGCTATGAAAGGGTTCAAAACTCACCCATAAAAACATACTCCTGAGAGACACTGGGTCTCAACCCAAGAATAGGCATTAAGGTTTTTTTCCAAATAGCGTCTGGGGACAAATTTCAAAAATCATATGTGGACACAGAGCATCATCATAAAGAAAGCTGGCTTCACAAAGGCACACTCAGTACAGTGGAGAACCCTGACTCACTCCAGGCTCTAGCTGGGAGGTGGCTGGCATCACTGACAGCAGCAGAAGCCTTGGCTCCTGCCCAGTGCAGTCACAGAGCCCCAATAACACGCCTGCACAGCAGTGCAGATGGAACTCCTTCAAGCATATGTCCCTAATGCAAAAGGCTGCAGAGCTCTTACACTCTAACATAAGCTTTCCACATCCAGTTCCGTTCTACAAAAAGGAACCAGATTTATTTGCTTCCTTCTGCCATATGTGCTTTTTTTTTTTTTTTTTTTTTTTTTTTTTTGGGGGGGGGGGGGGGAGAGGGAAGGAAAAAAAAAAAGCATTTGTCCCAGTAATGAGCTCATCATTCAAAAGAAAAATATATTAGTCTTATTTCTCTCCCTCTCTCTCAATCTCAGACTTGACAGAAAAATAATGAAAAATACAGAATTAAATGTGGAATTCTACTTTTGATATTATGTCTTTCTAATACACAATCATGATTAAGCTTCCCAAACATTTAATATGATCAACAGTAATGTTTTTAGTCCATTTCTTATCCATTTTGGACAGCAAATGGAAAGGAAAACAAAATATTTCTCATCCACATTTCAAAGCATGTTCTCCAAGGTACCATTTGAAGGCACACTATCATTTTTCTTAAAGGTTTATCCAGCATTGCAAATCTCCCATTGGAATCTAAATATTGTTGGATGAGTAATTACAGAAAATAGCCAATAACTGCTAAAAGGCTCTGTTATAATGAACAAAATTTTCCTGGGTAGAATAATGTTTTCAAGTATGTACTGATAAAATGCTCTTATACTGAAACATCTTGGAGACAAGTGATTCTGATGGATTATAATAAGCCCACCATAACAATCGTTAGGTATTTGCATACTTACTTGAAGGAAGCTTATGCTAAAACACAAGAAAACTGAAACGTACATTACCTTGCATTCCCTTCATCTGCCTGTGCTTGGAAAGCATCTTTAATTTATCGTAAATTACAAGAGTACCCAAACTCAAAATTGGTGCCAACGAGCATTTAAGATTACTTCCTAGTCTTCTCATTAAATCAAAATTAAATCAAAAGCAGTGACAATATCAGGGCAACAGCTTGTCTTTATATCATGGAAAAATCACTTCTTGACCTGAAAGAAGCATGCTTGGACTGACTAAACTAGCATTTTGGTCAGATTACACAGGTATTTGGCACAAAACAGATACTCCATAGGATCTAGATAAAAAGGCTTCTGTGGGAGAAAAAGTAGAAGGTAGTTACCAGGTTGATGACAGAATACAAAAATGTCTCCTGTAGAAAAAGTCTAATGAATTTCTGGCTACGTACTGTTCAGAGAGAAGCGTGCATGTTGCTGTGCTTGAAACACCAAGCATCCAGCCTCCGGAATAATATTTTGTTCAGTCTCTCTGCCTGCCCAATCTGACACAATTTTTTCACAAGTAGAAGAGGCGGAATGTGAAACACTAATTACCAGAACAGTAAGACTCCCTTGGGAATAGTTATTAAATATGCATGTATATTCATGAATACTTCACAATTCTTCACTGACCACACTACACGAATATTCACTAAAATATGTAAGAGTTCATGAAAACTGCATGAATGACAGTGAACACAAAATGAGACATTTTGTACCGATATTTGATAAGTGACAACCAGACCTACAGGGATATTACCTCACTGTCAGATTCTTCAACACCTGGTAGGCACTCTGAATCGTCCTCTGCAGGAACCTGCACAGTGCCTTAACAGGCTACGTAGAGAACACATAATACCTGAATTACGAGTCTGTAATTAGTTAACATAAACATATGTGAGCATACATATAACAGTATTACACTCCTTCTATCCTCTCAGCATAATTTTCCACGCCCTATACACAATGCCTTTCTTAGAGAAATACGACTTACTTGTTCGTAACTACCCAACTGCATATACACAATCATACTGAGTTTTCTACAGATAAACAGATACAGATACACTTAGGCAACTTGACATGTTGTTAAACCCATTTGATATAGATCAGTTGGATATAGATCAGATATAGATCAGCATAGATGGTGGCACTGCCTGTGGTGGGGGGGGGTTGGAGATTCATGATCCCTGAGGTCCCTTCCAACCCAGGCCATTCTGTGATACTGTGATTCTGTGATCAGTTGAAACACAGACAAAGGAGTACACAGAGAAACTTGCACTGATATAACTAAACTGATTTCAATATTAGTGTCACTAAGATCAGTGTCAATTCTTTTTGAGGCATGGCCTTAAATAGCCATTTATTTCTATTGAACATGGATGTTCCCTGGATATAACATACGACTTTCCTATTTGTAGCAGCATAGATATCTTTTACATACGTTTGGTTTAACTTCACCTACATGTGTGAAAGCTGTCCATTGACTCTAAACAGCTTTGAATTAGCTCTGTGATGGAGCATACAACTTTGTAAGCTCAGTACAAAAATATTATATTCCAAACTCATTGACTTGATGTACAATATACTGTTCTTGGTCTTTCATATCATGTAAGCCCTTTTTATCTCTCCTTCCTTTTCCCATGCCTGCTTGGAGTAAACAATTTAAATTCTTTTTTTGTTTTCATTTAAGAGCTCCCAACTCTGTTGTGCTGCCATGTCTAACACTGCATATTATTTTAAAAAATCTGCATCTAATCCTGAAAACAGTTTGTTTTCTTCCCTGTTACCACACTGGGAATCAACCTGTTTGCTCTTAAATGCCAACGAGTAGATAAAGAAGGAATAAACAACTTTGATTAAATTAATGGGCTGAAAGCAGTCCATTGTAGTAGCAATTACAGAAAAATTACTTATTTATACATTAATAACTAAGAAATTTCAATCAAGAGGTACCTTAAGACAGAGAATGTCTTTAAAGTTTAGTAGATGTCAGGAAAGTTCAGTAAAACTAGGCTTAGGTGTACCTTCGTGCTTGATGAGGCAATTACAATCATGCACCCAACAAATAAAAGAAAGGAAGACATTATAATATCTTTAATGGAAGAAAAAGAGACAGAGTACTGTTTAAAGATATTCTCACAACAATCAGAACTCTAATATCACAAGTTCCTGTCTTCGGAATTTATCTTTGGAATCAAGCTGGTATCAGTTTAGTATCAGTTCTAGTCTCAGCCAATCATGCTTACAGAGAGTTCCACAGGGCAGAATGCAAGCAAAAAGCACAATACTGAGCATACAGTTAGAATGGAACAAATCTCTATTTCTGCCTTAATTACAGCCCAGGTTATTCAACTGAATATGTGTGAGCAAAATCAGTGGTCCCTTACTTTTTGTAGGCTTGATAGAGAAAAATAGCAATAATATGAATGTCACTAAGCTCAGTTTCCTCTTCCTTAAGACTGCTCCTGCTGTTGTCCTCCCCAGCCCAAAGAGCACAAGGTTGATCTGGCAGTATTTCTACAACTGGATTCTTCACTATTTTCTTTATTTATTCCATGTCACAGAATCACAGAATCACAGAATCACCAAGGTTGGAAAAGACCTACAAGATCATGTAGTCCAACCATCCACTAATCACCAATAGTTCTCTAAACCATGTCCCTCAACACAAAATCCAAACGATCCTTGAACACCTCCAGTGTCAGTGGCTCCACCACCTCCCTGGGCAGCCCATTCCAGAGCCTGACCACTCTTTCAGAAAAAAGTAGTATTTCCTAACATCCAGCCTGAATTTCCCCTGGCGCAGCTTGAAGCCATTCCCTTTTGTTACTAAAGCCATTCTCCAGTTATACGAGAGAAGAGGCCGACCCCCAGCTCACTACAACCTCCCTTCAGGTAATTATAGAGAGCAATAAGGTCTCCCCTGAGTCTTCTCTTCTCCAGGCTGAACAATCCCAGCTCCTTCAGCCTCTCCTCATATGGCCTGTGCTCCAGACTCCTCACCAGCTTTGTTGCCCTTCTTTGAATCTGCTCCAGGGCCTCGCAGTGAGGGGCCCCAAACTGGACACAGTACTCAAGGTGCGGCCTCACCAGAGCTGAGCACAGGGGAACAATCACTTCTCTGCTCCTGCTGGCAGCGCTGTTTCTGATGCAAGCCAGGATGCCATTGGCCTTCTTGGCCACCTGGGCACACTGCTGGCTCATGTTCAGCCAAGCATCAATCAATAACACCGGGTCCATTTCCTCTACACAGTCTTCCAGCCAGTCTGCCCCAAGCCTGTAGCATTGGCTGGTCATTGAGATGACCTCACCAACAATCAAAGACTGAGCTAAGGTGTAAGAGAACTGCATGTAAATACTAAGCACATTTTAGATTGTTATGTGAAGAAGGGCAAATAAATGTGAACTTGCTTTCCATACGGCAGATGATTGAAACATATCTCAATCAGAGATATTTCTCCTTGCTTGTTTTCTTCCTGAATTCAAATTCAAAGAACTAGGAAATCAGAAGAAAATATTTAAAGGTTCTTTTAAAACCCACTGTACCTGGATATCTTTACCCAACTCCTGGAATGCATAAAATAGTGACAACTCTTAAGGAAGTGCCATTTTCAGTGACATTTTGCTGGCACAGTCCTACTGGCAATAGTGACTAATACCATCAAATACACTATCATTTATCTGAAAGGGATTGATCAGCACTGTTATCTGTATTAAATCATTGCCATGCTCACTGACCACTCAGTTGGCGGAAGCTATAAGTGGGGTTTGCATATAATCCAGACTGTGGACATGACCAGGTGCCCACTCATAACTGCTGTTTAATTGCTTTGAACAAGAGTCCCTAAAGGGTGCTGAATTATGTCATTGGGAACAGAGTGACCTGGCTTTGCACGGTACAAATACTTGAACAGTAACTTGGTACAGTAATTTGAAGATGAATCTTTAATAACAGACGAGGGTCAAAAATGTGAAGGACTGAGGACATATAAAGAAGAGAAAGCTTGAGTCCTCAGAAAGGAAAAATTTCTTCAAATAAGCAGCTAAAACAAAAGAGGAAAAAAAAAAATCTATAAATGTAACGTTTTTATTCACTGTAACTAAACCATAGGGAGATCTATCAACATGAGCTTTGCAGAATGTCAGGTAAGATATGCTATGCAAAACATCTCTTCTAATCTTGAGCTTGCTCCTGTGCTGTTCATAAATCCTATTTTTAATTAGACCACTTGAGTCTCAGACTTTTATAAGGAAATTTTCATACAGGTTGTCCCAGGGAGATGAAACTTGCAATCACTAAAAGATAGCAGAAAAAAGTGGCTGACATAATCTTTCTCCAGGGATCCCCAGTCAAAGAGGACAACTTCGCACTTATTTTAGCACTATATTACTCCTGCTGGCCTAAGGTCCTTGGCACTCTCCTTCCACTGACCAAGATCAAGAAGTAAATTCAAAAGAAATAACAAAGAACAGAACATTTATCTCCATTTATTTTTTCCCCTCATCAGGCTTATAAAATCTAAACAAATAAAATGAATACTAAGTACTTTCAGTAACAAATGGCACAAATGGCAAAATCCTAAATAAGAGATTCAATTTCAGAGACTAGAAATGTGAAGATTTTCAAACACTACTTGTGGTCTTACTAGTGTTTTTTGATATGCAGTCAAGAGAGTGGTTAAATGCACCTGCTTTAGTACCTAACAAAAGTTAAAGAAGAAAAATATTGAAAGGTGAGGAATTTTAAATGCTTTGACAAAATGTGTGACAATCAGAATTTTGATGAAAATATTCTGTACAACCACTGTCTAATTTCCTATAACATTACTTCCTGAACAATTGTACACACGCTCCCAAAAGAAGAAAACACGAATGTTTGACATTGTTTGATAATAGATTACTGAATATGACTCTTGAAGTACAGCTTGCAAACATGAAAAAAAAAAAAAAAAAATGCATTTCCAACTGTAATCCAAGTCTATACTCCATTCTGCTATTCATAAAATCACAGAACCATAGAGAAGTTTGGGTTAGTAGGGACCTTTAAGCTCATCTTGTTTTAACCCCCCTGATATAGGCAGGGACACCTCCCACTAGACCAGGTTGCTCACAGCTCCATCCAGCCTGGCCTTGAATGCTTCCAGGAGGGGGCACCCACAACATTGCTGGGCAACCTGTTCCAGTAAATAATAGTAAAGAATAAATAGTAAATAATAACCTGTTCCAGTAAATAATTTCTTCCTATTACCAACGCTAAATCTACCCTCTTCCAGTTTAAAGCTATTTCGACATACCCCGTTGGCATATGACCTTATAAAAAGTCCCTCCCCAGTTTTCCTTGGAGGCCCCCTTCAGGTTCTGGAAAGCTGTTATAAGGTCCCTCCAGAGCCTCTCTTCTCCAGGTTGAAAAGTCCCAACTCTCTCAGCCTGTCCTGCTAGCAAAGGTGCTCCAGCCTTCTGATCATCTTTGTGGCCCTCCTCTGGACTCACTCCAACTATGAGTGTCCTTCCTTGTTGGTGCCCCAGAACTGGACTCAGTACTCCAGGTGGGATCTCATGAAAGCAGAGAGTAGAGGGGCAGAATCACCTTCCTTTGCCTGCTGGTCACGCTTCCCTTGACGCAGCCCAGGGTACAGTTGGCCTTCTGGGCTGCAAGTGCATGTTGCCGGCTCATACAGAGTCTTTCATTGACTGGTACACCCAAATCTTTCTCCTCACGGCTGCTCTCAAGCCATTCTCCAGGGATTGTGCTGACCCAGGTGCAGGACCTTGCACTTGGCTTTATTGAACTTCATGAGGTTGGCACAGGTCCATCTCAAAAGCCTGTCCTGGTCCCCTCTGGATGGCATGCCTTCCCCCTAGTGCATCAAGTTCACTACTCAGTTTGGTGTCACTTGCAAACATGCTGAGGATGCACTTGATCCCACTGTCCTCTTCACCTACAAAGATGTTAAAGACCACTGGTCTCAGAACCAACTCCTGAGGAACACCATTCATCATCATACTCCACTTGGACGTTGAGTCACTGATCACAACTCTCTGAGAGCAACCACCCAGCCCATTCTTTATCTGGTGACCAGTCTTTTTTCTCCAATTTGGTAACCAGGATGTCATACAGGACAGTGTCAAATGCTTTGCACAAGTTCAGGTAGATGATGTCAGTTGCTCTTCCTTTATCCACTGATGCTGTAATTCTATCATAAAAGGCCACCAAGTTTGTCAGTCATGACTTGCCCTTGGTGAAGCCCTGCTGATTATCAATCACCTCATTTTTATTTTCCATGTGCCTTAGTAGGGCCTTCAGGAGTATCTGCTCCATAATCTTGCCAGGCAAAGGTGATACTGACTGGCCTGTAGTTCCCGGGATCTTCTATCTTTCTCTTCTTGAGAATGGGGGTTATGTTTCCCCTTTCTAGTCAGTGGGAATATTATAATAGCTGCTTTCCACTTCTTACTTTGCATACAGTTACAAAATGGCAAACACCAGCAGCAAGCAATATTATAGGAAGCAAAGTGTCAAGATATTTTAGGACATTTTTTCTGCAAAGTGTACCAACTAGGTACACTTTGCATAGAGGTATTGCAGATGTCATCACCTTTGAATCTGTTAAATCATTAGTCTCTAAAGAATATACAAATAAGCCAGCACCAGCAATTAACGACAAAATTTCAATGCAAAGAGAGAATTTCAAAATAAATCTAGAGTAGTCTTCAAGTATTCCTATACCTACTAACTGATCATAGGCTCTTCCAAAAGCAAAAAAACAAAAACGAAACAAAACAACAAAAAAACCAACATTAAATCATGAAATGCTTAGCACAATTTTTTTCACATGTATCTCATTCACTTAGTAAAAACACACTTTTTTTTTCCTTTGTAAAGATGATGTATATCACTAATAGAATATTTTCCTTTTCTCAATATAAAATTCTTTTCCTTGAATTTTGTGCAACTCAATTATTTGAGTTGCTGTTGTGGCAAAAGTTGTGTGGAGAAAGGTTGTAAAAGGCATGCCCAGTACAATGAAGATAAAGAATAGTTTAAAATGATAAGTCAATGACAATTGTTTGACTCAGGAAAAAATAACTTAGATTTGAGGAGGGAAAGAATGGAGTAAAATCAAAGATTTACATGTATTTTTGTCTTGCTCTGAGAAAGAACAGTTGGGACACTTATACAATCAAATTGTAACTAACGAAGACCTTCATGAAGACTCTCGGATTCAAATGTAATCTGGTTGACAAAAGAAATATTTTGACCTTTTTTTTTTTTTTTGTCAATTCATCTGTGGGTGTGAAGATTTATTTTATACTTTTATCCAGGACAGAATTTATCTAAGATACAGTTATCAATTGATAATTCGGAAACTAAGAACAAAAAATAGGCTTGTGATGCTACAGTTTTAGATCAGGAAATGACTGAGGATATGAACTGAAAATCATTGACAAACTTTAGATGTTTTGGCATATTTCAACATTTCCAAGAGAATTACATAGAAAATCTTAAATTATCTTACTGGAGAGGTTCAGGATCTGGCCCTTTTTTATAATTTTTTTTAATTTATTTTTTAAATTCAGTATAGTATAGTCCATGTTCAGTGAACACATTGCTTGAAAAACCTCTGACTTCTTTTTATATATAGCTACACATAAATGTCAATATTATAATAATAATGCCTCCAGCTATTCAGGCAATTCACTTATAAAATAAAGTGTTAATCACACTGTGAAATAATTTGCACATAAGACTTCTAGTTTGAAGTCATGATTTTGCACCCTGACAAAGATTACTTATCACAGAAATAAACCAGTAACTTTATTTTCATGTTTCGACAAGTAAAGTAGGTGTTTTTGGAATATGTGTATCATGCTCTTAACTTTTCTTTTTTAATAACATGGTTCTTAACACACAGTAGCACAGTGTGATCACACTAAAAATTTGCACTGTATTAAATCAGCTACTTCATTACTTTTAGAGACAAAAACCACTTTGCTTTCCTATTTGTACTGTAACATCAATCATTTAAAGTGTATTTTCAGTGGTTTTTATATTATGAGACACACAAAGCACATGAGGAAATACACTGTAAATAAATTATTATTACATTTCTAGATACCAATAAAGGTTGAAGGCAAGGAAGAAAAAACAAAGTGCATTACTTTCTCATGGTGAGACTGAAGCGAACAGCAAACTGTTTAATCTATAGAGACAGGACAAATGTCAAAGTAAATTCTTCAGCAGGACTACATAGCTCCAGGGACAGATAATGGCATACTGTGCTCTTCAGCTTCTAGGTCACAGCATGGAACAAGGCTCAGATCATTCCTGCTTTATGCAATGATCCACTGCTTGTACATGCAGACATCAGAGCTGTTAGTTGAATGCACATGAAGAATGCTGGTAATAAATCTCACCCCTATCATTTCTTGTACAATTGTCCCTAACTCACAGCACAAGCCAAATGGATTCTATCATGCTGGAAAACCAACCACCAGCTAATGGGACAGGGACAAACTATAAATGTTTCAGAACGTATGAAATTGCTATCGAAAAGAGGAATGTAGATTCACCCATCTGATGGCTGCCTAGTGGCCCATGTGAAACCAGCACTTGACATACTTTTTCCCAGTTCCCAGTGGACAGATAAGGAGAAGTAATACCCATGAAAATACTAACCTTGGCAGCAAAGCCAGAAAGAATGAAGTATCCCATCATTCTCTTATGACCTAAGAATTTAAACACATTACTAGTATACAGAATAAAAAGATCACTCAATATGACATTATTGGGATACCCCAACTTTACTGTTAATCGATGGTTGCAATGAGAGACACACTATTTTCCCATTCAAATTAGAGGGGTGAAGCAGATCATTCTCACTGCTGCTACAGCACAGCTCAGTACCAAGAGTTTTCACAATAACTGCCTGCTGATTTCAACACTGAAGTATGCTCCTGAGAGGCATTAGAAACAAGTGCTTAGCTGCTATTGAGACCTCTATAAAATATGGTATATAGCCAAAGAAAATAATTTTTTTGACAACTATCAGAATTTTTGAAAGTGCATTTCTGGCAGTTTCTATTCACTGGTCAGAGTTTCGAAACATAGGATTCACTATCCAACACAAACCTGACAGCTGTTGTTAGCACCACTGCTGCTCAGGCTGTTAACTGCTGTCATTTTCAAAGGCGGTAAATCCCTAATTAGGATAACCCTCAGTAGGAAAACGTATGGGCCTGTTCTCAAGATATAGCAGTATACTTCAAAGAATTAATGATAAGAAAAAATAAAGAAAGAATAATAAAAAAGAAATGGACATAAGCACTGTCATATTTATGTGGATGAAAATTTCTACCAACAGCTATCCAAATCACACAAAGTACAATTGTTCTGGAAAAGGGAAGATCTTGGGAATCCAGTACAAGAAAGAACATAATGATCAGAAAATCACTAGTGGCTTTTAAAGAAGATACTAAATTATCTTTAATATTATACAAAATATCTGTAATATTGTAGCTATCATTAAAGAAGTTCTACAGAAAGAAACTAGAACTGGGCTCCTCCAGACTCGATTTTAACTCCAGTGAAGAAAGCTGAAAATGTGGAGGTAGGCTAAAAACAATTTTGGTGAGACTGCTGATGAACTTAAAGAATTCACATTCCTTTGAAAGAGGGAAACAGCAAAATAAAATGGAAGAAGAAGTGTAAAGATGAGAAAAGAAAGTAAAGAGAATAGGGTCAAAGAGTAATTTTTTCTAATAGAATAAAAGGATGGAATTCCACTAAATTGGAACTTTCATTGATCTTAAGCAAGAATAAAGTAGGGCAACTACAAAACAACATACAGTGACAATAGAAAAGGCCAACACACATAATGGAATATAAATAAGACACATCAAGACTACCATGAAAACAAACCTGTAAATACACTAGCAGGGAGGAAAGTCACAGAAAATATTGACATACCATTCAAGGAGAGGAAAGGCTATTGACAGAGAAAGTGTTGAGAAAGAACCAGTGTATTTAATAATCTTTTCCTGCAGTTGCCACTAAAATAGTCAATTGTGAGTAAATAACCAACTCAGATTCTACAAATGAAAAGAGAGCTTAACTCCTACTATCAGTCAAGTTTGCCGTAAGGTGTGGGCTAGAATCATGACTGCCTTGCCACTCTTGTTCAACCCCCAAAGAAAGGAAGATAGGGAATCTGGGCATTGGTAAATTTTCAAGTGATAATTAAGCGAGTGAGAATTGCAACTGAGAGTTGAGTATTTGGAAGAATTCATTTTTTGTTTCATGTAGTAGGCTACAAACAATCTTAATTACTAACTTAATTGGATCAGTGTCCAAGAATAATAAGAGCTGAGCCATTCTAAAATTTCAGTGAAGAAAATATTTCACAAGAACTATCTCTGCTATCAAAAAGCTGTCAAATAAATCAAATGAGATGAATCAAACTTTTTAAAGAGATTTTTTAAAGACCGCTGACAATTTGTAATTATGTTTCTTCTCATCAGAATCCAGATGTCGTAATGAAAAAAAAGAAAAATCCCCACAATCTCTCAAATGCATATTGTAAACACAAAAGAATTCTTTATGAAAGAAATAATTAACTATTTACTTTCACTTTATACCACCATTTCTACTCCTTGTTACTCGCTGTTTTTTTCTACACTTGCCCAAATTAATCATGGTAGTGCAGCTAACAATCAAGACAAAATGAAATCAAGCTAACCCAGGATCACGGGATCCACTGAATATTCTAGATAATTCTAGACAGAAGTATAAATCTCCTCTTCTTTTTCCTCAGCAGGGTGCTTAGTGAAAGAAATATCACAAGCAGAAAACACAATAAGAAAATATTTTAGAAGTAAATACACACAACTAAACACAAGCATTTAGACTTGATTCTGGAATCCGAAAGAACATTAAGGTCTGAGGACACTAACTCCAGGAAAACAAGAGGAAGCTCAGGAAGGACCTACAAACATGAACACTCTACACAAAATAATTTCCCCAGTAATCTCAAAGTTAAATGGGAGATTGAGCATGCAGTAATACCACAATGATTCAGGGCATCTCTGTTAATTTATGTAGCTGTTAAAGCATTCCAGATTTCTTTTTGCAAGAATTCAAAATGAAAGATTTGCAGGAAATTCTTAACAATATAGTGTTTTTATGTAACAGCAAATTACCTCATACTCAGACATCTACCATGTTGGGAGTTGTAAACTAGTGAATGAAATAGACTACGAACACTGTAATACATTTTTTTTTATTATTATGAGAAACAATATATTTTAAATCAGAAGAAACTGATTTTTTTCATATTTCCTTATCTTTAGAAAAAGAAAACTTATTTTCTATTGATATCAACAGTCTGCATTACTTATATATACACGGCATTTGTATTTTTTATTTGAGGATGGTACAAACTGTGAGTTTTGCAATTAGAAAGGAAAACACTTAAATTTTACTTTACTTTGCAGCAGAAAGGGTACTTATTTAGACTAAGCTTAAGGAACTTACAATTAATGATTTACAGGTTCCTACTTACAGGTAGGAAGCAGATATTTAGCTTTCACTTAATAACACAGTTGCCTAAGGTAAATCAGACCAAAAATGATTTTTTTTATAACATGGAAAAATTTAATTAACATTTTGCTGTCATTATGCTGTTCAGCTGCAAGTTGATTTCCTTGATCAAGCTGCTGGATGCTTTAAAAGAGTAAGATGTCCTTACCTTCTACACCCAGCATAGAATGTTAATCATATTAGCAATATTTTCAATTTTGGGTGGATCTGTTTTGTTTTGTAAACATGTGCTGTATCAGATGCATGTGCTTCAGATTGATTTAAAATATCACCAGAAGGGTATTGAAAAAATCACAGAAGAAAGAAGAAGAAAAGCGCATGAAATTGGATAATCATAAAATGTAATTGAGGCCAAAAGCAGAAACCATTAATTTCACAAGAGAGCTTGGATAGTATAAAAAACCACTTCAGATACATTAGTTGGGTATCATTTTCTGTTTCAGTAGAAGTAAGATCAAATCAAGGCAGCCTCATAGTAAAAGAATCCTACAGTTACACTCAGCAAAGAGGGGTCATTTTAATTTCAGGGTCTTTTATTACACAGCAAGATAACTGATTGAACTGTGAAATAACATTTAGAGCATAAATAAATTCTGATGTCCTCTCTTTAAGGCATTTAGAAACTACAGAAATATTTTTGTTTTTCTGTTTGCAGGAATTATGATTCTTCAAGCGCTTTTTCATAACTTCAAAATATTTATATGAAGACTTCACTATTGCTAAATCTTCAACCACCACTAATTTTTGTGCTAATTAGCATATTACATTTTTAAAAGGCTATGATGTTTCAGGGGTTCAAAGCTCTCAACCAAAAAAGAGCTTGACTTCTATAAGCCTATTAGTTTTCCCTACCTCTGGAAGCCTCTTTCAGAATCAAATATTTTTTGCAATTAAAGGAAGAAAGTAAAAAATGATAAGCATTTTGTTACAGTAAAAATTCCTTATAATAGAAAACTATAAATCTTACAACACTTGACAGGATCAATTACCAATAAAATGACAGCTTGATACCTGTGGAGTAGTAGTGTTTCCAAAAAACAGGCAAGAAGCTTCAAATTAGCATGCAGCTTATCCTGACACATCTTCAAAGGTGGTTTCAGTAACCACAGCCATTTTAGTATTTATAAAATGAAAAGACTCTGAAGAAATCAAAGATACTGAGCTGATCTGGTTTCTGAAAACATATTTAACAGAAGACATTATTGCTTTGGTATAATTTTCAGAGTTCCCTTTTTGCCAAGGAATTTCAATTAAACTAAAAGATGGTAAAGTGTAAAGGTTTCAAGGGCAAAAGGTACTTTTTTTTACTCTACTACAAAAATTTTAAAAAGCTTTCTTTAAAGCACCAAATGCAAGAGCCTGCTTATACTAATGAAGGCCATATCACCAACTTCCAGAACTTAAATGACAAATAATCAGTAGCGTCTAGGTTTTCTCCCCCTTGCAGACTGATTGAAATCCTCTTCCCCTCAGTTACAGACCCATCAGTCCTAATGAAACAAGGTCTATTTATTATTTTTTAAATGTTTTCTTTAGATAGATATCCTTAAGAATAGAAATCATTTAGTGTTATTCTGAGCAACTCTGTGAAGTAACTGAACTGTTTTGATACACATCAGTGGGGATCTAGCCTAAATAGTATAATTCTTCTAAAATACCTATATTTTATACAAATTTTACTTTACTTTTCTAACGTGCTATAATTTTGCAGTGCTAAACATGTTAAAGAGGAGGGAAAATCGTAGAATAAAATACAGCTTGTAAATTAAACTGTAAATTAACACATGCTTTCAGTTCAACTAAACATTCTTTCATTTAGAGAAAATCTGTATATTTTTTTTTATTGCAACCAGGCCTTTTAATGATTTTTTGGGGAAGATAATTCTACATATGCAGGTGGTATTTATTCATATTCAATGAAAACAATACTGGATCAGTGCGTAGTTCCCACTATAAAACTATAGGTCACCTGGAGACCATACAAAGGGCTTTTTGGAATGGAAAAACCTCTAGCTGGTTGATGATAACAACACAAATTGCTTACTGCAATGGCTTAGTATCTACCACTGAGCCTTCATTTCTCTACAGTTACACCCCACCAATCTGTGTTAAAACAATCATCTGAGATATTCTGGAGGGTTATACACTTAGAAAATTTGCTAAAAACCTGAGAGCATGAAACATACTCTGTTCTTGTTTTGAGGTCTCAGCCAAGTATGTGGAACACCTCTCAAAAAAGATTATCTATTAATGCATGAATATGTGCTGAGACACTAAGCTATATGCCAGAAGCTTAACAACAGTTCTGAATTTACTTAGCAAGAAACATCTTGACACTTTTATTTACATGCTACCAAAAATACCTTCAGGAAAATACATAAACATTAAATGAAATGCAAATTTGGCATCTGTCAGTTCCAACTTGCCCACTGCAACTTCGAGTCATACAAGTTGGCTGAACTGACAACTCTGAATCCAAGTAACCTCATATTCAGTCACAGACTCATTCACACCTCACCCTCGATGCCAAACCACCACTGAATAAGGGACAGATTTGTCTACCAAAAGAATAGCAAGTTGTAGAAATGAGATATATTTTGCTGTTGACATTAATACTTATTACTAAAAATACAAGGCATACATTTTTTTTGCAGTTGAGAAGGAACATCTCTGGACAACAGCATTCAGTTATCATACAGGTGAAAGCAGTAAAGTAATGCAAACACAAGAATTAATATCATAGATTATATTACACTGAGTTTTGCAAAGAGGAGAGAAAAGGTATTCTGAAAATTTCAGTGAAGATGTAATGCTGCAGTGTGTAGACCAGTCACTGCATTTCAATCACAAGATTAGCAGTAACAATAAGCATGTTTAGACAGTAATGAAACTTTCTAATTGACTTGAGCACATATTACTAATAGTATTTAAAGTCTCATGCATTTATACATCTTCTCTACTCTTTCTTTAAGCCATAAGGTACTCCGTATAAGCAGCAGTCTTCCCCAAAGGAAATAACTATCTGTGCTATAAACAACTCTAGTTGCATTCCATATTTGATTATTATTTACTTTTCAAGATTATTCTGTTACTCTGGATCAAATTGTTAGCAGCCTGTTGATCTGACGTGTTTATTATCTTCGAGTATTTTATCAAACTTTGCAGTAAGAATTCCTGTTTCCTGTTTTAACTTTCAGGCTTATTTACTTCATGTGTTTGTAATGATTTTTACATGTCTTCACTTGAAAGAGCCTGATTATGTTTTAGTGCTACCCTAGAGCCTCTTCAATCTTTTTAACTCACTGCATGACGATTAACTATTTCACTGGGTTAGAATACTCTTCTAGTGTTTTGACTGTTCTGTCCTTATAAAACACTTATCAATATGCATCCAATTAGGCAGCATGTTTTCAAATATAATGACTTTCCAAATGGCAATCGTTGAAAATTGATACGATTCCCTTAAAATTAAGCATGATGCTGTATTATTTGTCTCAACAACAAAAAAGTACTCCTCTGTTCATTTACTGTTGAACACTTTTTCTTCATCCTCCATTTTCCCTTATCTTTTTTTTGCATTCTATTTTTGTTAGAGATGACATTAGGCTGAAATACTATTATCACCAGTCACCACATTTTACTCACCAAGCAGCAGAAGTGCATATAATGTCTAATACATATGGGTATCTGAGAGTGTGTGGAGAGCACAAGAGGCAGTTAGCACTGTAGTACGCCCTCCCCATGCCCTGCCTTCATCCCAAAGAGGGTTAATAGCACACAGATATTTGATTGTTGCTGGGCGATAGGTGTGTGCCTAGGTCAAGGCCACACTACCTGGAGGGGAAGAGCTGCCACCATGATAGCAAGAGGCAGGGAGTGGCTGCAGGGGAGGCAGGGGATGGCTGCAGCGTGGATGTACCTGATCTATTACTTCATAAAATTGCCACTTATAAGCAATATGACATTCTTTTAGTTGTGATCTCAGGATCACCTAGATATGTACACAGATAAAAATTAATTTTAATGTGTTTCCCTCCAACTAATTTTACTTGGCAATAGGGAATTAAAAGTGAAGTTTTTCCTAATTCCTCTTAAAATCTGTGATGTAACCCCAAAGCAGCAATAGCACAAACAGCCACATATCTTAGTATCATATTACTACTACACAATTACATTTGGAATATGCATCTAAAATTCTCAACGTTCAAGGAGTCAGATGTGTTTAACCACTTATGCATAAGAGCAACATTATTAAGCTGAAACTTAAAAATATAAAATAAAATAATCCTTGCTATTTTAGTTATACAAAAGAAGAAACTCAGCTGTGAGTGACATTTTTATTTTTAGTTCCTTGTAAAAAATAATTCTGTTAAGTTGTAGCAACCAAGAAAAATAGAATATTAATAGTTTTTTCCTCTTTTTTTTAAAAAAACAAAAAAAACAAAAAAAACATATTCTTAAACTTGGTGATTCAGGTTTAACAGTCCCTTTGTGATTTCCAAAGGAAGATCCTAAATTCTAAGTGTTGGTTCTAGATGAAATTCTGCAGTAGATGCAGAATCATCACTGCTGACCAGCTTTCATCTGTCACGTTTCAAAGCTGAACGTAGCTCAGATAGTCCTAGAATTCTATTAGGAATGAAAGACATCTAAAATTTCTAAATGTGATCTTTCTTCCATTTTCCAACGCAGTTATCCACTGATCAGCCATTCTAAAATACATCATGAAGACATTCACTATAGAGATAGAATTATGTGATCAAATCACAGAAGCAAATTATGTGGCAAATATAATTAGACTATATTTTTGTTGAAATTCTGACTTCAGGCTTTATTTTCCCTTCTCACCTATAAATTACTCAGTAACACAGCTGGATACTTAAGATCTAAAAAGAAAAACAAAAGGCAAGGGTTGGACTGATTTGTGAGGGCAAAACAGAACAAAGAGGAATACTACAATGACTGTAAATTATTAGTCAGTCTTCTGAATAGACAGTCTTCTGACAAAGGGATGCCTGCTGCAAACATGTTTTTGCATTTATCCCACATACAAAACAGGTACTCATACTGCAGTATGAGGCTAAGTAAATATCTTACTTATCTTTGAACAACCTCAATAGCTACCAAGCCCCAATATACACAAGTATTTGCCATCTTATCAACAGCATATTGACCTACTGACGTCCATTAAAATTCCCATGTGATTAAGCGTAGACACAAATTTGTTACTGAATCACAACTTTCTTTAAGATATTCTTCATAAAGTCTGCTTTTCCTCTCAGTCGCTTTTCATGTGCAGTCCCATTGACTTTCACTAGCTCATATTGAAATATCCATATAATAGACACATGAAAATTATTCATCGGGATCTAACTCCATTTACAGCAAAGCATTGCATAAATAAATCACTGTTTCTTATTCCTCATTTTGTAATCTTTGCCTATGTGTAGAAGGCAGCAGTGATTTTTACCACTGGGAGAGTACTAGCATACTGGGTGCGCATTTGATTAATGCACATAAAAAGAATGCTGCCCTTCATCTGCAGAGCTTCCCTTTTCCCAGTATGCCCTTTCAGAAAAGTTTCAATAGGAAAGGCCTTTTTAAAAAGAAGAGCTTAAAATCTAAACAGAAAAAAAAAAAAAAAAATTGTATGTATTACAACCTATAAATACCTACTAGGCCACATATTCCGTTTCTGTTCTACACCATGATTTTTCATGGTACATGTTCTAGCATTTTACCAATGATGTTTATAATATCCTAAAAAAATAGGACTTCCATTATTTCTCTTGGAAGACTGTCTCCTCTTAATAACTATTTCTAAAAAAAGTATCGTTTTCAAGAGTCAACCTCAATTTTCAATCTTTCAATTTTGCTGCATAATATCCCATGAACTTTCCCACATATTTCTTCCTATATCTGAACTTCACTTAAAAAACTATTTCAAACATCATCTTTCTAACCCTTTTCCTAATTATTTTGCTAAAATATAAACATATACTGTATTTTAAAAGACATGTAGAGACTGTATATAAATATAATTCTAATGTATTTGTAATTTCAGCATATATATAATTCAAACATGAATACATATACAGATACAGGTCACATACATGTAAATATATGTATGTAAATGAGAAGAATCATGTACGTAATGTTTTCCTCTTAAATCTAAATTTTCACTATCCTCACTTTTTTAACTATCCCCAACAACCCATTGAGTCACTGTTAGTACCTCTTGTGATACTGATTTACGTATGTCTGAATGCCAGTGCATCTACAGTCTGATATAAAATGTCTTAATTTTTACCACATAACAGTGAAAATTTGTATGTAATAGGTCTACATAACAACCCAGCATTAACAAAATTCAGTAAATCATAAAATAACTTCATTATACACTATTCCAGAATCACAGCAAATTTTACCAGAAAAGATAACTTTATATAGTATATATTTAAACTCTCATTGTAGAAAGGGTATAATCTCTTAAATGTTAATAGCAATTAACCATTAAAAAAAAAAAAAAAAAAAAAAAGATGATTCTGCAACTTAATGAATTTAGACTGTTGGTACTGACTCCTGTGTTATTACATAAGTAATTTCAGGAAATAGTGTCTAGCTTACACCACTCAGTCACTGAAAGCTATTAAGAGTGGGTTAGGCAGAAAACTGTCAGATATAATTTAGATAAAGCTGATTCTACATTTACAAGAGGTAGCTGCATTAAAAGCAAACTCAGGAGGTCAGGTAGCACTGTTTTCTATGGTCCATGTAATGAACTGATAACAACTGCAACTATTAATCCTAAATCATTAAAAAGCTGAGAACTTAGCCTCATATGTATCAGCAAATACATACGCTAATCTACAGAACAGGCACAGAAATACCAGACATACAAACACAGAAATCCAGATCCATATTTCCAATACCCAAACCAGACTATCAGTTCGTACAAAATAAGCAGTAAAGTTCTTAGAGACATCTAATATTATAAAATACAGAATTTTTCCTCTCCAAGAAGCACTTACAGTTGACCCATTACATTAGCCCACATTACAACACCCTTCTTTCTTCTTTAAAAATAATATTCTATTATCTTAATATTTTTTTGTTGGCCACAGCATTAAAATTTTACAGTTTTGCTTAAAAGCCCAAGCTTGCTAAGAATTACTGTCAGATACATTTCTGGAGAATCTGGAGATCTGTCATATCACCTAGTAGGAAGAAAATGCACAACAGTGATTACCTATCAAACAGATCTTTCACAGTATTAGCCTGATGGTAGGTAATTTGCAAATTACCTGATACAAAGCCAGAACCACACAACACAGTCTTTAAAAGAGACAAAACACAGGATTTACAAAATTATGATTACCGTGTGTTATTTCACTGCATGACTGATATTACAGGTAGATAAATTGGTTCTGGATTTCAGGAAAAAAAAAAGTAAATAATTACATTATCAAATTCCATGGAGGCTTAAAACATTTACATTCCACTTAGTAACGTCACATTTGTTATCCAAAACTCCAAGTCTTTTGAGCTTCTGATGTAAACTGATCTGAAGTATCTGCATGAATCAATGAAGTGGTAATTTGCATTAATAGAGAAAACCTAAATATGACACACCTGGGACAGGAACAGCTCTGAGGACTACAGCACACTCAGCCCAACTGCCTTCATTCCAAGGCTACATTAAGTCAAGCTCTCTCACTCCGTTAAAGCTTTAACGTGTAATAAAATTAACGTTCCTCTACATATTGATTTTTCACTTCATAAAAATGTAACTCTCTGCAGGAAAAAAAATTCTTCTCATTGCAGGTTTTTTTTATTTGTTCCTTTCCTTCTTTGGCCTAATTTCATCTGGCAGCCAAAGTGCTGAGGTCTCAAGGCTGTCCCAATGACACCGACCCCTCTGCTCAGATAGAATAACACACTGCAACTGTCATGATATTGGCACATGCAAAACCCAGCAGCAAAAATCCTACTTTTAGAGAAATAAAGTCAGCACAAATATACGTTTAACAAAGTACAAAGGATATCCTTATTAGTGTAGAGTAAAACACCTCAAGCTGTGATTCCCCATCCCAGTGTTAAAATTTACTTCCTCTGTTTTGTATGCCATTATTTTTATGGTATAAATATTCTTTTTGAAGAAATCCCTACTATCATTTCTATTACCATGTTTGCAAATCCTCATTTTTTTGAGAGCTGGCTCAGTTTAGCTACTACACAATTTCTGTAGCATTTTATTTCCATCTGAATCTTAGTGGCAGGTGAACTTTAAAACTGAATTGTTTACTGTTCATATTTTCTTTCCTCACTGTTTATGACAATTCATTTAGCATTGGCTTTAACAAAAGTTAGATTACAATTAAAATAATTAGGAATGCTTAGAGTGATAGACAACTTAGAAACCAAGTAGTAGAAAAGATTATTTCTATGGTGAAGATTAAAAAGTGAAAGGTCCAAACTGATTAAAATGTGGGCAATAGCTTAGATGTCTCATTGTGTGCATAAGGACATTTGAGCAAAACTAGAAGTATGTGGAGTATTGTAGTAATAATGTAGATTGCCACTGAAGTCTTATTCCCAGTGGCTATGCCTCTGTTACTATCACTTCTGGAACTCAAAATTGAACAAGAAAAGGACAAGACCTTTAAACAAGGAGACATGGCTTTTCATCACTTCCATAAAACATGGTATGCTTTTTAGTGGTACATCCGTATGTGCTGGTGATAGCAACCTTAACAGTTTTTTTCAGTTACAGAATAAACTTTCTATTTTACAGTCATGGTGATGTTGTATTCCATTTCACAATTCAATTCCTTATCACCATATGAACTGAAACCTTTCTTTCTATATTTAGTACAAAATTGTTTTGTAACAGGCTTATTTTCATCAGTCTGTTATCTAATTGCTTTTGTCTTTAGCAACCAGAGTATTCACGGTTTTTAAGTTATTTGTTTGGGTGGGCCCTAAATCACTACAACAGACACGGACAGGACAACCACTATTTCCTTCTGTGATAAAGCAGAACTGACTGTGGTTAAACACTGTAATCTGTAAAATTTACAGAAACACATTAATTAGCCTTCCTTTGTACTTCTCCAAAACCAGATTAAAATACCAGACACAGCTGCCTTTATGAGAGATTGAATTCATGTCCTTTGTAATTCATGATGTCACCCCAGTCACAAGCAATTTCCTGTAGTTTTACTTTGAAAAGAAAGACAACTAATGAAAACATCACTATAAAATTTTACATGTGTACGCTGTACAGACATTCTACAAAAAATTTAGTATTCATTTGAGATTTCTTTCTTACACTGCTGGGTAAAGATATATAGGCCAGCAGTCCTGAAGTTAAATCAAACTTCACTTCCAATAAAATAGCAGCTATTATGGAACAAGCTGAGAGTTTCAGCTTTTATTTCTATCATATTGCTTTCTCACAAACAAATAACAGACTTATTTAACAGGACTCTGTTCAAGAATGAATCAAATCACTGGGGTTTTACTCTTCCTGATAGGAGTGATAAGTACTGACAGAACACTTCATAGGAATGCAAAGTACCATAATGAATGTATAAAGAAAATGGGTGAATGTGAAGGCCAAAAGGGCTTTTTTTTTAATGTTTTACAGGAGACAGAGAATGAAAAGTCCTCAACCTGAAAAGCAGTAGTAACAGAATGATCAGAGTGAATAAAATTAAAAGACCATATGACCATACGAAAAATTCTTGCAAGAAAGGCCAAAGACTGCAGCAACAAAACCATATAAAACTGTATCAGTGTCTGGGAGCAGGAATGAGGAAGAGCAGTAGCTGCTCTGAAGGCAGCCAGTGGCTGCATGAGTCTCGCTTTTTTATTTTCAAGCGTATGGATTGGATTTGCATTCTGTGTCTGACAAACAGAGATTAAAATCAATAATTTTATTGTTATTGTTATGACTGCTGGCACATCTTAGTCAAGAAGCTTATATTTGCAATGATTCAGCTGGTGAAAGCTAAAGAACAAGGAAAGAAATCACACAGAAATTCTATCATCATGAGATTAAACCTACATATCCTAATCAAGTTTATATATAGTAGATAATCTTGAAATGAATATGTCTTTATACTTTTAATGAGAACACTGCAGACAGAATTGAAGTCCATTTAAACATGGTACAGCACTGACCATAGTAAAACATTTAAAAGGTAAGAAATCCATGCCATGTTAGGGCCCACTTTTTCATATTATTATTTTTTTAAGATAAACAAGCAAGATGATGTTTACAAGTGAAAGAGGGAAATAAAACAGACTATTAAAAAACTATAAACTAATTTGCATTTTTTTAATATTATATAGATTTAGCTTTTTTTTTCTGATGAACCTAAATTTCTTTAACAATCAGTAGTGACAGACCCAGTACAGCCCACACTTGTAAAAGAAAGGATGAGCACTAAAGCTAGTAGTATTGAGATCAAATTTTTCACAAGACCAGGCCTGACAACTCTGTCCACAGTTATATTTGCAGTTCTGTACTCATAAAATTATCTTTGAAATGCATACAAATGATTTATTATGTGATACACAAACATTAGAGTCAGTATTATCTTCCAGTGCAACTCTGGACCCATTTGTCCATCAGTCCTCCCTTTGCAATGGACCCCATCCATTTCTCTGGTTAAGCTCTGCAGGCAGAATGTTGGCCAGTGTTTAAGTCAAATTACATAATCAGCTCAGAGGTTTTCAGAGCTAGTCATAAACTAAAGTTCTTGAGAAACTAACTTCACTGTGCTGCCAAAATACATATTCTATACAGAAAGAGCTCTGATAAAAGATTACTTTCAAGAATTTAAATTCATGGTATCAAGGGAGAAAAGTCTTCCAACATGTTTGGTCACCCAGACACACCAAGCTTATACAATTTATAGATACTTTATATCACTAGCTAAATGACTGTTACTATGTATCACAGGTCCAAAATGGGCCTTGGGCGACCAAGGAAGAAAGCATGCGTGCTCTACACAGAGTTTGAGGTAAAGTAGCTACTTCGTAAAAGACTCCTAACTGTATGCTAGATTTGTAGCAATAGCTACATTAAGCAAGCTATCAGTTGTACTGAAGTTAGATGAATGTAACTAAGAGCAGAATATTACTCATGACATGAAATGCTGGCAATCTATTCTAACTGGCCATGCTTCAGGAAAGCATTTAAGTATGTATTAAGGGGCTCCCTTTGCTGGGAATATCTTCCTGAATTGAGTGTTAGTGCTTTGTGGAGTTAAGGGCCAGGCAAAAACGTGCATTATTCCTTTTTGTGCACAAAAATGTACAAATATAGACTGCTTAGAGAACTGATGCATTCAACTTCTCTATCATTTAAGAGAAAAAAGAACGGAAAGTACTCAGCAAGTACAGGAATTCAATGATTTACATATCCATTGACAGTTACACCTGAAGTTAACAATGAAGCTACTTAGTACAGACTGTTCTCTGCAAGGCAGCAACGAGGAAGGCACAACGATATATCTTGGAATAAAAGTACATTTACAAGAATGAATATGGGAAATGTATTTTTGTCTCATAAAAAGCCTTAAAGAATATACATTTTGGAAAGTCTGAAACACATTCAATCTTATAAAAGGATCTCAATATCCAAACTTTGTAGGTTGAAAAGATCTATTTATTTAAGGAATTACGTAGAGGAGTTTATGTATGAGTGCTGCTCTGAAAGTAATGGCTCCTATTTTATTATGTTGGCTCACAAAGTAAAATTGTGTCACTGAATTCCTCCACGTGGAAAAAACTGCATCCATTGAGATTCATCAGTATTTGCTGAATTTTTATGGAAACCAAAGAATGGACGTAAGTACAGTGAAAGTTGGACTGTGTGAGCAAAATTTTCCTAGCAATGACACCATCATAGCAGCTGTGAAACTGGTTCACCTCTGCTACTGCAGGTTTTTATAAGCACTACATGCAGGCTGTTATTCATATCCAGCAAAAAAAGCGCAGCTAATGGTGGTGACTATGTTGAAAAATTGTGTTTTGTTGCTGAGAATTTATTCTATTAACTAGTCTTATTACACTCTTTGTTCTGATTTCCATGGAAATAAATTGAAGGCATTACTTTTGGAGCAACTCATGTGTTTCATTTATATGCTCCTTACACTACCTCTTCTCTGAAAGCAACACTACACAAGCTGGTTTCAAGAAGAAAGAGTTCTTCATATTCCAATTTTAGCATCACAATGCACAATGTAGCATCCTAAGCAAGTCTAAACCAAAAATCTTCACTAAAGCATCTTCAAAAAATCCAGTTTATTATTCTATTTTATTTGCACTTGCTTTTATGATATTAACAACATACCATTTGGAGCACATACTACTATAAGATCTAGAAATTTAACATGTAAAATAATTTTTAATTATTGGAAAATAATTAAAACCATCCTTTCATTCCTCCTTTTTATTTATTTTTTTCTTCTCATATATTTTTTTTTCTCCTACAGCAGAAAAACAGAATGCTCAAATGAATAAAATTCACAGGAAAGAAGCACTATTCATACCCCAAATGAAATGTTTCAGGAAGACCAATCAAAACTAAAATTTTAAATGGAAACATAAAAGCTAACTTCTGGACAAGTCCAAGCAGCAAGAGATAACATTTGTCTAAAATTTAGTGGTCCCCATCTCATCTTCATTCTACTTGAAAAACTGCCAACACTGTTAGCATCAATGCAAAAATATTCTGCAACAAATCACAGAAAATACTCAGTTTTATTTATAGTGGTGAAGTTAATTCCAAAAAGCTAAAAATATCAAAAGGAACACATATTTCTTGTTAATATTTTTCTGAAAAGCTGCTCACTATAAATTGCAAATAGAGATATCATTTTTTGACCTATCTTATCAGTTTTATACATGCTATCAGCTACCGAACAAGTTTGATTTGTTTGCAGCCCTTAAGAATACATTTTTCACTATACATGCCCTCTTATGCCCTCATGACCTGCTGTTTTTGTTCTTTTGTTCTTTTGCTCCTAAGCCCTCAAAGGCTTAAGAAGAGGAATTACTGCAATGTAGAAATTTCACTTAAAAATCATTGTCCTTCATGTCTTAAAAAATAAACCTCAGCCTCACTAAATATAACTAAAAGAAATGTAACCAAATGTTTCTGTCTAATGTAAGAAGCAAGTGCCTAATTGCTCCCAATTTGTCTCTACCCTATAGCACTTCTGGTGCAGAGGAAAAAAACAGAAGTTTTTAATTTAGAAAGAATGTATTTTGAATTCTAGATCTAGTTCCCAGCTTTTACAATTACTTAATTTATGTGTGTTCTATGTGACAAGTGGCCCAGTTGCATCCTAGTACTAGGACAATGAAGTAACCCTGCACATCTACTGATCAATCCAAGATCTCACCCCCAGGTGGTTACTGTCTCTCATTTCTACAAAATAAGTCATCACTGCCAACATACACACATTTGTTCTTCTGCTAATATTGTTCTACAGCTTAAATAGATACTCCTGCTTTTGCAGTGCTTTTCTCCTTGAAAGGAAAGAAAGAAAGACAGCATAAATTCTTTATTCTGTAAGCCCAGATAATCAGATTTTTTTTATACTGCCTTCATAAAATAGGCTCTGTACTTCCCCTACCCATCTTGCACCTCTTCAGAACTCATGTTTCGATCATAAGTGACCAAAGCTACAAACAGAATTCCAGATTAGATTCTGCTAGCATTGTGTTCATTGACTTTAATATTTTCCTTTCTCTCTGAAAAACATGGTAAGACATCATGATATATCTTTACACTTGCCTTTTTCATTGCCATGTCACATTTGTGGCGTTAGTCAGCCTGAGACTAATAAAGCCAGATCTCTCTCTTCCTTTGACACTTTCAATTATAACTCCCAGCTTATAACACGAAAATCTTATCAGTTCCTAATTAGACTTTGTACTACACAATTTTGTTTCATTCACCCTTGCTTCTCTGACTTGCCCGATCTGACTTTCCTGTCTTCTTCTATCAGCCAGCTTCACAGCCTTTGTTTTTATACTCAAAGAAATATTTCCTACTGCCTCCAAGTTAAGCCACAACTCAATAAAAATGTCTTTCAGCAGTAGCACTGATCTGAATTACACTAATTCAAAAGGGGGAGAAAATGCTATTTTTTCAGCCAAGTCGGCTTCTCTACACAGTTTATCATACAAGTTCTTGTGCCAACAGTCAGCATCAGGGTGAAAGCAAGCCCAGAAATGAAGGATGTGCTTTTTTCAACAGCAATGTAATCTGCAGACACTTCAGAGGCATTACCCTGCAGTTCTTCACTAGCCTCAGTCTGTCTAACAGCTGATTGCCAAGGTCTTCTCTTAGCCATTAGCCTTTATCTTTTCCCGGCTGCAGCATCTGTTGGCTCCATCGCTCATTGTACTCTTTCAGGATGTTGGGAAAGGTAGACCACTATTTGCTTATTGCCTATACAGAATATCAGCAGGCTTACAGAGCTGAGTAAAGGGTCAGGGGGCTAGAAGAGTCTACGAGGGCAACAGGAACAAGCAATTGCAGCTGGAAGAACTGCAGCAGGTTAATCTGCAAATGACATCTCCCAGTGTGGTACTGTGTCACTCAAGGTACAAGAGCTTGTTGCTGACAAAAGAACAGATCTTCTTCCCCCATCCCTTTCACTTCTTCCAGCCATGCACTCCTTCTCTGGACACTGCTCAGTCATTTGGAACTCTATTCACCTTAGAGCAATACAAAATACCCAAAATACAAGTGACTACATGCCTGTAAGTTAAGTGATGGGAACACTTAGCAAGGACTAGAAAAGGAAGGAAGTGACATGAAACACACCAGGAAGCTTTCTGGTGCTGTGTAAGCCCCGTTTTGAAACCACAGCTTTCATTTTTTGCTGAGGAAATCCCAAGCAGACAAGCGCTACTCTTGACAATGGTTTCTGTTGTGTCCACTCTCCCTGAAAAGAAGACATTTAAAAATTTGCTCCTCATTCGACTTAAATGCTATCAGCTAACAAGGGTCCTTCATTCTAACAGGTCATACATCAAAAACATACATCCTAGCAGGCTCTAATATCTCTCTATTTTAAACAGGTTTAATACTGTTTTTTTTCACCTGCATGACTGGTATAGCTGAAAATAATTAGACAAATAAAACAGATAATGCTTAGGTACTTTAAAGAAAGGTTTGGTTTTATTTTCAATATACTTTTGTTAAAATAATAAGAAAAACTGAACTAGTAAAAGTATCTTTATTCTCAAAATCTTCACTACTGTTTTTCTTTTCCTAAAAGAACGTCACTTATCTTTCTGCAACTTTCTTCCCTAGAGCGACTTTACCTACTGACTTTCAATAAAAATGAGGAATTAGTAATATTAATAACCAGTCACTGCATTTGAAATGCTGACTATAAACCAAGTGGTATACTAGTTGGTGTTAAAAACATTACTGTAGATTTCAAACTAACTGCTTGAAGGGAACTTAGAAGTTGGGAAGACTTAAGTAATTAACTCCGCCACATTCCACAAAGTGAACTTACTGTAGTGCCAAATGACTAATGGGTCCATTAGAAAAGTTTAAGAAAAGATACTCCTTTTCTTCAGCTGAAGCACAGAAGAATAATATACATATACTAGAACCCCACCTTGCCATATTAAAATAGGCATTCACAATCCCACAGCATTATAGTGTGGGCATACTTGCTGACACAGAAATACATCATTAAATGAAGTGTCTTGTCCAAATATTTATGACTTCATTCGTTATTTGAAAAAACTTCTCCTTTAAAAATCATGAAACATTAATGAGGACAAGAGGCAGTGGAGTGAAAAGACTTGTGAAAAGGGCTCTATGCTCAATTCAAGGTAGCAACTGAGAAAATTTCCCACAGTGATTACATGACTGGAAAAGAGAGCAGGTTCTGACACAATTAACCTTTTGGCCATACAGAAAAGTTCTTCAAAAATAAGTGGCATTTTCCTGAAAGCCAGAATTTTTACATCTTGCAAACTCTGCTCCAAACAGCAATCCTTCAAAATTGCTAAGCACACAAGGTAGGTTTTTCATTTGTTTGTATATTTTCAAAATAAATATCAGAAGTACTTAAACATACTCCTAGCCTGCATATACTTTTTCTGTTTTTGGAAGCAATGATAAGAACAGACAACGTGTGCCAAATATTAAGGCAGGAACAAAAGACAGAGATAAAACAGCAGTAAGGGTGAAGGCACAGCACAGAACTTCTGGAAATTATGAAATTATCTCACTGTGGCCTTCCAGTATTTGAAGGGAGTGTATAAAAAGGAGGCAGAATGACTGTTCATGAGGGTGGATAGTGATAGGATGAGAGGGAATGGTTTTAAACTGAGACAGGGGAGGTTTAGGTTGGATATTAGAAAGACGTTTTTCACACAGAGGTGGTGATGCACTGGAACAGGTTGCCGAAGGAGCTTGTGGATGCCCCATCCCTGAAGGCATTCAAGGCCAGGCTGGATGTGGCTCTGGAAAGCCTGGTCTGGTGGTTGGTGACCCCGCATGTAGCAGGGGGATTGAAACTAGATGATCATTGTGGTCCTTTTCAATCCGGCTATTCTATGATTCTATGATCTTAGTCAACCCATCCAATGCATTTTTTTGGTGCACATGAGTTTTGCAGTTCATGCAAAATAGTGTTGTGAATGTGTGAAATGGATTTCAGGATTAAGACTTAACAAATTTATCTCCTTTCGATCCACCTAACATCCTCATGAAAAGATATATATTTCCTTCTGTTTTAACTGCAACATTCCACATTTGTGTACCAAATGCATACAACATTTCTCATGCAATAGCTATCCAGGGAGACTTTTCTTGTGTCTCAGCACACTTTTCATTTTTTTAAATTCCCTGCCTGATTACCAGCTCTGCTTACTCCCAGCAGTGCTATCTATCCTTCATCTTGCTTGTGAACTCCAAATACGATCAGGGGGAATAAAAGACTTGCTATCTTATTCTTTTGTTCATTGTTGCAGGAAAAAAGGCTCAAGACTGGTTCCTAATATAATGACACATTTTGAGTATTCCATTTGGTAAATTCTAAATCATTTGTCTAAACTTCATGTGTCCTTTGCTTAGAAATCAAATTTTCCTTTACATATATAAAACTTATTTACCATTCTCATCTCGTACTGCAGCTTCATCTTTAATTTGTTTTTAAAAGAAAATTGTTAAATTGCACAATAAGAATTCTGGAACAAACTTTAGCATCACGTAGAAAATATAGTGCTTAATTTTGCTTTCTGGATGCCTTTCTCCTATGACCATTTTTTACTAGCTTTAGCAATTTTTTTCTAACTATTTCATACATTAGAATGCACTTATGCCTCTGAATACTTTATCACAACCTATTATTTAAATGTAAATTAAGTTCTTCTACAAGGCATCAGAAAATAGTACTGAAAATAATGTTATAGGTCACATATCAGTATGTTAACCTAAATGACACTTCTAGGATTAGAAATACAAGAATATCATGTATTAAGTATCTGATAAGCAGTGACTATGATATCATTATAGAAAGACTGAAAGACCGATTCAGATTCAAGTTTCTGTGTAATTTGCACTGATGTACAATGTACCTGCCTGAATATGTAGTCTTGTAGCCCTACCTTGTCGCTTTAAACTTCATTAAAGACATTCATCAGACTCTCAGAACATTCCTCACTCCTCTTGTTCTGCACACTTTTTGAACATAACATACAGAACAAAGAGAGTTTGGGAGATATGAATGGCTATAAAACAAAGCAATCTACACTATAAAAAAATCTTCAGAATATTACTGGAAAATAACATTTCCTACATAAGTGTAGATATGTATGCAATCATTTGGACAACAAAATTATAATGAATATTAAAATACATGGCTATGTTTCAAATAGATGACAAAACCAGAAAAGACAAAAGAAAGCTGCTCATATAATCTACCCACAGGAAAAGCCAGAAAAGCAGATGTAGGATAAAATAGCCTTACATTTCACATAAGGAAATGAACTGTAATAAGAAATAAGAGGACAGTTTTAAAAATGTTAACATTTATAGAATGTAGATATTTTTTTCACTGCTCTAAAAACTACAGAAAGGCTTAAGTGGCTACTCTGGCAAACAATGTTGCCCAAAATAATCCTTCCTCAATACAATTTTTACCCTGTAAGGCAGCCTCAGCAGAAGACTTACAGTTCTGACATAAAAGTAAGGCTAGAAAGAAATGACAGCTCAAACCTATCTGCCCCAAAATTGGTATTTTGTAAGGCAAAAAAAAAGTCAAACAAACAAGTACTGTAACAGTTTAGACATATATGACAACTATGGCAAAGGCTCTATAAAATCTGTAAAATAATACACAAGGAAATGAACTAAACATTAAACATGGATTTTATCTATGTAAGCAGGTTGATGTTAATGATCATAAGCTATACATCTTTGTGCAAAGGTATTACAGCTCTACTCATGGCAAGCTGCCTTTGGTTCTACAATATATTTAAAAACAAATCTGAAAACATAATTATTATCCAACAATGTAAGCAGCACCACAGATGGACTAGAATGCTAAGTGTAAATTAAGTATTCAACCAGCCAATTTTTTTAAACAAAAAGATTCAGAGTCAAGAGAAATAATCATCCACTTTCAAAACAATATAATTTCTTTTCATTTGCCCATTAGGCCAATGGTTCTTTTCATAACCTGATAGAAGAACAGAAATATGAAATAGCTGTAAAATTTTTCATTTTATATTCCTACAAAATGAATCTCATTTCACACTGGAGCTTAATTTGAGAGCACCTTGTATAATGTACAGTGCCAGGATTGAAACTCAGAAATGAATTGCTAGATCAGAATGTCTTCCTTCCATGCTAATTAGAATTAGGCTAATTAAGTGTTTTCAAAGCCCTCTTGGATGTCTGCACATTTACACGGTTTTCTACTCTGTTGCATGCATGTGCCACTGCTTGGAACCAGCATAGAGGCCTATCTTCTAGGGAATTAAGACATGTTCTAATGCATACATCTATGCTTTATTTAAATTTATATTATCTTATATAAAATTTATTTATATACATATATATATACTATTGCAAGGATGACCAAGTTTAGTAACTGACTCAAGTTTCCAAGCCAGTCAAGTTGTGTAGTATGCTGTAGAAGCAGGGAATAGTAAAAACTAGAATATTGTAGCCATAAGGAATGAAACTGTAAGTGATAAAAAGATTTGAAAGTAGAATCATGAAAAAAATTCATCTTATGTCTTTTGTCTAACACAGGGTAACAGAGATGGAAAATGGAATCACACCACCTGCAGCTACCCTTTATTTTTTAAAACCAAATTCATTACAAATGTGTATGCACACACCCATACACAAAAAGAAAAAGGATACAGGTGTGCAAGAGCAGTGTTACATCAAATTGCATCCTGAAATACATAGAGTATATTAATCATTAATTAACTGTTAGAGCTGAATATTTCAAAAATAACCCCTTTCATCTTTTCTTCATACTGGACTAATTTGTCCTAACATGGCTAAAACCAAGATGCGAAATTCTGATCATAGAGAAGTCAGTAATTCACAACATTCTTCAACAGAACTGACATATTATCCATGTTTTCATTTACATATACTGCTCGTTAGTATTTAATTTAGCTTATGGGTTAGATGCTTTTCAAGAATATAAAAAGAAAGCTTATAATTGGTCTTGGAAAAGTGACCATGGTGTATACAGTGATTGCTACTATGAAAGCTGTCTTTTCACATTTTTCATGGCTTCAAGAAAATCAGAAGTAAATTTCTCAGTATAAAACTTTAATTCTGAATCCCATAATATAAAAGATTTTATTTTACCATCTATCTCAGCCCCAACAAGTATGTTTTGGAATTATTTGTCAATGAAAGTGAGAATGATCCCATGCTTCCTTGAGATGTTACCAATAGATTACTGCAAATTAGCTACCAAATAAGCCCCATGTTGCTGTTACTAAATGTTTCATTTCAAGAAGCTCTTTAGAGAGACAGTATTATCCCACTGCATGATTGAAATTCTGAATCACGCAGCATTAAAGGTATGCATTTATAGAGCCTACAAGTGCTCTCAAATACACAAACCTGCAGCCTTTCATTCTTTAAAAGCAGTTACTCTCTTTTTTTAAGCACTTTATAAAACTTATGAAAATTTTAATATTTTTAATATTCACAAGATTTAGACACAGGTAAAATAACAGAAGTATGGTTCTCAGAACAAAAAGATTTGCCATGTATTATACAGAGCTTTCTAATACTGGAGCTCTTCTAAAGGGTTGATTTTTCATAGTATGTAAAGGTTGTGACACATTTATGCTCAAACTAATACAAGTGCGGTTAGTAACTCACATTTACTAACCTACACAGAAGATACCTCACATGTCAGGAAACTTGTTTTAAAATTCTAGACTCTTCCACTTGCTTTGAATTGAAGCCAGCTAATTAGTACATCTTAGCTGTTCAGTGATTTGTGTATTAAGAAAAAAAAAAAAGAGGCTTAATTTGTTGTCATTTACATTTGCATTGAAAAGCATTTGTCATTTAGGTTGACTCAGAAGAACTATAAAAACTGTACTGAAAAAGGATAATAATTCATATTGTACCTCTTCTGAGCCAAGACCGTAAAATTTTAGCCTCCCAGGGAAAAAAAAAAAAAAAGCAATCTATACAGCATTTAAAAAAAAAAAATGTCAGCCTAATTTATAAATAAATATTTAAATGGGCTTTTGTAAATTCTGAACGAAGACGTTCCAACTTTATAGGGACAAAATTTATTCAAGGCACAGAGCAGTATGAAAATTTGCATAGAGGGACACACTGCATATTAGGTGCTACCAGTAGCCTAGGAATCTTGGAGTTTTACAGTTGTACTGAACGTGGGCAAAGAAAACATGTCATACTGGCACATGCCAAGCAGAAGTTTCTCTCATAAGTTCATTCAAGGAAGAATATTTACTTTTCAAAGAATATTTACCTTTCAAAGCATTTATCTGTGAATCATACGCTTTGCTGTACCTCTTTCTGCCTTTCCATCCGAATAAAAAGGAAGAAAAATTTACTGCATCCATGAATTCACCTTCCTACAATTTACACTGAGAAATGGGGCTGAAGCATCTGATTCTAGGACCAGCACAGTGAGGAGGGCAGGCATTGACCAGGCAGCACTCAATCTATACAGGCATCCCCAGCTGCCCCACACACACTCTGTGTGGAGAGAAGTGAAATCTGGATCAATCTAGGAACCTTGGGCTGTCAGTCTTGAACTGACAGCAGTATCTCGAGATCACAGTGGTCACGTGTTAAGAGTTGTAAAAGCAAACCACTAGCCAAGCCCAGCCCTTCCTCTGACAACCCTGAATGTGGCTGATGAAGATAATGACTTCACTGAATTTAAAAAGGAAGAAGACAGAAGCTAGTGTAAGGACAAAGAAGCTAGCAAGACAGAGACTTGAGAAGTCAGCAGGAAAGACAGCTTCCTCATGAGGGGAATGGAGGGACAGCACTGACCTCAGCTCTCTGGTGACAGCAACAGGACCTGAGGGAACAGCATGGAGCTGCATTGAGGGGGTCAGGTTGGGTATTAGGAAAAGGTTATTCACCGAGAATGTAGTTGGGCACTGGAACAGGCTCCTCGGGGCAGTGGTCACAGCCCTGAGCTGCCAGATTTCAAGGAGCATTAGGAAAATGCTCTCAGACATAGGGTTTAGTTTTTGACTTGGATTCTGTAATCCTTGTGGGACCATTCCAACTCAGAATATTCTGTTCAGGCGAAAGTAGGATTGACTACTTTATTTCAAAATTAGGAACAAGGTAGGAGAAAACAATCCTATGTGCTTTGCACAACCACATGGAAGATACCTTCGTTGACTGGAAGGGCCGGGCACCAGGAAGATGAATCAGCAGAAAGTGAAACCCAAAGCCAAAGGAAATGCATGTATAGCCAGGTTAGGAATATTCAATTAAAGTCTTTGAAGTACAGTGTAGGCAGCAGTGAAGATTTTGGCTTGTTTCCAAAAGTAGCTGCACTCACACCCAAGACACCCTCAAGAGGGTGTAGTGAAATTAATGGAATTACTAAAATCTTCTTTCCTGGACAAAAGTTAGTGCTCCTGCCTGACATATCAAGTTATCTACCATTCAGGTCACTCTTGAGGCACATTTGTTAATGGTAATACTAAGTCTCCTTTATGTTACATTCAATAGTCTCCATTCGAAATAAAAGTAGCCATGCTAAAAATATGTGGCTTGAGAATACATTTAACAAAAATGTGACAATGCATCAGCAGTTTGATTTCTCCCTCTTCGACCAGACATTTTAACTTGTTGGGTTTCCAGTTTGAACACTATAATTATTTCACTAAGGCCAAACTACCCGTGTTCTGGTTCCTGAAAGCCCATTTGGCACAGCATTTGAATTAGCAGTAATGAGCCACATACGTTCTTCCATCATCAAGTTTGTTACCTTGATGAATGTATCTCTATAGGAAAATCTGAAATGAGTTAATGTACTTCCCTATTAAAGCCACTTCAGAAGATGGCTGAATATATAGGTGGCTTATTAGCTAAAGAGAAATTCAACCTAAGGCCCAATGAAAAAATATAGATCTTTCTAAAACCTGATTTATTATAACTACTTCTTACAGCTACTCACAGAAAAATTAAATGTCAGCAAAATTAAAGTTTTAAATGATTGCACCAAAAAAAGTTAGCCCATTTTGAGGCATTTGGAATTTGCCTTTAAGGTAATGCATTTACTTGTGCTGTTTTGTGCACACAGGGCTTTCTGTGATTTTCCTGCAGTTCAACCTGGGAAGCCTGGTTAGCTCAAAAAAAAAAAAAAAAAAAAAAAAAAGATGGGAACAAAAATCAGGGCAAAATATAAGCCTTATGATAACAATTTTTTTTCTGGATAATATTATCAAGGGATTTATTGTTTCCAGAAACAGGGAGAGGATTGAAAATCGAAGGCTATAGCCTGGGATATCACTTTCCTTTTTTGTTCTAATTCTTTTTTCTATTAGCTAGTGATGGGTAAAGCATAGCTTTACAATGGTAAATAAATACATATTACTAAATGTGTATTTTCTTTACTTGCTGGCATAAATTTTGAGAGAAGCTGTTTTACAATGGAAAAAACAATGTTCCCACCAGGTGGGCACACAGAAAATTCTCTGACTTTCAATATTCAAGATTATCAAGAAGAGTTTAACAGAATTTATGACACCGAGACAGGGACTGGATTTATACAGAAACCTGATAAGTAGCGTTTTTAAAGCTCTGCAAAGATATCCCTAAAATGGTAAGTCTGACCCCTTCCTCTATAAGCATGAAGCCAGCGACTTGTAAACACATCTCTTTTACAAATACAACAAAGTATCTTCAAAGGCTGGGGATTTTGTTCAGTTCTCTTTTTGAGGTGCTTCTTTCCCCTGGGTTGTGGTTGTTTTGACTTGTCCTTCGTGATTGTGTTTTTCTATTTCTATTGAAACTATTTCCAATGGAAACTTCTCCCAAGATGTCATGATTCAAACTTGAAGAGTAAAAACAAAAAACTTTCTGCACTTAAGTTTAATCACAGACATTAACACATTTGTTTTTCTTATAGCTTTACATCTCAATGTGTACCAGCAGGATATATTTATCAGCGGGAATCTTATTTTCTCTCTAACTCTTCTGCAATATATAAGATTCTTTAAGTCCCTGTAAGACTTTGCCATCATCTGAACAGTATTTAATTGCATGTCTTCCAGCTTGAGTTCACCTTGTTTTTTCAAACACAAAACCGCAACAGAAAAACTTACTCTAAATCAGATGTCCAAAATGCTACCAAGCCCTTACTGGAATAACTCTCCCAGTACATGCTAGGATCATATCAGCCTTTTTCACAGTTCTGCAGTCCTCTCAGTTCACACTTCTTGATCAACTAGTAATAAAGAGGCACGTTTTACTTTGTCGTTTTTTTCTAAGTAATAAGCCCGCACTCAGCAGAATTGCATGTTACTGGCTCCAAATGACCCTTCATAGTAGACTACCTGGTGTGTAATCCCATTTCTATTATTAAAGTTCAAACAGCCTTTCTGAATGATATCCCTATATTTCCCTGAGCAGCTCAGCACAGGGAGAACACCCTCCTTCTCTTTTACTATCTGCGTTTCACCTTCTCCTCACAGTGATGTCATCATAACAGTTACTTGGAACTGAAATATTTTTTACATTATTCATTCTATATTCCTACCGAAATTTTTAAGTTGAGTTATTGAAGACTGTAAGTTCCTCTTTTCTGGAAAGAAGGATTAGAAATTCAATTAATAACTCTTAAGTATCTATCACTTTCAAAGACATTTACCTGGTTCTCATCACGTAAACAGACTCTCTTGCTAACAAAACAGATGTTAGCATCTCCTAAGAATTCCTATTCCAGTTATTTTATTAAAAATGTTGATTTCTTTTGCAGTAATGGGAGAAATTGAACACTGTATCACTCTTTTGGAAACACACTAGGTTAGACCATAAAAGAAATTGCCAGTATTTCCAAAGAAATGAAGACATCATTTCTTGCTACAAAGATAAATTTAAGGATAATGAAAAACAACAATGTTTTTAGTTTACCTTGAAATGTGTTATGAACCCTTGCAAAAGGACAGTAGAAAGCAAGTACAATTAGTAAAGCATTGAAACAACGCAAATATTTGGGAATGTTAAAAAGTGATATTTCTTAGCTGAAACAACTGTATTACGACATCTTTGTAATTTCAATACATGTATTTTCCTTCACCCAAAAGTCTTCGCCTAGGTCAAGACTTTGCCACAGCTGTCATTCTCTCCCTCGTAAAATAGTCAAGGATTTAATGAGAAAAATCTGTATGAGACTGGATGAGAGAAACACACACATAAACCTCCTCAAAGCATATTAGTTTTTAAAGAAGTACCATCTCCCACAATAATACATGAACTATGCAGTGTACATTAAGAATAATCACTCATCAGATACATCAGACACACACAAAAGTTTTGACAACTTAAAACTTCTCATTTCAAATTAATTTAAATCGACATTAATGCTCACGAGGTATAGACTCTATTTCTACTTTCACAGGAAGTTAATTTTGTATAGTAGTCTTGTTATGGTCACAAGACTTTACAGAGTTACAGGTTTGGAGGCCCTTAAAACAGTAATTTCTGTCTTTGTCATGTTTTGGTCTACTTAACTTGACAAAGAAACTAACTTATAAGCTAATGCAGACATAGGAAACACTGAATAAGAACATTAACTGACCACATACTTAATTTCCCTATAGCTCCCTGACATAGCTATCTGTCAGATTACTACATCTCTCTGACACTTGCAGCTTATTTGTGTGCAGTTTTCATTTGTAAGGAACAGTTTGGCATCAGCTCCACATGATCAAAGCACTTACACTTTTTAAATACATATCACCACAAACCAGACTCTTTTGCTGGTACTAATGCAACCCTTTACTTCAGAGCATTCGAGAGTATGTGATTTATAAGTGAATTTTGCATTTGATTTTTAACGTAGGGATTTAGTCAGTTCTTGACTAGAATACAGGCGCCATTCATATGGGGGAAATATGCTGACCCCGGTACAATGTAAGTATGTTTGTAGGGTTGCTCTCATGCCTTAAACTCAATATAGGAATTTTGCCAACATAAGCTTACTTTCTAAGCAAGGGTTTGGTCAACTGTTGAGTCCATGGCCAACTTCACAGCACTATTTTAGCCATTATCATCATTTCTTCCTACATCAAATTAACACAACACATCGTTTCATCAAATGAAAATCAGAACTCATGTTTGATACTATCAGAACATTTCACTGTATTTTGCAAGTGTCCTTACAATACAGGCATGCAAAGTGCAGGACAAAACATTTGCTATCCCTATTTTACTTATTAAAACTTTCTATTCTTTAGCAGGAATGAAAGAAAATAAAATGCATAGATATATTCCCCTGAAATATTAATAGATGCATACACTTTTATCACCATGCAATACAATCCTCTTAGATTGTATTCCTTAAAGAAGTGGTGTTTCTAAGACTCTTTTGTCTCCTTCGCTTCTTTCTCAAAGCTATCATACAATTCTCAGTGTTTGAGCACCAGACTTCAAATGAGAGATCTATTCAAAACATGCACAGACAAAATAAATGGTTTCCTTAGTAATGGGAACTATGTGAAAGTCTCTGAAACAGCTCCTCCTCCAGTAAGTCATTATGCACACGATTCTTTCTATACTCAACTACTGTACCTTTACTACTATAAAGGTAACTTCTGAAACAGACCACAAAATATACTTAATGTGCACCCACCATTTTTGGCAGTCAAATCACAGAAGGGAATGAAAACATTTTCTGTACTCCTAATTAAACATTTTGGTTTTCTGATCAGTGTTGATGCATTTTTCAGTAACCTTTTAATTAATTTTCTAGATCTGCAAATTGTAAGAAATGAAATTGTGTAAGTAAACTGCTAAGAACTTCACTTTGGCACACAATTCATTTCAATAACTTAGTGTACTTGATTTGAACTATCATTAGCTAACCATATTCTGAACACACATTGCCCATATCTGCGCTTTTCCTCGTCACCACCAAAATTCCTAGTAATAATTATCACAGAAGAATCATAGAGTCATAGAATGGCCTTGAATGGGTTGAAAAGAACCACACTGATCATCTAGTTTCAACCCCCCTGCTATGTGCAGGGTCACCAACCACCAGACCAGGCTGCTCAGAGCCATATCCAGCCTGGCCTTGAAATTATCTATAACCACAGCTTGAGAATGCTACTTATGGCATGGGAAAACTACTATGAAACTTGTCTTAATCTCAAAACAAAAACAACTGAGAGCAAAATGATATTCTAGTTCTAATATTCAGCTTAATAAGCTTGTACAGATTTTTAAATCAGCAGTATGATTTATGTAAATGAAAAGCAAACAATCTAGAATTAGTATTGTTGTCCATCCATTTTTAATATTAAACTACAATAGACTATAAGAAAATAGCATTGAAGTTCCCTGATCATGTGCTACTTGTGCCACACACTGTTAAAAGAAAAAGTGTCAATCTGTTTCGGATAGAAATTCAGTTAATACTTCATAGAAAGGAAAACAGATATGAGAAAAAAAACTGAAGAAATTCCTCTTGATTAAGACACAACTTTTCACCAGCTGCAAGAATTATGACAGGCTGCAATCAGGAGGAAAGTTCTAGGCACTACCTTTAAATCATTACTGCCACCTCTTCCTTCACCAGCCACAGACACAGACAAACTCAGGCAGCCATGGCACTACAAGGTATATCCTATGCATGCATAAAGTCTCACGAACACCAGGCAGATCCTCATGAAATTGAGAAGGGAATCTCAGATTTAAAAAACTACCATTTTGAAGATCCCAATAAACTATGTCCAACTACTACAGATTACAAAAATTGAGACATGATCACAAGACATAAAGCATAGATGAAATCTAAAACTGAAAGCATACACTGAGGTTCAAAACCTCTTCACAGATCCCATAATTCATCGATCTAATCCAGCTGCACAGAACTCTCTAGCTGTTTTTCACTACTCCATCTTCATTAAGATTCCTACGCAGCATAGCGAGGTGGTGGTTGCTACGTGTGACTCATTTTTAGCTTTCAGAGGATGCTGCTATGCCAGAGATTCCTGCCTATGTAAACAGATCCAGAGACAAAAATTAGAAGAACTTTGATATTACTCCAAGTTGGACCTGACAGGTGCCAGTACGAAAAAAAACACTAAGATTTTTTAGACTCATGCTGTTCTTCGGAAAGGCTCACATAGTACTGAGACCTGTAACAAGGAATCATACTTTAGTATGTATTAGCTTGTATTTTCTGTTTCATAGAACATAACTGCTACATGAATAAGCGAACTTGCTAGAATATGCAAAATTTCCTCCTTCACCAAGATAAGCATCGGCTGATCATCACTGCTTTCATTCATCCACATCATGTGATTGAATTTGCCTGTACTATACAGCTCCTTTTACTAAGCAATTCCAGTTTTGCCAAGCTGTAGAGCATCTACTACCTACATAGCTTTCAATGTAGTATCTAGTGCTTGTGTAGATGTGAACTTATTCTTATGTGAAATTATTTATAGGTTCATGGCCTAGGTTTGTTTCCATCTGCTTTATTCCTATCAATACTAACTCTGAGGTCTAATAAAACAAAGTTGCTAGTGGGTTAAGTAAGGTGAGCACAACACTCTCCATTATGAAGTACAAACTAATTTAGAAGCTCAAACTAATTGCTGGCAATAAGCCTTCCATCTCAAAAAAATATATGTAAAAATAAAAAATAGACAAAGAACCAGGTTTGAAGCATTGCTTTTGCAATGAATAAATGGTTCAATTGCAGAGGGAGACGCATTAACAGGAGTTACTATCGTCTGTATGGAAGCATAGCCCTTAGGAAAATGTCAATAGTTAGTTGCCATAATATCTAAAAAGGAATGTGACAGTGTCAGGTTAATGCCCTTGCATAAACAGCACTGAATATGCTGCTAGGGTTACAGGAAGCAGCGGCCTTTTTGTCTCTCTTTAAGGCACATCATGCATGACAACTGGCTATAATTATTAAGTCAATTAATAAGTTCATTGATGAAGTCACAAGATAGATTTTCTTGAATCTGAACAATTCCAGCATTCATCCCGAATGGAACATCCCCCCACGTCACATGGCAGATCCGAGAGGAGAAATGTTTTGCAGAATGGGTGAGAATTCATCTGTCAAACGTCAGCTCCCTCCTCTTTTGCTCTAAGGGATATAGGAAGGAAGAGGGCAAAGAGTCGCCACTTCACCCTTCGGTTTGTCACTGTGGTGCCTCAGAAAGTAAATGTAAATGCCTCAGAAGGGGCAAATGTATTCATAATTGATAAAGCTGCTTAAAATGCATCTGCTGCTTTACATGTGGACATAATCAGTGTGGATAAGCACTTTTAGAAGAATTTTGTAATTGCTAATTTTAATATAAAGTGTTTCATGTTAGAATTTAAATCAAATACTTGTGTTTGTGTTTTTTTTTCATTTAATTGCACAATATTTGTTCAGTTTTAAACTGAACAATTTATATTAAACATTTGCAGCATTTTAACTACAGCTGTGTTATCTGAGACTAAAAATACTAGAAATGGTCCTCAAATCCCTGAGCCACAATAAGCCTACAGGATATAAAAGGCCAGAGATGCTCCATCCTTCACCCTAATTAAAACAAACAAACAAACAAAACAAACAAACAAACAAACCAAAAAAACCACCAGAAAACAAAAAACAAGTTTTGAAATCTTATTTCAATTTTAAAGTTTTAAGAAAAATGCTGGTATAGAACTGTTGTATTTTAATAACTAAGGCTTTTATGCATCACACTAATTGTCCAGATAAATAATTACTTATTATCATGTGGACCCAGTATCAGATAAAATGCATGCAAAATAGATACCTGGAGCTAGCATACATTACTTTCATCATATCTCCATCAGTCTGAGATTTTTTCTTTCTATCTTGTAACATAAAAAGCTATATATATAATTCTGGTGAAATAGATTACACTGCTATTTTAAAACCACCAAGCATCATACTGAAATCAGCAGGAAAATAACTTAATGAATCCTAATCATCGTGATTGTATTGTTACAAAAGGTATTTTTCTGCAGCAGATAGTTTGAAAAAAAATTATTTCTTTGCATCAGCTAAATTAAAAAATTCAATTATTTCACTTTTTTATGAGACAGAACTTTATTATGATATAATAACATTTTAACTAATATGTAAATGTATGCCTATCAAGGAGGTATTTTAATTGCATATATACTCTATCATAAGAACTCACTTTCTTTATGCAAGTATACTTCAACTGATTTAATTATTTAGCCTTCTAATTACACAGTCCATACCAATCAACCAAAATGAAGCACTTACATAATCTTAATTTCACATGTCAAATCACTGAATATGATTTTGCATGATTCTCATGCTAACTAGAAAGCCAGATTTTGAATGAATGATTGTGAGTATGCGAGGTTGGGGCAAAACAGAAGAAATCTTTATGTAAAACAGCAGCAGTCCCTTTACTCCAGATCTTAATTTTTCCATGGGATGAGATCAGAGAAGTAGGGACACCTTGTCAGTTTTAAAGGAACTTTTCCCCTTTTTCAACTCTGTCCAGATTTTATGCAGTTCTTTTATCTTTCCTTTTAACTTCCTTCTTCTCATCCCCCTGCCCAACCTATGCGTGGAGCAGAGGTTTATGTACTTTGTCCAGGGCCAGGTGTGATAATACATGGCTGGAATAAAGCAGGATTTCCATTTTTCCTATGGGATGCAGCATAGCAAGCAGTCTCGTTTTTCCTGCTTTTGGCTGTGCTTTCTTGAAACATCCTGAGCCCCGTCTCAGCAGAACAGGCTCTTAAGATGAGCAGCATGGAATGCTCATAAGTTCACTTTGGGAAGTTTACAACAGTTTGCATCTCCAGCTTGTGGTGCAGCACAAGGCATAAAGAACTGGAAGGTAGCTAGAGATGCACTGGCCCCAAGTGGCTTTGTTATACTTCTCTAGTTCACTTTAGGGGGAAAAAAAGGTCCATAATAAAGGAATGGGAGAAAAAAGAAGGGCCACAGGCCTTCCACCCACCCTAGAGTACTATATGTATTTTCCACCTGTCATTTAAATGCTCGTACTTCATGTATGACATATTCTACTCAGATGCATTTATGAAAACTGGATTGCACACGGTTTTAAAGAATAATAAAGTCGTACCTTTTACTTATGCTAGTTGCAGTATTCAAAAATTAGAGAAGAAGGAAAAAAACGCTGTTGCTTTATTACAGCCACAACAACGTAAGTACCAGTGAGTTAGATTATACAGTATTTTTCCCTAGCCAATTATAAAAATAAAAAAAAAAGAAATACATTTAAGAAGTTGCCATTGCATTAATTCAGTTTACGTAGTAAGTGATTTTGTGAAGTGTAAAATTATTTTCTGACAGAATAAAAACAAAAATAATGCAGTCCACGATCTCACAGTGAATCAAAATGAAATAGAGTTTTCATAAAATAGTAAACATTTCATAATAGAAATGTGGTGCTATTGCTGTTGCAAGAAGTACATTAACATTGTTTGCTAAATATTTAGAAATATTTCATACTGTTATTAGAGAGTATGGAAAAAACATAGAAGTGTGAAATGTGAACCAAATTTCCCTGTGCTCCACTAGAGGGTGGCCTGTGTCAATCAGGGCTGGAATGCTGAATTCATGCAAGACAGCCAATATTTTCTCAGTTCCGACCTGTTGACAAACAACTCTTTGCATTTTGCTATTGCCAGTCTTCCACTACCAAATAATTTCCTTCATAAAAAAACAGTATGCATGACAAAAAACTTCTCCTAACGGCATCTCGCATTTGTTGTTTTTTATACCTCGAAGGGATAATAAATTTCAGTATAGATTTCCCTTAAATTGATAAAAGATTTTTTAATTACTTCATGATGTTTGAAACCTCCATGGTTTGTATGCCCTTTGTTCACACAGGAAAAAGATAAAAACTGAAACCAAACAACATGGCACAAAGAAGGGAGAAAGGAAAAGCAAAGGAAGAAGGAAGGCTGGAAGGGAAAAATCTGCGTAGCCCTTTGTTTACATACTTGGATGGCCACAGAGGAGACAATCAGGTAGAGAGACGTTGAAGGAAACTGATAGTATTTCACCAACCCCTTCCACAATTCATTCTTGACTTTCCTTGTTTCTGAGAAAGGTGTGTTATTACTCTTACTTTCTGTTAATAAACATGCAAATATATACATATATATTTGTAAGTAACAAAATTTGGAAAAGGAGTATGAAAAATCCTTTACTTAAGCTAAAAGTAAAAGCAGCAAAATGATGGCAATTTTCCTGAATGGTTCCACAGACAGCATCCCTTGAACTGCAGTAACCTCTGCAGAACTTCAGTGATCTCTAATCAGTTGTTCCCAACACAGATAACATCCTTACATAGCCCTAAAAATAATAAAAATAAGGAATTTAGACCTTCTGAGCTGTTCTGCGAAAACACGAACCACGTCCTGTAACTCCCACAAATCGGAAGAGGTGTCTGGGAGCATACAGAGGCTTGTTTCGTGCATCCGTCCCTGAAGCATCAGTGTCACGTAACAGACAGCTTCCCACGGCCAACCAGGCTGGCGCAGCCGCGCACTACGCTGCAGCTGGGCACGCCGGAGCACTGGCTCCTCTCTGGGGAGTGGAAGGGGCTCAGTTATTAATGACCGCTGAGCAGGCAGCACCATGTCAGAGTGACAGCCCAGAGGGCGGACAAGGCACCGCTAACCACCATGGAAACAAGGAGAAATAAGAGCTAGCGAGCAGCGATCCCTCGCTCCCGCTCCCCCCGCTGGATTGCGAGCCTCAGCCAGGCAGGCAGCAACAGCGCCCTGGCAAACATAAGGGATCTCAGCTGGCAGCACAGAGAGTCTTTCATGCTGTAGGATATCGATAGATACATCTCTGTATTATATACCATTAGACACACACCCACACATACACACACGTATTCAGACTCTGGCTTTAATACAAGTATGTGGTTGCCTGAACCGAGGATCAAAATTACTGAGATGCGAGAACTCCTCCAGCTCTGAAACTATTCCTATCGAAAGGTAAGTTCCTCTTTAAATATCTATCTTGTCCTTATATCTTAACATGTGAACTCTCTCTTCTTTTTGTAAAGTTTTATTAGCATATTTTCACATTTTACTTTCTGAACAGAAATGCAAATGCAATTTGCATTTTGTGCCGGAGATAATCTAAATATGCTTGTGAGAGTATATGAATTGTGCATTTGTTAGCTTGAAAGAACATCAAAGGGTACCAAATCATAAAGGGAGAACGTTCCCCCTGATGTTTCAGTTGCAAAATCAAATTACACAGTTGCTCTGTGTTTTGAAACCAATAAAACAAGACACAGGACAGCCTCCTTTCTTCTCACCAGGGCTAGGATTAAGGGAAATGCTGTTTATGTCAGGACCTAAAGCCCACAGAGTAGCAAGGCTGAGTGAGCATATCACAAACAGTTATTGAATTTCTGCCAGGCTACATCTTAAGGACTGTGGCAAATGACTTCGCTTTAAAAACATCCCCTTTTCAGTCAGAAGGGACAGTGTGAATGTCTGATTACTGATGCAGCTGGAACGGACGCGCTAGGTAAAAAGGATCGCATTAAGCAGAAGAGTTCTCATCTTCTTTGGTAATTAACAGGATCACAGCAGGGTGCCTCCAAAGTGTACTTTCATATAAGGAGACTGTTCAAATTCATCACTGTAAAAGCTGTGCCTGCTTTAGCATGGGAAGGCATGAGACTGTTTATCTTTGCTTTCCCTGTCTTTGTGTTCACATGTCTAGTTTTGAGTTTTTGCCCAGCACTGCTGTTCAGAAAGAGAAGAACCCAAGACAGGGAGGCTGAGGGGGCAGTAAACGTGTCTGGGAGAGACCAGAAAAAAAGACAGCAATGATTAATAATCACTTTAATCAACATAAAATTCCATGCTAGCAATATTGTTGCCCAACGTGTTTGTATTTATGTATGTGTCATTTCTTTTATGCAGTATAACAGTATCCTAGTATCCCTTCAGATGAAAACACATTCAGTGAAGTCCATCAGAATGGATCTGTGATTCATGCACCAGTGAAAGCCAGAGAGATTTTAGTTTACACCATGAAAAAGACAGGTTAGGTATCTGCTGCATGCTTCAAAGTGAAGAAAAAAAAATAAAAATCTGTAATATTCCTGCATGTTTTCATTTGCCTTTTAGAATGCTATGCCTGCATTATAAACAGCTCAATAAACAGATTATTTCCTCAACCTCCCCCCCTTTACCACCACTCACCCTGTGCACCTTGCAGAACATCATAAAGAACCTGTTCTGTTGCAGCAGAACAATTATTTATTTGTAATTTCCGTTACTGTGTTTTCAGAAACAAACACTGTGAAACAGACAGCCAATGGCTGTAAGCCTGCCACCTTCCCAAAAATGTCAGGAAATGGGTAGCTTAACAATATGTAGAGTAAGAAGTCAATTAATTCAGCTGACCTTTGTAAATGGTGACAATAAAGCAGCTCTGACAATATGCCACAGCATTCGATTTTCCCTCTGGAAAATGAATGAGCTCAAGAAGAGGTTTCCTTTTCAGAGTAGAGAATGAAAGGTATTGAAGCATTAGCTCCTGCTATTGGCAAGCTCGCTTTCTCTGTTTCAGCTGCTGTATGAAATCTGTTAAAGCAAGCTGGTTTATTTCGTGACATGAACCACAACCCCCCGTTCAATTAATTCAGTATCCCCTTTCTACCCACACTTCATGTGCATCTTAGTTGCTAAAAGCAGACCTTCAAGCTACCTTCTTTGCAGAAGGTGGTATGCAAAAAGGAGGAGAGCCTGATTCTGCTCTCTCCATGCTGTATGCAAAGGAGGACTCAGATGAAACTTTTTCTACTGTATACTGTGCTACATGCTTAGCTTTTCTGACTTTGTTCTCACTCATTTTAATGGAAAAATTAAGGAGCTATGGGTAACATCACACTAATCTACACTGCTTTTGGTCACCCATACTTTAACGCACTACTTTAACATATTATATGGCCATGCCACAGCATTTCAGCAAAATTTGTTTCTTCCAAACATGCACGCACAGAGAAACATGCAGCGGAGATGCAGCACCTGAGCGCACGGCACACGCGATCCCAACCAGCGCGCCAGCGCGAGTGCTGGGTGACTGTTTTGGTTAATGCTCCCTACCAGCTCCTGCAGTAACGTGGTTGTGTCAGACGGGGACTGGCTGATGTTGTCATAGCAACCGCGCCGTGCCGCCTGCCCGGGCGGTGGGCCTGAGCGCGGCAGCAGGCCGTGCCTGCAGGTGGGCCGGGAGCGGGAAGAGCTGCTCCGACACCGAGCGAGATCTGGTCAGCCAGGCGCTGCTGCTACCTGCCACGCGGGTCATCCGTATCACGCATAATCTTTGTTAACCGACGAAGAAAAGCAGCTTATGAAAATCCTCGTGTCCTGCAAATCACTTGTGATCACTCGTGATCACTCGTCCCTTGGGAACAGAGGATGAAATGAAGTGTTTGAAGTGAGAGCAAGCCATGTAGCAGTGCTGCAGCCACTTCCAGTGACACTAATCCATTGACGAGCACCACTGTGCCTTTAAACAGATGGCGTTTGATAGCCAAATTTGAGAGCAGCTGACAGTAGAAAACAGAGATTTTTAAGGCAAGCTCTATCTTACTTCTGAAGGTAATGTCGTCATTGACAAACAAGCACTGTTTAAACTATAGGAATGAGTATTTCATAAGTTCTGGTACATCAGTGATTTTGTTAATTCATATATCCCTCCTTCACTTAGTACCATTAAAAGGTGAAGCAGAAGAAAGAAAAGTCTTGAGAGAGATGCTGCCAGAAGGTATCTCAGCAAACCCTTCCACTCTCAATTCTACATATAACAACTAGCCAAATCTGACAGTGACAAACTAGTGACACGTATTGTTCAAGCAACTGTTTTCTGAAGTGTATTTGTCTAAAAATGTGTAACTTTTAAAACATAACTATTTTTTTTAATTCCCATATTTTTAATTCCCTCTATTCCTTTAAAAAGAGTACTAGTTCTCATTCTAACAATATAACGAGCAATTAAAATCCATTCCTTTTTTTGAAGGGAAAATGCCTAAGATACCTGTAGAATTTGAGAAGAAACAGTAGTGACAGATGTCATTAAAAAGGTCATTAAACACATTAGTATTACTAGAAAATCAATACTTCTCATTACAACAGTAAGGTACCTGGAAAACCAAATTACCTTGCCTTTTACTTACTCAGCTGACTAGCCCACAGACTGTGAAATGCCATTGTTGTGAAACATCATTGTTCACAATGAACATTTGGTAATATTTTTGATGCTAAAAACTTTACTTAAACAAACAGTATGAACTTCAGTGTAATACACAAAATCTAAAAATGATGTCATTAGTGTCACCACAACAAATCTATACATAGTGTCACCATTATCACCACAATAAATTCATATCCTCAACTGACCTGAAGTGATAAGTTTTGCTGTCTCAGTAAATGGAGCTGTATTCATCTGCACCAAAGGAATATCCAGTATGGGAGTCAATAAAATTATTCCACCTTGGGTTCCATTGGAGTAGCTGAGTGTGCTACCTGGTGGGAAAGAGCACTTTCACAAGCACAAAATACAAACTGCATTCAAAATTTTGCTTGATCCACTTGCCTCCTCTGACAGGATTTACTCTTCTTTATATATGGAAAATGGTGCTTTATATATGGAAAATGGTGCTATACAATAAGCCAACCATAACAAAAATGAAGAGCAAATGAAACAAGAAAGTCAACATGTGCATGTTTTCTTCTCTCAAAATTTAAAGACATGCTGTAGTTACACAAGTGAAGGAGATGTTATTTGATAAGTTAAACTTATGCTCATTTACTTCTATTTTATAATTTCTTAGCTCTAATTTACCAACTGCTCGAAAGAACAAGCTACAGATGGGCACTCACCCCTAGCGTTCCCAAAACTGCTAACTGGTTTGCTGCACAGCACAATTGCACAGACATTAAAGTGAAAGGGAAGTGTAGTTTCATAAATATATATTTATATAATGCATCCTTGAAGCAATTATCCTTCATTTAGAAATATTTCTTCTTCACCAAAGATTTCTCTCAATATAACTCATTCTCTTTCAGCCAGCCTGCTTGCAGTAACTGCTTGGCCACAAGCAGTAATTCAAAGGAAATAAGATCTCTGTGCTCCCATTATTTCTATTCATCTGCTGTATTTATGGAATTCATTAAAATATCTGCCCCAAATTTAATGGTATCTTAATTCAACTGACCTCTGAATTAGAACAGAGAAGATTTTTTACCTCTTCTCTGCTTTCAACTCCCACAATCCCAGTGAAACTGGGAAACATTTTTTGACAACATTGGTACAAAAGAAATCATTTACCAGTTCCCTTTCCTGAGTAAGCATCTATGCTTAGAGTTAAATACTGCACAGCCAAATTAAATACTACAGAGATTCTGTTTTTTCCAAAGTATCTATTGATTATTAGAAGAACCACAGGAGTCTTTTACTAGAGGGTACTTGTCAGACAAATAAGACTCTGCCAGGAGTCTAAAAATCTCAAACTTTTGGTAGAGGAAAGGTGAAAATGTGTCTTGATATTGTGCCAAAGTTCCCTTGGATATTTGGTTATCAGTATTACAAAAAAATGTTTATACAATCTTCTGCCTAGGGATCAGACAATTTCAGAAACTGCCTGTTGAATAAATTACAGATTAATAATCCAGATTAAAAAAAAAACAAAAAACATGTAATATAACACACAATGAGAAGCAAAGTTGTGCATTGAGACGTCTTTTAAAACACCACAGCAGAGCCAGCAACCTGGGGAAGAGGAGTCTTCTTAATAGCTTTTACAAAGGCAAGGTGTTGGCAACACAAATGTCAAAAACTACCAGGGCTCTTTTAGTGTGGTGCTGAGAGGTTTGAGGGAATCCTAGCTGGCAATCATATTGGTTGGCTTTGTAATCCTGGTGATAAAACACAAAGTCATCCATATTTGAGACAGCAAGCAAAATATATCTCTCAATTGGGAGGCACTTAAATAAGTGCAAATGTTTAACTTGTTCCCTGAATAAGGATAAACACAAATGTTTCTGCTTCTGCTGTACAATAACACATCTCAGCTGAAAATAGAGATATATTCATGTCACTATTTATATCATATTTATGTGATTTTTCTGTACCTGAAGTTCTAATAAAATTGCTTGTCTTGACAGGGATAATTTTTATGTGTAAACAGAGACTTTTCGCAAACATTTTAGCCAGTGTCATATCTGTAAATCAGAGGACTAGAGATATAGAGATATTAATTCTTTTTCCTACCCCATTCTCATTCCTGTTGCCAAGTTATTGCAGGCCCCTGAACTTCTCCACTCTGGAAAGCAGCTTTCTCTAGAGATCACATCAAGCATCAGCAAGTTTTGCAGATTACACCAAACAGTGAGCTCGTTCTCCATGTTTCCAATACGTACAGCATTAGCTGTTGAATTTCCCACCCCTGCTGGCCCCATCTTGCTTGCCACAGGAGCAGAGAAGCAGGAAAGCCTACTCCAGCCAACACTCCCATGGAGCTAAACCTCCAAAAGATTTCTCTTCTTTGTACAACTGCTCTAAACCCACTGCACAATATAAAACTGCCATTTGTCATATGTTCCATGCAGAAATCAACCAGTCTTTCAAAAATTATTCCTCTTTCCCCATTGCAAAAGTGTTTCAGGAACAGTGCAACAGGTTTACCCTTACCAAGTTCTAAACAAGCAGAAAAGAATCTTTCAGTATGAAAATAAAATTACAGTCAAGTGGTGTTTCATTACTAGTGCAGCTTGAGGGATGTTATCTGTGTAACTCCCTTTTCATATCAGTTTATAACAAAGCATACCCATTTTGGTTACCCTCTAAGTGTAACATTGCAACTTTGTCCTAGATACTATTCAGCATACTACACCTTTTAGCACATGTATTTATTTTCATACAGGATGTGCCACATTAACTTTGAGAAAAAACAGCTGAGTCTGTACAGTAGCTGTTTCATGACAGTCCTGGAACTCCATTTGAGTTTGTTTGGCCAGTTATTTACCAGAAAGCACAAATACAAGACCAAAACAATACAACTCTCGAGAGAAAGGGAAAGATTAATGCCTATTATGCCAGTTTGCAGAGGTATCGTTACGAGGTGAGAGAAGACAGAATGAGGTAATTGCAAATATAATGATCTGTAAAACTAGCAATGGTTGTCTGAACAGCGATTTCACCCAGAACGTATAATTCAGGTAACATATCCTTCTGAATGTTGCTTTGCTACAGATTACCTAGTCATCAATATTATGTCAGACAAACACACATTTTCAGTCATTCAGCTTTTATTGTGCAATAAGAGACGAAAGGGATATCCACTATTATTCTAGTTTAGACTTTTAACTGCAAAAATGCATAAGGAAAAGTACTGTGCTCTACAGCACCTAAGCTGCTGAATTCTATTTCTCTTGGGCACAAAGTACAGCCCAGTAATATGGGGGGCTGCACAGCACTAGACCTACATTTTTCACTTCCACAGCCTCAGAAATAATGTCCTGCTTGGACATACACCAGAAAAACCCAATACCCACACTGATAAGAAGAAAACCCCTTAGATATTAATGCATAGACTAACATTAGTAGAGCGAACTTTCCTCAGTATTTCAAGAATCCAACATTCAGAGCAAGTTATACTATAATTGGACCACATCCTCACTACTGCTTTATCTTAGCAACAATCAGAAGAGCTAATTAATTTGTGTTCACACTGGTATAGACGGTTCAAAGCCTTTAGAGCATGACAAAACAACTTCAAGAAATAAGCCGAAGAAAATTTGGTTAAAAACTCCCAGGCTGTCTGCTATTTTACCCATAGTCCACAGATAAGTTGGGAACTGAAGAATAAGTTGTCCTGTCATCTATCTCCAACACTTGTGATTCTGTATATTGCTGCACAGGTCTCAGTAAAACCAGGGTAGATCAAAACAACTACGGGAGCCTCACCTGCAATTGTTATCCTTTATTCCTTCTTGATAATTTTTTTGTGTGTGCTTGTTTCTACTTTTTAATTAACACTATTTGAACAGAGTTCAGTGTAAAAGTAATTGTAAGAGAACGGTCTGCTAAAAACACACAAATAAAACTACTACCATTAAAATTTCTGTATTAGAACAATCCAGAAACCTTTCACAGATGGTACTCAGAATTGATATATTTGAGTGTAATTCCACTTCCATTTGTAGTAAATGGCAGAATTCCCATTGATGTTAACATCAGTGTAAAAGGGATTTGTAAAAGCTTATTCCCTTTGCTTTTTACTATTTGCACCATATTTCTAACCAGAAACACAAGTTTCATCATGTTGCTTCACTTCCATTCCTGCCACAAAGGAAAAGATCCTTGAGACCTTTTATTCTTACTGAGAATAATTCTAATTCCTACACGTTATGGTCCAGCCTCCTTTTCTAAAACAGCTGGATGGATATCCAAAATTTCTGAAAAATAAGATTTCAGATGAAAAAAAAAAACACCTTGGAATCACAATCAATATCCCCTAGAAAAACTGGCTAAGTAGTTTTACAAGAACCATGCTGAGAACCTGGAAACAAGTCCATTTCTCAACTTCAGAACAAATTGAGTTTAATTAAACAAAATCATGCCAAACATTTTGCAACTACTGTATATTCTCCTTTGCCTGTGTGAGGAAACTGTAATATTCAGAAACAACAAATGACATATTATCAGTTTTGATAAGGAGATGCAAGCTTTTTCATTATTTAAAATGCACCTTATCTTGAAATGTACCTCACAGAAAGTAAATTGAAACACGTGGTTCTCCTTATTTCATAGGTTGTTTTTTTTTTCCATAAAAACATCAGTATTTACATTCCCAACTTAATATCTGGGAGTGAGTGGAATGAGATTAGGTTTTAGATTAGATTTTTTAGAATTGCTATAATTAATTTGCTAACTGGAGTCTATTGCTACTTCACAAAAATATCAGGAAAACGCAAAGTTTTTCCAAGTAATATGGACATTAAAGATGTAAACGTATTCCTGCCATTAAGATTTCCACTTAATTCTCCCAAAAGTTCAGAGGAAGGACATACAATAAAACTTTGGCTCTAATGTTTTGTCATAATGGATACTTCCAACTTAATTTTATTTTTTTTGGCTAAACTGCTTATGACTTGTGTCCTATTTTCTCCATAGTTCCATTCTAGCCCTATGCACATTTCTCTCACTAATTAGATATATTAATAATGTTATGTGTCTCAGAAAACAAACATTCATACTGAGATATTCAGACACTCAGATCTTCGCGTTTGTTGCATAAATCCATCCTGTCCAGCCTATAAAAAAATTTTCTAAGACATTGATATTTGCCTATTTAAGAATGCTCCATTCACCTATAGTAAAGCATGTCTCAATAATTTCATTATTCTATTAATGATCATTATTGTCACTATGGGGAGTAAATCCAAAGCAAATGAAAATAAGTACTGTTTCTTTTAGATATTTTCATCTGTGCTCTCCAGCTGCTACCCAAGGCATCTCTGACATTATGGAGAAAAGACAGTATTTTTTACTCAACTTATTTTTAGGTGTAATAAAGAAACAGGCAAATTTCAATGTCTACATTAAAGAACATTTCCAGTAATAATTACAATAGTAATCTAGTGCTAGATTCTTTGTTGCTCCATTTTATGGATAGAAACTATAATACTTGCTCTTGTATGTCCTTTTCTGATTTGGTAACATTTCTAAGTTCTATACTTATTACTAACCCTGTTCAACAGTTAGACCTACAAGCTGCTCTAAAGGAATTTTATTTTTTCTACAGTGCAGCATCAAAAATGTATGATTTCATGGGGAAAATACCAATTCAAATAGAATAAAATGATCTTTCTTGCGTATTTGCCTTAAGGGTTTTGAAAACAGAAGTCAGGGAAAGGTTTTTCAGTTTATTCTTAGCTACTTACATGAAAGAACTTCCTCTAATAGTTTGTTATTTTCTTTTTTTTAATTTGCTGATTGCCTGTGCTACAACTGCAAACCAGATTGTGGTGCCTTTTTAAGGCATTTAAATTTGGGAATATTTCATACATATGAACATTTCATAAACGTTCACTTAACAGTAAACCATAAGTAGATTAAAAGCAAAGTTATATGCAATTTCAACAATTTAATTGCTGAAATGTTAAATTTCTCACACATTGCCCCGGTCCTTAAGTGCATTTTGAATCTCTGGTTATCCTCTCAGTTGAAGTCAAGCTTCATCAATCGAGTTATGCCAACAGAGGTATCTCATTTTAGAACAGAAAAGCAGGACCTTTCACTCTCTTAAGTCCTGGAAAACTCTTAGACTTTCTTTTTTTTTTTTCTTTTTTCTTCAAGTTTTACTTTTCATCCCTGCTTTGACAGTTTCTCAAGTTCACAAAGACCACGAAAATCTTTCAGTTTAGCTTAAGTGCCTATGGATTAGGTCTCAGTAGTATTTACTTTCTTTTAAATGTCAGCTCTCCAAAAAGAATTATGTTTCTTGAAGAGTATGACTTTGCACTGTGAATATATGCTGTTGATTAGAGCAGGTATCATTACGTCAAGTCAAAGTGATTAAACTCTCACTGAAGAGGGATTTATAAGCTGTGTTTCAAGTGCCAGGGTCACGAGTGTCTGCACATCTTCAGTGTCCCATCTAGAACTCTTTGCTCATCAGCCACAGTCTCCATTTCAGCACAGGCCCAGGATGCTCACTCCTTTGAGGAGCTGTGCGCAGTCCTGGCTCTTTTGACTTTGCTGGCTGAGCTTTGGACTTGTGTTGTTATGTCATTATATCAATCCTAGGAAGAGCACAAAGACCTAGATGCAAAAACACATCAGACATACCTGATTCAAATCTGTCACAAAAATGGTAATGGTTATGTTGAGACTGTAGGCCACCTACAACCATTCAGTCATAAGCTCATCAAAGCTGTGGTACAGTTTCTCAATACTGCTGTTTAGCCTCTCCCATAGAAGACAGTGAAACTTTCAAGAAGTCTCAATACATTTTTTGAGACATCTACTCCATCATTAACTGAAACACAGATATTTCAGTAGGGGAGAGAATGAGTAACCAATACTAAAGGCTGAGGAAAACGTTCAATTCAATTAAAAATAAACTTGCATTAGCATTGATTACAAATATTTTTTATTGGTGTTTAATGTACAACATCAAATCTACACAAACCAAAATCAACTGCTATATCTTCAAAATGGGAAAGTCTCAGGACAATGTTATTAAATCCTTTACAGCAACTGTAAGAAACTCCAAAGCTCAGTTTTACTTTCCATAGGTCTGACATAACAGCTGACTTTACTTTGAGCAGGAGATTGGACTAGAGATTTGCTGAGGTCCCTTCTAATCTGAAATATTATATGATGCTATGATCCTTTCCAAATTCCAGATAATTTCTGTAGAGGGGCTTGCTGCTTCGTCAACAAAGGTGTCATAAAACACAAGTCAACAATCTGCAGCTGTCTTCATCAGAATCTGCTTAGATGTCTCACTATGACTGTACTGGATGAGAGCAATTAAGATGTTACCAGGACTGAAAGGAATGTTGCTAATCTCTACAATGCTTTGAGTTTGGTCTCTAATTCAGTGGGATGCAGCTGAAAATTTTGAGAAGGCAGACAGTCTGACAGACTACTGTTTAAACATGAGGTAATATTTTCTTTGTTGTTACTCACCAAGACAAGGGTAACTTGACCACATCTTAACAAATACTAAAAATGGTTTAAAAACTTTCCTATTTTGTTTTAAAATTTTAAAATAAAATACTGTTTACTCAGATAATAGAAAATAGCTATTTTCTAGAAGGGGAAAAGCCTGATTCCCTGGAGCTTTACCATCTTAATCTATAATCTGTGTAATTCTGTTCAGCCAGGTGTTCGGTGTGTTCCACAAATCTGACGCTCTACAGATTCATACAGTCTTGAAAATACAGCATTAGCAACTGTGAATGAGAATTAACATAATGACTGCTTCATGTTAAGCTCTAAACTTCAGCTTTCTCTTCCTACTGTGGTATTTTATGTAGTGAATATACTTAATCTGTTTCTCTCTTTGTGTGATATAAACCTGCAACAAGCTTCATAAGAAGTGATTCAGCTGAGGAAGCTTGCCTTTTTAGAGCTGTTATTTGTGCTGATTTTCTCAGAGTTATCTCCAATATCAAAATCCATCCAGTAATTACTTCTACCAGAGTAATTTAAGAAACATGAACTGGTCAATTAGAGTCACCAAAAACTTAGAGTACACTTAAACAGATAATTAAATGAACAGCATTTTTATTCTCAAGCTTTGAAAAAACACACTAGTGTGCAAAGGATTATAAACTGAAACCATGCTATAAACATATACATATAGCTTCACTTAAGTCATGCAGTGTAAAATAGTGTAAAATAGGAAAAAAGAAAAAAAAGCTACCGCACCAAATTCCAGATAATTCTCTTATGTTGTCCTCTACATAAGACATTATTTTAGCTCCAGGGTCTGAACATACATAAAATCATGGTAATCTATGTTTAGAGGAAGGGCTGGGAAGCCTTTAAAGTACTTTTCGTAAAACTAAATCCAATTGTGCAGACAATTTGCATCTCAGTTCTTTACCATGAGTACAAATTATTATTTGACAACATAGTAACGACAAATATTTTTGAAAATATTAAATGATACTGTTTAGATTAATCATGAGTATTATATCATGCTTGTACTCCAATATTTAAACACAAGTGTATACTACTCTGAATTTAGAATTATAAAGTACAAAGAAGTTTAAGAAGCACCAGGTGTTTCACTGAAATAATACCAACACAGTGCCATTAACTACTTTTTAGCCATGTTCTTTACATCTACCTGACAAAGACTGCTTGATGCCACCCACTGGGGTAAGTACTTTAATGTAGTTTGAACCTGCATGTCAATGATACAATTATTTCCTCTTACAACAATGAGAGTTTTCTCATGGAAAAAAAAAAAAAAAAAAACAACCTCACAGAATTAATTACTAATGATTAAAATTTTGCCTTAACAGACTCTAAATTGGACTCCTCTGTGAGCAGCAAAATCTCAGCTTTCTAAATGCCTTTTGGCTCTTCTGTAATACTCATATTCAAGATAGATGTATAATGGAATTTGATCAATTACAAGAAGTCAAATTTAAGTGCATGAAACAACTTTTAAATTAGGTTTCGCTTCTGCTTACATGATCTGATAATCATACTCAGAGAGAACAGAACCGGCGCTTAGAGCAGTCTCAGCTATATCTTATTGACAGTAACTTGGTTGACAGGGCAAAAAAAAGAGTTTAAGCAGAATGCTTAAATTACTTCCAGAACTAGGCTAAATACAGGAGTACAGGGAGATTCAAGGTAAAAGTTGAAGCAGATCTAATTCATTGTTATGTAAATACCATGGAAAAAGCCATACAAAAACGAATTGAGAATGTGAAAGAAGATGTGATATCACTTTCCACACTGCCAATTTACGTGTGCTTTATTCCTGGATTATTTTCTTTTATGCAAAATGCAAGAAATGGTTACCCTAGCAACTGCCACATGTTCCTCAGTTTACTTCTGAGTTACAGAGACGCCTATAGAACAAAAATACCATGCAGTTTAACCAGGACGTTGTAACACCACAGACAGCTGGGAACTGTGTTACAACATATACATGTATTTTCCAAAAGTTTCAAGAAAGGATATTAAAGAAAGAAAAGTTATAAATTTTGCATTTATCTTTTTCTGCAATCTGATTTTCTTTATTGCTTTATGTGTAAATTATAAACAAAGATTGTTACATGAGGAAGAATTTATATTCTGCCCAATTTGACAGTTATTTCCTACATTATCTTTTTATTATACTCCTAGCATATTTTTATGCCATACACAAAGTGAATAAAACTTTCAAAACTTCTTTAGTGAGGTAGGAGATATCACCTCCAAAGCATATTCAGAAGATGGAACTCCAGTTGCCTCCATCGGTCAATGGTAAAGATCTATTTCAGAGTGAGAATAAAAATATTTCAAAGCTAATCTTTAATTATCTGCTCTCCCTGCATAAATGAAATGAACTGTGATTAGGTGCTATATAGATCAGCTACAAAACACTTCTTCTTCAGTAGGGAATTCATGTCTCTACTCCATGGACCGTCATTTTGACTCCAGCTCATAGTGGTTACCTGACATCTTGTCATCAGTAATGATGCGATCCAGGAAACTGTCACCTTCAGCCTTGTATCAGTTCAACAGTTCTCAACAAACTTGCATATGATGTTCTCTCCATTCCTTTGTGAGCATTTGCAGGGCCCACCAGACACAAACTTCGTAATATTCCTATGTTGCCACCATCATTTCCAACACCTCAAAGTCAACAGTCATCTCCATTTAGAATTTGATGGTCATAATCCAGAAATTTCCTCAGATGAGCTGACCGAGACTCTCTTCATTTCATCATGTGACAGCTGTCATCAGCACTGTACATCACTACACTGTACTCATAACCACTGTTTGATCTCTATAAACATTCAGCAAGCATTGATGAATGTCAATGGGTGCAAATTTTTCCTCATGGAGGAATTCAATGTGATACTTCCATGTCAGACGCCATTTTGCCAGACTGCCCCTCAGCTGCCATTTGTTGCACAGCAACAAGATCTAACAGAATGTCGGTGCGAAGGTTCAACCTCTACTGCCATATCACCAACATCCACCTCTGACATAATGGGCCAGCGTAATAAAATAGGATGCATTACTTTCAGAGCAGCCCTTGTAATTTATGAGGAGATGACATAGAATAAGAGTACAAAACTACTAGCATGCTTAACAGAGGAACAACTGAAGTGGCCATAAATGAGCATACCTTAAAGAGAATTCTGTTCTTTTGCAGATTGAGGGTTAGAAGGAGATCAGCAGAGGTCTACAGCCCAGGTCTTAGACACAGGCCTTTTCCTGAGACAACACACGGATTCACACAGGACTCCTAGTTTACAGGCCAAACTTGTTTTTTTGTTTGTTTGTTTGTTTGTTTTTCCCTATCTCCCTTCCTTTTTTCTTTTCTGGATGAGATAAAATACAGGAAAATATTGGTTAAATCCTGACTCCTCACCAAAACACACAGCTGTGTCAGTTCAGACAATAAAAATATTTCTAAATTTCTACTTGAAATTGCATAATCAAAAATTAAAAAGACTTTGGATTTAAAGACGCCTTTGAAGACTTGAATATTCTTCCTGTTGGCTATTTTCACAAGTTCTATCCAGTAAATGCTTCTCTGACTATTTTACTTGTCCCTGCTGATTTCTTCTATATTACCATGTATCTCAGAAACTGAGGAACAAAAGGAAATAAAACCTAGATACATCATCTCTGCAGCTTTCCCAGACAGGGATTTAAAAAAGAAACACAGGAAGACAGCATTTGGCTAAAACTGTGGATTTTGATATTAGAGTGACAAGAAAAACAACAGTGCTTCTAAAAATCACAAACAGGTCTGAAGTTTCGAAATAGTCAAGTAGCATAGGAGTGTCTTAGACTGGGAAGGTAAACTAATAGGGATTAAATCTGTATTTAGCCTTTGGCAAGAATGCAAACTACAGATATCTCAGACATTAATGAAAGCTTATGAGATGTTGGTGAATTGGACAGAGATCAGCGCATTCATTTAATATTGACCACATTTATCTTCCTATACTGGGCAGTCCAATGTTTGTCTTTGGAAGCATAGGTACTTTAACATCTATTACCTATATATAAAAATAAGCACAAGAAATGAATGTGCAGTGGTATCCATGCACATAGAGAAATAAGTAGATTCTTACAATTAAAATAATTTACCTTCAGTAATGCATAAATAATTTATTCTTTTGATGTTTAGTTTAATCAAACTACTAAAACAGAATAGTAGGGAACACAGAAACAGACTTCTTTCCTGTTCCCTTGGGGCACAATATAGAGCAATCAATTGTAAATTAATTGGGGAAAATTTGTGTTTTGCATAGCATAAAGAAGCAAAACATTAATTCAGAATCATTTGCTTAATGGCATTTCTAATATGCTATGCATGTATTCAGCTTAGTTCTTTATATTGAGACACAAAACAATTACTAAGGATGTAAATACCAATAAACCATAATCTACATCTCTATTAAACAAGTAAAACTAGAGTCAAACTACCAGATAATCTTTAATTTCTACAATACAGACTAGTTATTTGAGTGTATCAAATCCTCCATTAATTAATGAGAATTTATAAAGATTTTATTACATTTAGACACACTTGTTGGAGAAAAGTAAAGCCATTCTTGACAGCACAAGGTGGCACATTGTGCACTCTATCTGTACATAAGCATTCAAGTCAGCTCTAGCTCTGCATAGGTTACCTACTTCAGTTCTTACACAAACTTAATATCTGACCCAAGTATTCTTTCATTTGAAAGTGATCCTCTTTTTAATGGCAAAATGTATATGTCTAGTAATTGTACTCATTTTTAAACAGAATCCTGATTATGGTTTGTCTTACATTGGTAGAGATACATAAACAGAAAAATAAATGAGAGGGTTGGAAGGGAGACAGAGAGATCAGAAGAGCAGAAAGACAGAGAGAGAGAGAGAGGGAAGAGAGAAGAGACAGAGGCAAGAAATTTTTTAAAAACAAACAAAAAAAAAAACAAAAAACAAAAAAAAAAAAAAACAACCAAAAAACTAAAAGCAAAAAAAAACACTTGATGGTTAAAATTCCCAAACATGTCCTTAGACAAAAGCACAAGCACATAAAGGAATGAAAGAAAAATCTGTATAAAATTAACAAGCATTTTCTATTTTACTGGCTTTAAAAAAATTAATTTTGATTGGTGACTTACTGAACATGAGATTCAATAAATGCCATTCTTGCTCTGATTAAATGTCAAAGCCATAGACACATTATTTTGAAACGAGTGAGCAATAATTTGGTGAGTATAATGACTGCTTCGGAAGATTTATCTGTGCAATAGTTTTCTATTCTTATCAATGAAGCTTGATGATCTAGTGCCTTAAACTGCATTATGGTGTGTTTTGGTTTAATACAATTTCCTTTTTATTTTTAATGATAGAAGCAAACTGCTTCTAACTTAATCTGATTGTGATTAGATCTCTGTCAATCAAAATCTTATTGCCTGTACATAAAAAGAGGGCCTTGTAATTTTTGCTTCTTGTATCATCATAACTGAGATTGAAGAATCCCATACTTAAGTTCCTGTCCTAGATAGGGAATTTGATCCTCCATTTCTACAGCCTTGAGAAATCACTGCAAAAAGAGAAGAAAAGTTGCTTGAAACATGGTGCAAGACTAACCTTCAGAGGCATTCTAGGTCATTGTGGTTATCTTAGAAAAGTTTTGTGTAACTCTATACAAGTTTCATCTCCAGAGGCATTCGAGGTCCATATGGTTATCTTAGAAAATGCAGCTCATCACCATAATATTCTATAATCTGTGCTTAACCAGAAACAATTGAACCCTTGGGAAATAAACTTTTCCGAGTGACATAAAAAGCATCTCTCAGCAGAAAAACAAACCACAGAATTGTGTGCAATGGACCACTCTGTTCCTTGCACGTTAAAATTCAGGAAGTATTTCTAAAATGTTTAACATGGGAAATTGAACCTGAGAGAAAAACATGCAAGAAATACTTGGTAAAATGAATTTGGGGTCTCTGATTGAAATTTTTCAACTGCAAATGAAATTTTGGTTTGGATACCATGCAGTTCATAAGAAATAATTTCTGAAAAGTGAGTCATTCATTTACAGAGTAGTTCCAAAAAAAAAGTGTTACACACATTAAACTTGGAATATCAAACAAGAAATCTCAATTACTGCATTCATTCAAATTCCTTACATGCAAAAATATATATATATATTATAAAAACCTTGTTTAGAAGTTCTAACCTGTTTTCACAGAACTTATGAATGGAGTGGTCAAATTTAACAATCATTTACAGTCAAATTCCATAATTCAGAACTGATAAGTGAAACCCAATATACATGACAGCACACTGAAGAAAATAGGAAACATTGATAACCGAAAGAAGCATGGAGATTAGATTAAAACTTGAGATTTTTCCAATTATGAGGGATGAAAGCATAGCCCTGGTACCATACTGATGGCATGGTAATCGCTGTTTCCATTTGTCTCTTTTGGGCATAAAAAAGATTGCCACACAGATCTCCAAACAGTCATTTTACAGATAGCCTTAGCCTGAGCAAAAAAAGAGCCCTCAAAGGACACATCAAAGAAATTTCTTTTTTTCTCAGAAGTGCTGCTATTCATTGAGCAGAGCAGAAGTAGAATTAAGTTAAAATTGATTCAGTTTTATCTCCCACTCAGTTAACTTTCAAAGATGGTGAGCAAGAAAAAGACAAAACTTGGGGAAAAAAAAAAACCAAAAATCATAATATTCACTCTCTTTTCCACTTATCTTATTCTCTCCTGGCTGGGAAAAGCTTAATTATGACTGTTTGCAACTGTAGTTTTCATAACAAAACAAAATTTTAGTTTGTTACAATGCAACCAGTTTAAATTGTGCTTTTGAGCTCAGAATTCCAGCTATTGAGAAAGAAGTTAATGAATTCTTTATGATTTCAAAGATACTTTGAAAAGCAAAGCAACTATAATGATGAAGTTAAAACAAAACAAAAACAAAATAACAACAACAACAAAAGTTATAGTCATAATGAAATGTTTGGTAACTCTTCCTACCAACTTTTTTCCTTTTTTTTAAACTCTGAAGCTGACTGGTAGGAAGACTATCAGTGCTACGGATCCCCAGATCAAGATGGTGCGATGCTGGAAGGCACAGATATTATAAATTGAAGCTACCTTAGACTGATTTCTGATCAATAAGTACTCTGAATATTTTCTAATTTCAAAATGAAAGGAGACCACAGGTACCTGGATTCTAAGGCATGGTAATCACAAAATACTCTGCCAGGCTCCTCCTTTCGCATGAAAAGATTCTGATTCTATTTTATGAAGAAGTTGTTGTGGCATTGCAGCAATTGTCTATGTCCCCATTAGCACTGCCACATCAGACAGAAATCTGATGACAATAATACTGAACATAAAAAAGGATACATAATAAAGACTGTTATAGTAATTGTTATTGTGGAACAATGTTTCCTGATAATTACCAGCATTTTTTTCCTTACCTATCAGTAAAATCCATTTAACCCTGCAACATCCTTTTTACAACATGCAGAATGGAAGCCTAACATGTGCAAACACAAAAATACCAAACTAGTAGGTGCAGCCACTATAATTAAGGATTATTCTCAGTAAAAGAAATTCTTAGTTTCATGCTTCTTAGCTATCATTATTTTTAAAAGAGAAAGCAATTAAATCTGTGGTGAAAAATTCTTCAAGAGGGAACTTTCATAATAAAAACATGATTGACTTAGCAGCAGCGAAAAAGGAGTCAGCCTGGTCCAAAACAATCTTCTTAAACTAATTACAAAACTAATGAAGGCTAATCATGTCAAACCTTAAAACTAGCTTGAAAAATATGGTATTTCACAATCAAGTAAATTAAGCACAGAGGTATTTTTCATTAGAATGTACAGCTTTCTTTCCATTTGATTTCAAGGATCACATTTGCATATATCCTACTATTTAATCTATAAAGTAAAGCAAAATAAATCAAAATAAATTTCCCAGTCATGAAAAAGTGTTAGTTAGTTACAAGGCTCTTACGTTCAGTAAAAGAGTTTGGAGAAGAGAAGAACACAAAGAGAAACAGATAAACAGAAAGAGAAACAGATAAAACTTTCAAGACTTTAAGACTCCTCCAACTCAGTATTTCCTGGGTTACCAGTTTGACAAGTACATAGTATTATAATGTTATTATTCATCATAAAACAAGTATTATTAAGAATTAGCTGAGTTTTGTTAATTGTTAATGTTTTGATCTGCAAGTTTGGATGTGGGGAGTTGCCTACATCCAAAATATAATTGATACTGTCTTATTTATTATGGTAATGATAAGGAAAAGCGTACATAATACTGCTGGAGATTCGTTCAAAAGTTTTGTTAATTCTCAAGAAAAAAGACATTTCAAAGTACAGAAAAAAAAGAAGAAAAAAAAAGTTTTTGTAACAGACCAAGCCACTAATAATAACACAACCTGCTGAACATGCCATGAAACCTTTCTACTCTGGCACGGGATCCTACATGACAATACTCGAATACCAAGCTTTGCTTTGTTCTCATCAATAAGAAACTGCAGTCTTCCAGTTTTTTTCCAAAGCATTGCTAGATATTTGTAACTAAGTAGATGTGCTCACCTGCAGTAGATTCTCCATCTTCCATTAAAATTTTAGGCTAGTGAAAATCAGCTTTCTATATCCATATGGCTCTATAAACCACTAGGACATTAAAAGGAATTTAGACATCCTGACTGCCATGAAAACTCATCTCAGTAATTCTTCAGTATTTTGTTCCAAGACAGATCTTTATTAGCCAAAGTGGACATAAAAATGTTTTAAATAGTGACCCTTGAAGACTAATTATTTGTAGAAAATGAGCAACTATAAAGCAAGTTTATTTGTAACTTATCAATTACCGATTAATTCTAATGTTTAGCAGCATCATGGGATATAAAATGATGCTAAAAACTAATTTTCAAGCCAAACATTTTTATGGCCTTCAGGCTATTTCCCTCACTGCTTGTAATGCAAGTCTTGATCAGCCCTAAAAGCCTGCTCCTGAAGGAGTGCCAAACAAACCTATTTTACTTCATATCTGCTATAACTCTCTAATTATTACTTCTATAATTTTCAAATGCTATTTCATGTTCCCTGGATTCCTTCTTTAGCTCACATTATCTCTTCTGTCTCATGCATGATAGGAGACGAAAAGAATATTTTGTCACTTCCCCAGAAATCCTTTCAGGACTTTTCAAGCGTTCAGCCACTCAGATGTGTTTCTTTAGCAAATAATTTAATTCCAGAATAATCTGAACCTTTAACCAGTTGATCATTCTCCATAATCAGTAGTAGAAATTGAGCCCAAGTCACGTTCTGAAACTCAAGTTAAAATGCTCACACTGCTCTGCAATCTGTGTTCCAAATTATAAAAGTCAAATCTGGACTTACTTCCAAAATTATTCACATAAAATGGGATACTGTAGTAAAGAGAGTTCAAAGCTGTTGTGGCTTAACACAGCAGGCAGCTAAATATCACACAGTCATTTGCTCAAATCTCACTGTGAGATGGGGGATAGAAGTAGGAAAAAGAAAAAAGGAAAAGAAAAAAAAAAGTAGAATTCATGGGTTGAGATAAAACATCTATTTACTGAGATAGAAAAAGAAAATAATAGTAATGATAATAATATAATATCTATTTACAAAATGAGTGGTGCACAACACAATTGCTTACCACCCATTGATTGATGCCCAGCTGGCCTCCAAGCAGCAGCAGCCCATCCAGTCAAATCCCTACTGTTTTGAAGGTTTTTTTTGCATGACGCCATATGGTACGAAATACCGTTTTGTCCAGTTAAGGTCAGCTCTCCTGGTTCTGTCCCCTCAGCTTCATGTGCCCCCTCGACCCCCCTCACTGTTAGGGTAGTACTAGAAGGTGAAAACCTGAAATGTCCTTGGCTCTGTGCAGAACAACTCAGCAATAGCTAAAACATCAGCGTGTTTTCTACACTGTCTTTCTTCTAAAGCCAAAACATAGCATCACACCAAACAGTGAAAAAAAAATCAATTCTGTCCCAGCTGAAACCAGGAAAAAGGCATACTAACACAAACTTAGCAACTGGCATAGATTTTGAACTTCAGATTATTTCTGTGCTTTGTTTTCTTAGTATTGAGAACGTTAAAGCAATTTAAGGTGACATTTCCATGCTCATTAACAGAGGACACAGAGTCATTTGCAAGGAGAAAGACAGGTGGTTTATAACTTCCATCACTATAATACTAAACAGGGTGACAACTGTTGCCTGAAGGAAGGATAATTACCCGACAAGAGAACTTGAAGTGCATATTCAGTTCATATTTATAAGAACTGGCAGAAACAGCCACACACCACAGCCAAATTATTCTTGTTTACCAGTTTAAACTGTGGTTAACCAAATTAATCCCTTACGCACATTTATTGGTATCAGCTTTTCTACTGTATCAAATACCTCAAACAGGTAAATCTGCAAATATCTGCCATTACCTATTATACACTACTGAAAAAAAAAAAAAAAAAAAAAAAAAACAGACTTTCATTACAGAGAATCACTTTGTCACCAACATCTCTTCTTTTGCTTCTTATGGAAAATTCCAAAACCTCAATGGCAGTTTTTCAGGAGGCAACAGAATTACCCAAATCCCTCTCAAAATGGCATTCTTCCACCCTTCTATTTTTAACCTCTTCTATTATATGTTTCTTCCTAGTGGGACATATTCTAGAACTTAAAGGATGCATCCAGAAATGTCCTTGTTTTCTTCAAAGACTTCATAAGCATTTACATATGACACAGAGTGTTCTTCCATTATGTTTGTCTGTTATGTTTTTTCCATGTAAGCCCTTAATTAACTGTAGAGAACAATTTATTAATTCAGTGAAGAAAAGCAACAATTTCTGAGAATATTTTTGAGAACTGGAATAATACCTTTGCAATGAAATACTGGAATCTTAGAATGGCTTGGGTGGGAATAGACCTTAAAATCATCTAGTTCCAATCCCCTGATGTGGGCAGGGATGTCACCCACTGGATTAGGCTGCCCAGGATCCCATCCAACCTGGCATGAATGCCTCAAGGCATGGGGCATCCACAGCTTCTCTGGACAACCTGTTCCAATGCCTCATCACCTTCTGAATAAAAAGTTTCCTACTGACATCTAGACCTCAATCTTCCTCCTTCTAGCTTAAAACCATCTTATCTTTGTAAGGCCCGTCTTAGTGGATACCGTGTCATATGGAAACAACTCCAGGCTCTTCAATAGATATTACTACTGCATCTGCACTTTACACAAAATTTTTACAAGTAACTAGCAGCTATTTCTCCTCTGTCTTCAACACATCTGTAATTACTTTACAGAGGAAGCAATATTCTTTTAAAATAGTGCTTAGAAAATACCGTGGGTATGAACATTATGTTTTCTACTATTTGTTGGACTTGCTCACTGTTCACAGATGATGTTTCCACTCACATAAGTCATAAAGGGCTTTTTAGAAACACATGCTTGAAAGGTCACTTGATATTACAAGCAATACAAATTCTAAGAGCAAACTTGCTATTAAACACAAGTGATGTCCCAATCAGACACTGTTCCACAATTTCACCCCGATAGAAAATGGTAATTTTCAAAGTCTACATTAATTTTAGTCCTATTATCTAAACAGCTGGTTATTGTAGTAACTACACTGGATGTTAACTTAAATAGTTCTTCTCACACTCTGATAGCTTTTGACTTCATACAGGTGCAGAAAGGAATCTCTTTTCACTCATTTTGGAAAAACATCCTTCATTCTTGGTTCCTTCTTAAAACAATTCTTAGCATTTTCCTCATATTCTGTGTAATAGCATATTTATTTTACTGCAGCTGAGTGACAAGAACTGTGTACAGCATTCTACAAGCATTTTTATCCGCAGCTGATAAATTAAACTAATGCCTTTTAGAATATGCTATGTTTGTATTTGCTGTTTCACAGGCATTCTAGTGCAAATGTTCATCTTTTCAGTAAACAAGCATGTCATGTTTTTCTCTTTCCTTCTGATATTCCTCTGATAACTTCCATAGAGGAAATTACTACTAGACCCTGAAATAATATGTCATTTCACATTACTGAAATTTCAAACTATTGAAATATCAATCCTGCACGCATTCAGTTATTTTCAGGTTGTTGGAAAAAAAAGAAAGGCTGAGTCCAGACTCAAAAACCAAACAAAAGTATCATAATGAAAAGACAGCAGGTTCCACTGGCTTAACATGACCATTTTTACCAAATGCCTAACCCATCTTTAGAAGGACAAGCAAAAAGGACAGTTTGAAATGGTGCAGCCATTCCAGTGTCACCTTTTGTATGAGCTTTCAGGTAATATCAGTGTCCAGCGCCTTCATTCCACCTTATCATTTGTTTTGGTTTCAAGAGCCATTGTCTCATAGCAAGATGTACTTCGTTGCACAAACACATCTACACATCTTGAATATTCTTATAGTAATATGTGAGTTAGTGTTCCCAGGTGTCTTCATATATACATGGAAAACAGATACATCTGTGTCTTTGGATCAGAACTAGGAATCACAACAAAATATGACAGAAATTAGAACAAAAACTAGAACAAGCTATGAATACAGAAATCACTGTCTGGTTGATTGTGATACCTGAACAGTAAACACTGCTGAAAATTCTCTATGAGATCAGAACATTACTTTTATCACTGCTGTCAGATTTGGCATCCAAATGCAGAAGGTCAGAAAAGGAAATACACAGTTAAAATGCGACAATATCATATGTGTTTCATAAGATAAATTAACCCTGTTCAGTGACAAGCTATTGTCAGGGATTGAGTGAATTTTTCATTTTAAAGAGTAATTCAAAAAATTCCTTGAAGATAATAGGAATAATTAAAAGGACTGTACAATGGGGAAAAAGGACATGGGGATGGTGGCTCTCAATTTATACGTGCCAGAGAGGTACAAAGGTTTAAATAAGTTTATAAATTCAGACATAATCCTGACAATGTGACAGGAAAAGAAAAACATCTGAGAGAAGATTCAGATAGCATTTCTGGAATTATATGATTATTGAGCTGTGCTGCTACAAGGTAAACTGTACTTAGTTGTAAGTGTTGCTATATTTTTGACTTGTATCTATCCTTTTTATTTTATTATTAAAAAAAAAATTATAAAAGGAAAATAAGTTCTGCATTTCAATGTATTCACTTCTAGGGAAATAAGAAATGAACTATGTTAAGCTTAGACTATGGATTAGAGCTGATGAATAAAAGCAAAAAAGCAATAATTCCAGGTATGAAAATAAAATTAGTTTTGTAAATCATGTAAAAACTTTTGCATACAATATCACTGAGATACTCAGCTGAGCAGAGACTTTAATTAAAACTAAACACAAACCAAAATACTTTCTGATATCAGAAATGACAGTACCTCTTTGAGGAAACTTGAGTCTGCATAAATCACTCCAATGGATATAAAGCACAGCAGAAAACAAAACATTTATATCCCAATCTTTACAAGAATATTTTGTTTAACACCTTGTCTGTTTCTGCATCCTGAGATTGTTTTCCATCAGTACATTTCTTAAAACTGCCTCAAGAATTTTATTTGTTTTAATTATATCCATTTCTGTTAAACAATACATTGTGAATGCCTGATTCCTTAGGTGGGTCAGGATAAAAATAATCACCTCATATATTTACAATTATGAAGTAAAAATAATGTAGCCTAACTTGTAGGAAAATCCATGAAAAAGAAAAGATTACTTGGATTACCAAATTCATTTCTGGCACTTCACATATATATTTACGTATTTATACTGAGGAATTTCCGCTAACTGTAACAAACAATACTTTTTCCCTTTCATAAATCTTAAACTATGCATTATTTTATAAGTATACATCAAATACAGTCTGAGACTGTATCAGAATTTTCCTGATACACCTGTATTCATAAGCCACTTGAAAAAATTTAGATTATTGTAGTTCAAAATCATTTCCATTGTCCACTGTGGGTTTTGGTTGGTTGGTTGGTTTGGTACATTTTTAGATACAAGGTCATTTACCTCAAAATGACTATATATCCAAGATCATAAATATACCACCAACTAAAATGTGAAAACCTTAAACATTAAGAATCTGCCATTTAAGACTGATGGTTTAAATTAATTTAGGTCTTTCAAGCCTAAAGGTTGTTACTGCAAAAATATACAACAGAAATTGCAGTTCCTAAAATTATCTTGTTTACTACTGTGCTAATTTTATTACAGTAACCCTTTTTTCCCATGATAAATTAAAAACAAACAAACAAACCAAAACCAACCCAAACACAACACATAATATTCACAAGGTATATATTATATAGTAACTACAGCCTCTATCTTTCTCTGACTGCAACACCACTACGAGAGCACACCTGTTTCTATGTTTTAGGCTTATTTAACTTTTAAATTACAAGAGTCACAAAATAAAAATATAAAATGCAGGCTTTGCCAAATGCTCTGCTTGATGTTGGCTCAGATTCTTTACTAGTCAAATGCATTACAGACTCCTAGCACTGGTTTGGTAGCTTTGTAGTAAATCAAGCCAAAACTGGTCTCACTCAGCTTTAGTTCTGGCCATCTGCTTGGAGCATCTGGTAACAGGGTACATTCACCCACATCCAGAACGTGATCATTCCTTTGCCAACTATGTGCCTAGGTAACTGCCAATATGTGCTTGCCACTACTAACATGACAACTGTCAAAAAGAAGCTGAACGTGTACGGATTAAACTAATGCACTGCTGTCTCAACTTACAGCAGTATTTTTCTGACACAATTGCTTGGTAATGACAACAACACATAACCCAGTTACTCAGAGAAGCATTTTCAAGGGTAGGAAAGAGGTTAGGAAAAAGATCAGAATACTTTGAAAAGTTCTTGTATATGTATTATCTTTTTACTGTTTTTGCTGACAACTAGAAAATGGGTACGCAGTTACTATTTATTTATACTATTTATATATTCGTGAAGAAAATAAGAAGATACATAATTCTAACAAAGAGTTAAATTTTTAGATAAAAATGTCAGAATTGTACATGCAATATCTGATTTCTGAAGAAGTCAAATGAATTGAATTTAAAATGATTTGAAATGCTGTAGGAGAAATTAGAACATAAACAATGTCTTAGAACACAAATAGTAAAGGAATGTATGCTTTCAAATGAAATTGATTGTGTCATGTAAGTATAATTTTCTAATATCTCTCCTAGCCCAAAAAGAATGCACAAATTTGTAGGTTTGTAGGTATTTCATGTTTGATGTAGTATTTAAAAAAAAAAAAAAAGAGAGAGGGGAGGGTGGTAAATGAAATTAATAAAATTATCATTTCCTTTCCAAAATAGAATGTCACGAACTTGTAGTCCTCTTTGACCATGAAATTTGTGAAGTGGTCAGTCACCCCATAGCTAGGGAGTGTGCAATTAAAAGCATCAAAAGCATTGAAAAAACTAAAGAAACTACAGACTGAATATCTAATAGAAAAGCATGGAAAATTAATTCAGGATCATGATACGAAGTTACTACACTGCTTAAAGAAAGAGAATAAAACCTGGGATATTCTGAGATTGTCATAGTGACATCTCTCTGCTTGCCCTGTCTCAGTCATCCATTGTCATTTTCCCTGTATTTAAACTGAAAGCTCCATGGAATAAAGGTCACAGTTTTGTTCAGCAGTGAGTTGGCACGCAAGACTGAGTGGTGCTCATCCACCAGTATGGCTCCAATACACAATGCTGCTGCCACAAAGGCTGCCAAATCTGTAACAGTAACAAAGTTATATTCTATTTCTGCTAAGCACTGAGATTATGATTGATAAATGCCTTGCTTCTCATGCAGGTGGTCCAGCAGTCATCTGCCATTCCGTGTCAATCATGCTAATCCACTTTAAAATAGGTTAGGAAATCAGAACTGTATTTTTTTCCATCCTCAAATTTTCAAAAGGCTTTACAAAGTATTCGTTCATGTCCTTTGAAAAGTTATTTCAAAATAAAATAACACATCTCGTATCTTAATACTCCTTTGGAATATTTCTGTTGTTTTCAATGTCTATTTTCAAAGCTTTATGCTCTGTTACACATTTACAGAAGGCAATTTTTAAATTGATACAAGAAATAAAACTACAGTAAGTTTTTAATGAATTGTATATGGTGAAATCTCCTCTGATATCTCTTAAAATGCTTTAATGTGGAATAAACAAGTGCAGAAGGAGCATGGGCCAGACATGTTTAGTGAATGAGATAGGGTAAATTTCCCTTGGATCTAGCTGATCATAATGTTTCTTTGTGGATACACAGAAATTACTGATGTATGAAGTTTTGCCATTCTTCTCTCATAATGATCTGCACGTGAATTTGTCCTGTTTTACATTTACATTCAACATCTTAAGCTTTCAGCTTTCTGTCAGGGAAATTTATTCAAAGAGAAGGAGAAAAAAATATATAATGAAAAGGAACTGTAACAGGCTCACAAAATAAACACAAACGCATACACTGAAATAATTATTCAGGCACTGCAAATTGCTTCCAGGGTTAAATACAAATAGCATTGCCCCCTCCTTTACATCCAGCACTCGCTGCTATACAGGGCAAGCCTGATGTTCCAAAAATCAACCACTACAGAAAATTAAAGATGACATTCAAAATAAAGCAACTTTCCAACAACAATCCCTAGTCACTTTTTTCAAGTATGTCCAGATATTTTAGATAGTCATTTTTGAGGCTTTCAACCTAAGGCTCTCAAAATACAACTATCACTTGAAAATGTCAGCAGTCCAAGTTGAACACCTCAGAAACATATCCATTTCCAAAAATTCTCAGTCATGTTTTAGAGCAGACCTGTGTGTTAGCTGTTTATAACAACATAAAATAGTAAGAGCATATTAATTTATATTTGTTAATTTGTAAAGAGGTTCTGCATGAAACTCTTTGCTTCAGAGAGTGGAATGAAAGAGAATCAGCCAGCAGTAGCAGACAGTCCTTCTGTTTTCACACAGCCTGTATAATTTCCAACAAGAATATCACCCAGTAGAGCTTACTTATAGAAATATTTTATTTCAGAACAGGTTCTCTTATAAATGCCTACTGCATTATTTCTTTGCGTTTTAACCTAAATTTGTACTACCTCAGTCACAAACTTTCCACATATACCTCAACAAAGGCATCCTAGTTACATTTTTAAAGAGGGGAAGGAAAAAAGAAGATTTTACCAGTGTCTCGAACTATTGTAAATAAATATGCTTTTGCATCTTCTTTTTATTCAAGAAAACATTTTTTGATTTTGAGTATCCAACAAAAAAAGCAGCACCCAAGAAGTGTCAGAAAAGTATTAAAATTTCAAACGAAGTCTGCGTAACTCCATGACTTCTTCTTAAAATAAGTAAACAAATAACGCTGTAGCCACAGTCAAGTGAGGAATGAAATGTCTCATCCCCAATTTTTAGTTAGTGACATTCCTGTCACCAGGATTTCTGTCCGCAGAACTGCTCAAAGTGGTTATAATGACAAGAACCGAGAAGTGGCTTTTTCGGTTGATGCTTTTTGAAAGGTAGCTTTGTACGAACAGCTGTGTTTTCAAAATGCTTGCCACCTCTAAATTGGTCCTCGTGAAGTGAACTGTTTGCCTTACTGCCAACAGGGCACATTGCAGTGTAGCTGCTGCATTTTTAGTTTTTATCACTGTCTCTCTAACTGCTGAAGTGGAAAAGAAAGATTGCCAAAATCTGACGTGCTTCTTTTCCTTTCTGCCCACTCTGACTTGGTTTTTAGCTGTCTGTTGCTCCAGTGATGAGAAACGTTGCTCAGTTTATTCATTCACTGAATGTCTTTTCCAGCTCCAATAATGGTGATACACTCTTGTGAATCAAGGCTCCAGCTGTCAATAGCAGTGACCAAAGCCCACCTAAGACATGCCAATACATTAAACCTAAGAAGCACACCATATTTGATAAGACCATAACCATGGACTGAATGTAATTCAGATGGTCTTCCAGTAGAATTTAAGGAATCTCTCCACAAAGATTTAAGCACCTTATGACATAAGATCTCGTACAGGAAAACAGTAATCCTGAATAATTTTTAGATGGAGACACCACTGAGACTTTTTAATTGCAGACATTAGTAACCAAATAATAGCATTTTATCCAAATGAGAGAAAACATGTATAATCAAAGTGCACATGATAACTTTACAGTGCAGTTAAGTAAAGATTTGTACATCAAAGACACCAAAACTATAGTTTGCAGCTCCTCCTGCTGCTTGTGTCCCCAGCTTATTGGTGACATTTGCTTCTGAGCCTCACCTCCGCAGGTGTTTCTGTTGTGCATCATAATTCGCATAAGTTTTATGAATCCATTGCATTGCATCAAAAATACTGAATGGGCATCAAAAGCTGCAAAAGAGCTCTAATGAAATAATATTCTCACTTAATCATTTTTTTGTTTTTTTGAAGGCAAAAATTACTTTTGCAAAGAAACCGTGTATTTAAATCTCAAATATCTTAAATACTATTCAAAGGAACAGGACGGGTTTCTTTTTGTTCATATTAGTACCTTTAAAATTGGATATTTGAAATGCAAAACTACTAGAAGGCATTAATAAAAGTTCTGAAAATCCCTGTTAGTAACAGTATTTCAATTTGGTCTTTATTTACTGTTATCAGTATACTAATGAAGAAAGGGAATCAAAGCATTCCCAAAGTTCAAAGTCTCAAACAGTTAAATGCTTACTCTCCGATTATCTCTTTGAGGCTGCATTCTTCAAGGAAATTGAACTTCAATTACAGTTTATAGTCTTGAGTGCAAGATAGCAGTTTACATGGGGTTGATTTTATTACAGTAGGCTGCAGCTCACTTCTAAGTTCAAAATGGTTTGTATACATCTCAAGGTTAGAAATTAACTACATACAAACACAGAAGCACAGACACATATCAGTTGACAAAAGCAGAATCATAGTCCCATACTCTTTAACATCATACTGAGCAATGATTTCTTCAAATGGGACCAGAAAACTTATCAGCAATCTGTATTTTCTTAACCTCTTCATCAACATTCTCTATTGAAGCTTCACACAACACGACTACTAGAAGCAAAAAGACCACAACACTGCTTTACTACTCAAATGACTGTACATAAGTTTTCCTGTGCATTTCACTATTTCTCTTTTTTTCTATAGTGTCCTAAGTCATTATGGGTGTTCACACTACTCTGCAAATAAAAATTCCATGCCATGAGTGATTGTCAGTAGCAAGTCATTCTCATATAAAATAATACTTAGATATTACACTAGTTAAAACAAAAATCTTTTAGAAGTGACTCTGTAGCAAGGACAGAGTGCAAATCATTCTGCGATCAGTTCTTCAAGGCACTCAATCCCATTTAATATTTTATACAAAGCAGAAGCACATCAACTGCTCAAATAAGAAAGATTTATGCTACAACACCACATGAGCTTGAGTTGGTGTCTTATTAGCTGAAGCATTCACCAGAAAGAGAAAAGACATCAGATTAAATCATAAGGAAAAAGAATTTCAACACGGATTTCTCACATCTTTTTTTGATGTCATTTGCGGAAAGCCTCATCTAATATGTGATGTGAACATGTCCACTAATGCTCCTGTTTTGGCATGAGAATCTCAGAGAAACTAAAATATTAACTGATGTTGGCACTATGTACATAAAAAGGTAGTAGTTTGTATGCTTTTACTGGTAGAAGACATCAAGTAGCTAGAACTTCACACATTAAAACTCCATCTCAGTCCACATCCAACCATTCACAGTGACCAACAACAGATGTCCAGTGTGAAGCAGAAAAGCAGGTCAATTACGTCATCACTATTTCTCAGAATATTTTCCTACTCATGAGCATGATAACGAAATCTAAATACTGAGCTTAGATATCCACAGAGCAGTTTGTTGAACCTCAATAATTTTATTAGTCGGGTAAGGTTTCCAATGATGTTTCAATCATTAGAAGCTTACAGTTTGTATTCGCCACACTTTCAAATGTATTTGCAAAATACAATTCAAATAAATTTCCAGAAGTCAACAGGACATGTGTCTAAAGAAAGTACATGAAGAACAGGACTCAAAAAGCACTCCCTCTCTTCCTCCCTACCTTTTCTATAATAAATCACATCTGTGCATTTGGCCTAGAATAATTTCTACCTAGAGATCTTTAGTAAATGGGACAGTACTCTAGATACATTAGGTAGGTAATAGGTACATTACTTACCTTATGGTGGATAATTTAAGAGCAAGTTATAAGCTAGACATTAGCTGTCCAATACATGTCTTTATTTTTCTGCAAGCCCACATTCATCTCATTTCCCAGAACAAAGAAACAGATTATATTTTTACTATTTCTGTCAGCGTGTCTTCACATTTCAGTGTAAACTGGGCCATTTCCATAAAAACATATTATTAATCCTCAAAACAGCAGAATGTTTTCTGTATGTTTACCTCACACATTGTCTGTTCACTTTTTTAAAGTAAAATATTAAATTTCCTTAAACGTATATAACATAGAAGCCATAAACACTTGCCAAATGTTCTTCAAATTGGCCCAACTCTCATGCAACCCAGTATGGTCCAACACCTTTCCTCTGAGCTGATATGGATTGTCTATTTGATCAATATGTCCAGTCCTCCTGAGCCTGCAAAGGAAATCTGAAATCCAAATCCTTGACACTTGACTTTTGTAATTCTCTCTATCGATACCAACAACACCTCAGAAGTTATTTATCAATGTCTGTGAAGCATTGATTCTCATCTTACAGTTTGTAAACAATGTCACTGTGAATTTTGATGTAAGAGGCAAAGGGGAAAAGGGTGCAGGTGTGTATAATATGGTAGTCTTCTCAGATAAAGTATGGTTTAAGTTAGTGTATGGACTATTTTCTGAAGTAAAAGAAGCAGCTAATGAATACTACTTCAAATATAAAACATGGAAACTTTTGAATTATATCACTTGGAATACAAATACACTCACGATAGGACATTTTTCCATAGAAAGAATAAGTAGATAACAAAAATCTAAAGAAAAGACACATTTGACACTTCAGGACATCCAGACTCCCATCTTTATTATCATTTGGGATATGAAGAAGATCTGTAACTTCATTGAAAATTTCAGATTCTTGCAGAGGTATGGATTGAAAAGGAATTGCTAGCATTGACTATTTTTTCTTATCTCTCTAAAGACATTTTTCTTGTTTTTTTTTTAATCCCTTGCAATTGAAATTATTGAAGCCAAAATATGCACGACAGTATTCAGACTAGGTATGTCAAGATGACAACCTATTTATTATGAGGTACAGTATTCTTTCCAGTTATTACTTAAAGAAGGAGGTGGGGAGGGGAAGTTTCACTCCTAAACAACAGCTACAGAAAGAATCAGAAAATAATAGAAATAGTGGATTATTAATTTTGTATATTTCTGTTTAAAGATCTCAGAGGCTCATCTAAGTATGTCACCATAAGAAATGAGTATTAATCATTTCATTTCATTTTCCCTTGATTACATATAAGTCATGTTCTTTATATTTTTAAATTTCACGTTCAAAAGTTAAGTATTCATTCTCTGTAGAATTTTGCTCAGTGTTTACATTTTCAAAGCCTACAGAACTCAGCCTGCTTCTGGTGATAACTGTAAGAAAAAAATAAAGTATTTTAAAGGAACATAAAATATGTAGAAAAATCTCACTGATATATTCTGCTTTATACTTTGTAGATCTTCATCTTTCTTCAGAGCAATGCTCCACTGGATATATGACAAGCTACAAGTCTAAAGATATATTACTATATTAACTTCATTTATGCTATTCGGATACCACTACAATACTCTAGGCACCACAGTCATTTTCTTTTCTTACTTGCAATAATTAACATTAGAGAGCAAGAGATAGCTAAATTAATTTATAACTTTATAGTTTCTTATACTAATTATTTCCTCTTCTTATATTTTAGGTCATCCTGTCATTCCTGCAAACACTAATCAATCATGGGATTTGAAGTTAATACTACTAAATAAATGAATTGCTTAATCTCCTATGACCATCTATACATGCCTCATCTTCACAAAGCTTATCAATTTTATGTCATCAAGGACAGAGTGACCTTCATTTCCACAAAATGTCTCTTGCTACTGGACAAGTTGCTTGTAAATTTATCACTTATCCTCAGGAAGAAAGTCCTTCGAAATCTGCCTCTGACAAATGCAAGTCTATGTTTTGTCAATTGACCGGCTCATACTGAATTCCAAAATCGTAACCGTGGAATACTAAAGGGTCTCTTACTTTTCCGAGCATTTCAGCTAAAATGAAGGACATGCAACTCAAAATTAATTTTCTACTTGGCCTAGTTATCACTGCAGTGGTACAGGCTGTAGAAAAAAAAGCAGACTGCCCAGAGTTGTGTATATGTGAGGTCAGACCTTGGTTCACTCCCCGGTCTGTATATATGGAGGTTCTGACAGTGGACTGTAATGATTTAGGCCTTTTAAATTTTCCAACCAGACTGCCTGCTGACACACAGGTTTTACTTCTACAGACTAACAATATTGGAAAAATTGAACACTCAGTAGACTTCCCAGTGAATTTAACTGGTCTAGACTTATCTCAGAACAATTTATCCTCGGTGGCCAGTATTAATCTTACAAAAATACCACAGTTGCTTTCTGTGTACCTGGAAGAAAACAAACTTACTGAACTCCCTGAAGAATGTCTCTCTGGACTCCACAACTTACAAGAGCTTTACATTAATCATAACATGCTTTCTATGATTGCGCCGGGAGCTTTCATAGGCCTCAATAATCTTCTCAGACTTCATCTCAATTCAAATGGTCTGCAAATGATCAACAGTAAGTGGTTTGAAGCTATTCCTAATCTGGAGATTCTCATGATTGGAGAAAATCCAATAATCAGAATCGAAGATATGAACTTTAAGCCTCTTATCAATCTGCGCAGCCTAGTTTTAGCCAGCATAAATCTCACTGAAATACCAGATAATGCTTTGGCTGGCCTTGAAAATTTAGAAAGCATTTCCTTCTATGACAATAGATTTGTTAAAGTGCCCCATATTGCTCTTCAAAAGGTTACAAATCTCAAATTTCTGGATCTAAATAAGAATCCCATTAACAGAATACGAAGGGGGGATTTTAGCAATATGCTACACCTGAAGGAGTTAGGAATTAATAATATGCCTGAACTGATTTCCATAGATAGTCTTGCTGTTGATAATTTACCAGATTTAAGAAAAATAGAAGCTACCAACAATCCAAGATTATCATACATTCATCCAAACGCTTTCTACAGACTTCCCAAGCTGGAATCACTCATGCTCAACAGCAATGCACTGAGTGCCCTGTACCGCAGTACGATAGAATCGTTGCCTAACCTGAAGGAAGTCAGCATACACAGCAATCCCATTAGATGTGATTGCGTCATCCGCTGGATTAACATGAACAAAACAAATATTCGCTTCATGGAGCCAGAGTCTCTGTTTTGTGTAGATCCTCCTGAATTCCAAGGCCAGAATGTGAGACAGATACACTTCCGGGAAATGATGGAAATCTGTCTCCCTCTGATAGCTCCTGAAAGCTTTCCATCTACTTTGGAATTAAAAACTGGCAGCCATATTTCCTTACACTGCAGAGCAACAGCAGAACCTGAACCTGAAATCTACTGGATAACGCCATCAGGACATAAACTTTTGCCTAATACTATTTCTGATAAATACTACATTCATTCCGAAGGGACATTAGACATAAGTGATGTAACAGAGAAAGAAAGTGGCTTATACACATGCATAGCAACAAATTTAGTTGGGGCAGATCTAAAGTCAGTCATGATTAAAGTGGATGGCTCTCTCCCTCAGGACAGCAATGGACCTTTGAATATCAAAATCAAAGATGTAAGATCTAATTCTGTTTTGGTTTCATGGAAAACAAGTTCTAAAATTCTGAAGTCCAGTGTTAGATGGACTGCTTTTCTGAAAGCTGAAAACTCTCAGGCTGCACAGAGCGCTCGAGTACCATCTGATATAAAGGTATATAACCTTACACATCTAAATCCATCAACTGAATACAAAATTTGTATAGATATTCCCACTATTTACCCACAGAATAAGAAACAGTGTGTCGATGTAACCACTAAAGGACTAGATACAGCAGTGAAAGACTATGAAAAGAACAGCATCATAGGATTTCTTGCCTGCCTTGGTGCTCTTCTGGGAATCATCTCTGTGGTGTATCTCTACAGCTGCATCTCACGAGACATGAACTATGATGTTCGACACAGCTATGTAAGGAATTATCTGAAGAAACAATCCTTTTCACTCAATGAGCTTTATCCTCCTCTAATCAGTCTTTGGGACATGGGCAAAGAAAAAAGCACAGCAATGGAAGTTAAATCAACTCTAATAGGCGTACCAACCAATATGTCATAAATATCACTTAATTTCTGAAATAAAAAGCACAGGACTGTACGTGTGCTAAATAAAACAGAAACAAGAAAAACTGTATCTTCTAGAAATTAGATGCCTGGATTTTGCTGGTGACAAATAGGAATATGTACTGCCTCAGCATAAGACAAGAATTTTAACTAAGGCTTCTAAGAGTATTCTACCAACCAAATACAATTAACTTCATTTTCTAGAACTTTCGTGAGACTTTGAAGTCTGGAATACAGTGCAAGTAGCCAAGAACATTTTCTGTATCTTTTTTTTTTTTTTACTATTACTTAAAAGTAGTGGAACTGAGCAATACCTCCTCCTGTGCTGTATTACACACAATAGCCACGAGTTTTGCAGTGAAAGCTATACTAGGATTGACACATGGTGTAATGAAATGGACAAATTCTGTAGAGTAGACACAGTGAGTATGTGAAATTTTTTTATGAGGAAAATACATTTTTGATTAAAATCAAAACCGTTTTTGGCTTGTTTGTTCCTAGAGAAGTATTTGGGGTGCTCTTGTTTGACAATAAACAAACTCATGATAATATCTCTTAGAATATTTCCTTACATATTCTCCTGCTGAAATGCCAGTTGGAGCATGGAGGTTATTTTTGATGGTTTTAGGCTGTACAACTGCAATGACCCACATAATAAACACTTTCACAAAGTATTTACTCATACTGGTCAGTAATAATAACTGTATTTTATGTATCGCTTAATGTGGGAGGTAGAAGAGATAAGGGATCTCCTGGAAAGAGTCCACTGGGGGGCCACAAAGATGATAAAGGCTCTGGAGCATCTCCGCTGTGAGGAAAGGCTGATTAACCTGGGTCTGTTCAGTCTTGACAAAAGAAGACTGAGAGGGGATCTTAATAATGAGTATCTTAAGTGTGGGAATCAAAGGGACTCTTCTCAGCAGTCTATGGGGACAGGGCAAGGGGAAATGAAACAGCCACAAACTGGAGCGTAGGAAGTTTCGCACCAGTATGCAAAGAAAATCCTTCACAGTGAGGTGACAGAGCACTGGAACAGGCTGCCCAGGGAGGCTGTGGATTCTCCTTCTCTGGAGATATTCAAGACCTGCCTGGATGCCTACCTGTGCAACCTGCTGTAGTGGGCCTGCTTTGCAGGGGGACTGAACTTGATGATCTCTAGAGGTCCCCTCCACCCCTACAGTTCTGTGATTCTGTGAATGGCAGAAAGGAGACATAGGACTGACAGGGAAATAGATTATTAGTTATTGATAAAAGCACATTCTAAACTACTTTGGTATTTTCCAAAAAGACTGAAAAATAAATGCATTTTTAGATTCAGAACATATAAATCCAACATTTTGTCTTCAATCAAAAGGGAAATTCAGTTATTAGTAATGTCTAAACTTAAGGCTGCGATACACTGAACTCATCTCGTTTGAACAGCTTAGATGACATTAAGGATTTATTTGTAAACCTGCGTGCTTCTCTTCAGCAATAACAACAACTGACTAGTTTTTAAACACACCAGCTTTCACAAACTAACAAGCAGTAAATGACTGACAGAAACATTATTAGTAGAAATGAAATAAATGAAATGAAATGAGAACAATGAATACCTGACTCTACTCATATCAAAGTTAAAATTCTCATGAGAGCAAGACTGGGCCCACAAGCAGAAATGTGCTCAGAATCCTGTTGATCAGAATTTTGATCACAAGCCAAAAGTGACTCTTGCAGAATAACTACTAGCAAGTACTCTAGAAAAAAGACATCAGACCATTAAGATGGCTGAAGATATGGTGACTCCAGATAAAGAAATTGATTTATATATATATATGTGTGTGTGTGTGTGTATGTGTGTGTTATTTCATTTGATGACTATAAGTACAAACAGGAAGAATGAAGAAAAAAAAGTTATCACTGAATTTTGTAACTAGGGAATTAAATATCAACTGAATGCATAGGTAGCTTGCATAAAAAGTTAAAATAGGAGTGGCAAACATTACTTTTAAATAATTCACATATTTTATATACTTAAAACTCTACAATAACATACATTTTATTTTTTTAGACTTGGCTAAAGTAAAAATTTCTATGGAATCATTGACAGCATGATCGTAGCTAGAAGCAGAACTACCTTTTGTACATAGAAATTCTCTTTTTCCATCTATTTATAGTTTTTTTATATAATTTCAAAGTATTATTGGCATGTAAACATTCATAATACAGAAAAATCATTTCATTTTCCCTTCTGCTATTTAATAACAGCCATTTGTTTTAAAAATATTTTTTTCTAATTAAGTTTTAGCATAATAAAATCATGCAAAGGTTATTTTCAAAGTTTTTAAAGGCAAAGAGAAAACAACCTGGTGTTAATTCTAAACCATCAAAAATAGGATATTAGGAGGTTTTATATGCTTCAATGAAGAAAAGAAAACCAGCAACATGATGAATCAGTGTCCTGCACAAAGGAACACTGAAAGGCATCGGACAAAGATGCTGAAATGGCGTTGCTGATTTCAGGGCCATAGACAGAGCTTATGGAGTGCTGCAGTTCACAAAGAAAAAGTACCCAGCAGTGGGCCATCACTGTGCAGACACCGTGCACGTTAACAAGAACGTGTGGGTATGTCCTGTATTCCTATCTTTTGAATCAAGCTACAGGCTGAACTCACAATTAATACAGCTTGGAAACAAGAATCTCTTGCAGGCAGAAACAGCTCTGCACAGTTTTATATAATATGAATGAAAATCCTTCCCCCCACCTCCATCATCATGTAAGCCCCACTTATATCTACATTATTTAAATATCTCATTAAATTGTTTTGTTTCTAGATAAATTGCATTAGCGTATAGAATTTTTGTACTTAACTGCTAAGTAACTAAGCATATCTCACAACTATTTGAATCACTCTGTAATTTATCTTGATATCAAAATATACCTGAAAATATACCTGATATCTTAAGAAACTGATTGAAGAAGAATAGAAGAAGATTGAAGAAGAATGGAAACCTTGCTAGTTGCCCAGATGTAAATGATTTAATTTATCTCTCAAAAAGAAAAATGCATTTGTATTTTGTTAAATAACATTGCAATCCTCCTCTCACGTGACTCTGAGGAAGTCATTTTATAATTTAACACCTTCCTTTCTCCATTTCTGAAACATTAAGTTGAGATTTTGTTTTTCGTAGGAAAAAAGAACTTTGGTAACCAAACAACTATACAGACACATCTCCATAATCACTATTAAATTAACTAATATTCTTTATTTCTGTGTGTCCTATCAGCTATCATTTAAAAGTGCTACTTCAAGGAATACTAGGAAAATGCACAAAAGAACAGGATCAAAAGTGTCCCTACATTAGGTTACAAGGTCACAGATTTTTCAGTAGCTCATATAATTTGAGAATTTTCACACCATAAAATAGTGGCCCAAACAATAGATTAATTTTATCCTGGCAAAAACTCTCTGAAACAAAAGAAAACAGAAGGCAAGATCAGTGTTTGAAATGTCAGTGTCTGGGTAAGCAGTACTTAAAGCATAAGACATTAATTCAGTGTTTGGACTCAGTCGCCTTACCTCTTTCTGTCAGCTACTACACTGAAAATAGCAATGCTCTATTCATGGAAAGATTAACCATTTACTTCTTGGTAAAACATTTACAGATATCAATTCCAACATTCCATCAGTTAACAGAGACAAGATGATATATATGTACATTTAAGTTTTTGTTCTAGCTACCATAATGTGAAACTGCAACTTCAAGTGGTAGCTACAAAATACATAAAAATGGCAATTTCCCTCTTAATAAAAAAATCAATTTCCAAAATTCACTAATAAAATGCACTCTGTTTATGTAACCTTAACCAGTGAACTCAAGATAACTTAAAGAATAAATGGAGATCCTTTCCTCAATCTTTTGCTGCCTAGTCATAGAAAAGACACAAGGATCAACAACTGTTAAGTAGTATTTGCTATTGGAAGACAGATGAGATGTTTCAGAATAAGTGTCTCTACAATGTAGAAAATAAGTTATTTACTAAATGATTCCAGAAGAACAGAGGAGAAAAATGCACTGAATAGAGTAAAATCAGATTATTGACAGGAAACTTTACATAGCAGAAAGTGTGTAATAAGTATGAAAACCACAGGAGACATTTTTAAGGATACAGTTAAACAAAACAAAGAGAATAACTTTTAAGCATAAACTACTAAAGACAAACCAAGATTAACAATTCACCTCATGCTTGGAAAAAGATCAGCTACCACATACTGTTTTCGTAGAGGCTATGAACTAGATAACTAGAAACATACACTGAGTTAAAAAGTACTGGTCTACTGAAGATCATTATAACATGTTACTTCATCGTAACACAGCTTATCAAAAGACATCTTGGATAAAACTGAAGAGGGAATGACAGAAAAAAATTAAACAAGTGATTTCTTTAGAACACTTTGGGGTTACATGATCAACAATGGAATGATGATGAAATAAACTGCTAAGTAGGAAAAATATTCATTTTTTATGGAATTTGGGTTGACCTTGCCATCTAATTGTTTTTGTAGATTAGTTGGTTGGCCTACAAAATCTGCAATCTGAGTAGCTTCCAGTTTAGTGCCACTGGAAAACAACCTGAATCAGTCTCCTTGGGAAAAGAATAAAGTGATACTGGTGAGAATACAATGCTACAACAGTAGCCACAAAACAAGAAGAATAATGAAAACAGTAGAAATATTCTGCGAACACAATATGAAGCTACTGAGATCAAAATTCAACCGAGATGTCAAAGTTTGTGAAATGAAAAAATACCTAAATTATTGATTTAACTGCTGTAGAAGTTGGGTTTTAAACAAAATAATTGCAATTACTCGTTTATAAACATAATTCCACTTCAGTTACAGCTAAAATGTGGTAAGATATGAATAACTGGACTGCAACTAAGGGCTGATGTGGTATGACTTAACAGAGAAACTATCAAGCAAACATCATAATTGCGAGCAAAATATCTGAATATCAAAACATAAATATTAAGGAAAGACCTGGAATTCTTAAAGAAAAATATGCTGTACAAAATATCAGCTACTGACATGAAGTCTCATGTATAAAGCATAAAAATATAATGACACTCAGATGAAAATACTGATAGCAATGTGGGAATAAGGTAAAGCTGAAAGGGCAGGCAATTTGGGCAGATGGCCTATTCCTGATCCTAAAATAGCGGATGTTCTTTTCAACATTATAGTTTAGAAGAGTGGAAAACTACTCCATCTGCTTTACCCTTATGTAGCTATTGTTCCTCAATTGTTGATTACAATTTTATGCTGTGCTCCAAATAGCCATAGTGCTTGTGGGAATCACAAACCTACATGCTGTACGTATTCAGGTGCAAAGAGAAATTAAGAATAATTGGCCAAAGAACAAAATATTTATTATAATTGTAGTTTCTTGATCCAAGACCATTTATGTCCATATTTCTACAAAATATACCATCTCATGGCATATGAGAATTTGGAAATGTGGAATTTCACCCCACAGGTTGAATTCATTGATTCTCTTCCACCCTCTCAAAGTATATAGTCCTGTAATGCCATGATTATCTAACACTATCTCCTGAAGCAGGAATTCTCCACTGAAATAGAGAAATTAATGAAAGCATATGGAAAAAATACATCTATACTGAAATACCTTCCTAGAGCTAGAGACCTAGAGTAAAGAATCCCACAATTCCTTCTAAGAATTACCCATTAAAGATACCAAGATATACAGATTATTGGGTTCTGTGCACTAGCCTTATGCAGCCTCATTGTGTGTTCCCACTAGAGCTTAAGAGAGAACAGAAATGCTGAGGGCAGCTATATATATATATAAGAGATAGACTTCTATATCTCAGTGCTAAATCAAAGGTGAGGGAAGGCTATAGCTCCTGCTTCAAAATGTCCACACGTGACATAATGCTAATCTCTAAGTTATTATTTTCAACTATACTGGTTGATTCCTTTTTAACAGTTCAACCCAACTTTTAACTTTAGATGCCATGCAGATTTACACTCACATTTCCTATGAGCAATGCAACAATGATATTCCATAATATTTGGCTTAATAAATCAACTTGAGACTGAATTTGATCAGACAAAACTGTTGGTTGTTGGAGAGACAGCTCTCAGGTTCACACAGAGAAGGAAAACAAATCTGAGGAGATTCACGTTCATTACAAGATATTCAGAATTGATCTCTTCAGTTCTGAGTATTATAGAAGATTCCTACAGAAACATACTCATTTCATTCTCTGTCACCTAAGATTACCTGAAAGAAGGGCCTGTAAGGCAGTAATAGCCTCTTCTACTAACAGAAGGCAAGAATAAGGAAGAAATCAAGACACAAAAATGAACCTACACTTAGTAAATGTGGTTTCCAATGATATCACAGCAGTGCAGAAATGACCTTATTCATCTTTTTAATGCAACTTCAGTATACCTTGAAGGATACATAACACTGTCTCTGTAATAACAAAAAAAAAAGAAAGAAAAAAAAAAGTGCCATGACCAAACTGAGGTGTGCAACAGCATGGACAACACAAAACAGAGTGAAAAAATGAATGCTGCTTTCCAAGTTAACCAAACTGTTTGTATTTTAACATGTGAACACAACTCAGATTCCCTGAGGTGGCTGTTGGACATAAAATTTGAGGGCAGATTCTTGTCAGATTTTTTTAAAATATATACATAATGGTACTATTGCTCTTAACATTTATGATGTTTCATTTGTGTCTCAAACATGAATTTCAGCTAAACTTAAAAACATACATGCTTGTACCAGTTTACCTGAAGTAATATAATACATGAACACCAACATCTCAATTCCATTTCTTCTAAAGACATATAAGATGATCTTTATGGGTCACTTCCAACTTGGAATATTCTATGGTTCCATGACTCTAAGAGGATTTCAATAGTCAAGACAGGATAAAATATATGACTTCCAAACTCTTCAAAATAGCACTCTCTTCCATCACAGCACATGCATATTCACATGATCATGTCCAAATCACTGTGTTAGAGATCCAATTCAAAATTACTTTCTTTTCAGTCCTTCCAGGAACATCAATCTCTTTCTCACACCTTTCACATTTTTTCCATTCATTTAGCATTAGCTGACTGTTGGCTCCTATAAAAAAATCACATTAGCCTGGGCATGCAGTCTTCTTTTTTAATTATTATTTCATGAATGCTTCATATTTTCTGCTTCCTACAAAAAGTGTCTTTCTCTATGTTATTTGTTATGATTCTTGCAGAATTATGTGAAAAAATAAAAATACTAAGGCTTAATTCTTCTGTGGATTTGAGTGCAAATTTCAAATGCAGCTCAAGGAAAATTGCTCCTTTCAATAAACTAGATATATGATCCACAATCCTTATGACAAACACCATCCAGAGCATGACAAAAAAAACAGGGGAGAGTTCAGTCAAATTGTAACAGATCTCCAGCAACACCTACATTTTTTGCAGCCCTGTTCCCCCAACGTTCTTCAACAGTTCACTTTTCTTCTCCATTAACATTATGTTAACTAAACTTCAATCTCTTTCTTGGTCTTCAAAAAGTTGATTAAAATGTAGAATGTCCACTTGTGCCAGAATAATTTTAAGTTATTTCTAGTTTGTATGCTGTCTGCTTTATTAGAAAGATAAAGCAGAAAGAAAATAATGTTATTATTCATCCACACTTTCAAAATCGTAACAGTTTCTGAGCATATACAAATAAACACATTATGCTAAAACAAAGCTCTACTGAAGACAAAATAAAAGCAATGTGCATCATTCATTTAATTGAAAACATTACATAGATTTTTAATTACTACAAAATGGGAAAAGAAGGATATTATTTATTTAAAATACTTTAAATAGAATCCTTTGTGGAGAACATCTGTTTCAGAATTAAATAATTAAATATCCACCAAGAAAATATTGGGCAGTCTATAATTGTAAGTAGCAGCACAAGAATGTTCTTTGTATTCAACAAATGCAAACAAACAAACAAAAGTCATAAGCTGCACAATATATTCTAAGCTATACTCTAATGAATTTCTTGCAAGATACCACAAAAATGCAGGATTCCCTCAGGTTCAAATTCCTCCTCACTTGAAAGTTTGCAAGAGCCTGCCACTGCTATTCATCACTAACAATCAATTATCTTCCTACAAAATTTCTAAGGCTTTAGCTTTTATTCCTCCTCCTTTTGTCTCCTTCATCTGACAATGTATTTTTGTTTCAATTATCTTAAATGTGAAAGCTCCCCATCTTTGTATGTCACACAACATCATCCTCCCACTAGCAGCATTTCCCCCCCCCTTTTTTTTTTAACATTCTGGCTCTAAACTCTATTACTCCTTTTCCAAAACTAATATTCCACTGCACTGGATGTATATAAGAATATAAATTCTCCTTGATAAAACCCCTACATTCAAATGTTTTATATATAATGACTTTTCTGTCATCTTTGAATAATTAAGAGTGTGGAAACCATCCCATAAATATTCAGAAATTGAAAGAAAGTCTAAGAAAGAAAAAAAAAAAAAGTTTAAAACAAATACATGTAGACTACAAATCTCATCATAGCACTGCTAAAAAATCAAACAGACGCCATCACCATAAAGGTGATTAAAGATCAGAAGCTGCAGCTACTCAATGATAGGTAAGTCAATGGTTAAAAAATAAATGGTAGCAGAGGAAGATAGAAGTATTTTAGAACAAACCAGAAAGAAGATGGAAGAATGAGGCCAAACAGAAGAAACTGCTAAAGGATCAAGTTGGCAACAGCAACAAATAAATATGAGAACAATGCATGAATGGAGGAGCTTCTACATGTAGTTTTAATGATGGAGAAAAGTAGGGCAGGGGAAAGGCATAGGAAAGACTGCTGAAGAGGAATGGAGACATGGGTCTAACAGCCCATCCTGGTATCACTGGAATTAATGATAGCAAGAGACGAACAAGTATCTGAAAGCAAATTTTGGACAAATTTGGAAGTGTCAGTATTGACAAAGCAGGGGAAAGACTAATGATTAAGAGACAAAGGGACACCAAAAGAAAACAAGTGACCTTGAAGACACCATGAAATATACATATCCAGATGTCTGGAACAAAGTAAGACAAGAATTAACAAGAATGGGAAAGATGGACAAGACAAGATGAGTACATGATTTGATTTGTTCAAAACATTTTGTAAAGAAAAAATCTGCAAAAAGCTTCTGAAATCTGAGACAATCATGTTTAGGAGATAAATTATAATTCCTATATCTTATGAGCAATAATAAACTAAATGTCAAGAAAAAAGTTACAGTACTAATTGAAAAACAAGTAATACAAAAGTATTTATTAGCAAGTGAAGAGAAATAAACAAACAATGAAAAAACCCATGTCTGGAAAGTCTGGCTAAAGTAAGGAAGGCAGCTGTCACAGGTATGGTCATTTGGGAGGTTTCATCCAAGTGACAACCGAAAGTTGATAATCCTGTGTTATTAGGCAAAATAGGAAACCTCAGTGGGAAGGAGACATTATTGCCTCTAATTAAGGACAGTGCTCAAAGTCCAGAAACTACTTAACAGTATCAATTATTATGCCACTAATAATTAATTAAGATTTGTGATTTCCTAAACATTGCCCCAGTCACAGCAGTTCTTACTGTTGCTTTTACAAAGCCTCAAAATACCTTAAAAATAATTAATTCTAAGGGATTAACTCAAAAATCCTTTTAAAGGCAATAACAAAAGAAATACTGAAATGTATTCAAATTTGTTCTGAGTTATACTCACAGAAAATGTACTCCAATTAAAAAAAAAAAAAAAAAAAAAAAGCCAATCACTGTCAAACAGACTAAAAGCTTAAAGAAAAAGAAATAGTGAGAGGAGGAGTCAAGGAGAGAACACAGAAAACAAAACCCCTAAAACTAAGAGGAGGAAAGATGGAAGGCAATGATTTAATATTATATAAGTTACACTAATATACTTAATCTATATGTGAAAATATTCACTGAAGAGAGGCAGACAGAATGCAGCATGAAAAACATCAATTAAAAATAAATTATTTTCCTTCAACAATGGAAGTTCTCGCTAACTGAAAAATAAGTAAAAACTTGAAAGTGAGGCAGACTAAATAATCTAATTAGGGTGTCAGTATGTAAAAGCAGAACACATAAAGATGCCCCACAGATGCTCTTTGGGGAGATCTGAATTAATAAGTCCATAAAGTGTAATGCAGAACTTCAGGCTTTCATTACCTTGGGTCCAAGTGAACTTAAGCATAATCAGTCTGACAGAAAGGAATATTAGCTTAGTTTCACTTCCTCCACACCTGATTAGCTTGGAAGGATCCCACATTCATGTAGAAAGATGCTAAAATACCAAGTACTATCCATGGTAGTTTGAGCAATAATGTACAACACTCAAAGGGAAGTAGTTAATGGTCTGCAGAGATCAGATATAAGCAGTCTTCCTAAGGGCTCTATTCTGGATTTATCCTGCTTAGCATCTTTATCAATAACTTGGAGGAGGAGGTAAAACCATTATCAAGTGTGACAACACTGAAGTGGATGCTGCAGTCGGTATGTTGGTGGGCAGGGCTGCCATTTAGGGGGAACTAGAAAAGCTGGAAAACTAGGCCAACAAGATGTCATGAAAGCAAGAAGACATGCATATTTCTCACCTAGCATGGACTAACCCTGAATAAGGCTGAGAATGGCTCACTGTGGAGTAGCTCTGTGGAAAAAGACCTGGGGGTCTTAATGATAGTTGGTTAAAGATCCTTGATAGTGACATAGTATACTGACAGTATAATGGATTGTATTAACATGAATGTAGCTAGTAGCTGAGGAAAATGGTTTCTCCTCTTTATTCATCATGTTAGCACCTGTCTGAAATGCTATGTTCAATTCTTTGCTCCTCCCATACAGGAAAGTCACTAGTTAACTGGAACAAGATCAACAGGATACTACCAACCTGCTGGGGACAGAAGCACTTGCCCTGAAAGGAGAGGCTGAGGGGGGGACTGGCTTGTTTGGCAAATAAGAAACAAGGATTGGAAGAAAGAAGTACCATCTTTCCTGTATCTAAGAAGACAGAGTCAGGCATATTACTGAGGCGTCAAACAGGAGAGTGAGCAACAACAATCATGAACTGAAAGAGGGAGAAAAGGGAAGTCTCAACTAGATAAAGGAAAAGTAATTAATTATCAGGAAAATAATCTTGGGAATAAGTTGCCAACAGAAGTTCTGAAATTTCTGGCTTTGGAGGTTTTTCAGCATCCGGCTGAGAAAAGCAATAAGCAATGTGATCTGATTAATGGTTGATTCTGTTCTGAGTAGGAGGTTGAACTAGATGACCTTTCATCCAACCTGTGTAATTCTGCCAAGGAACTCCGTTCCCAAAAAAAAGAGTATACAAGATGCAAACTACTCACAGAAACAGAAATATTTTAGCTGAAGTTCCAAAGTTTTTATCAGAAATATCCTTTTATGCCTTTTTAAATGATACAAAAGGCTGCAGAATAACTGCAGCCTTGCAAGGGAGCTCTAGTTTTGGTAGGTTGTTAGGCCTTTCGAATCCCTGAATTTTAAAACTCTGTTCATAATGCAGAAAAATATCTCCATCTTGTTTCAATATGTGATCTTGCATTATTTTAAAGGTACTTTACTGTTTTCAAAATTCTTAGAAATTTCTTATATATGTATATCTATCATTGTCACTATGATGTTCCTTTCAAATGTCCAAACAGCACAATTTTACATAGATGTAGAGAAACAAACTGAAACTAAATATATAAATGTTTCCTGTTGTTTTGGTTTTTTTTCTTTCAACTCAGATGCAAGTAAGTAGATATAAAAAGTTTTGGTTTTTTTCTTTTTCTTTTTCTTTTTTTTTCTGGAATATAAAAATTTAAAATGAATCCATCAACATGAAAAAAAGATTCAAATTACCTTCTTCCTTCTAAAAAAGTATGAAACTTTGATGATCTTTCCTTTTGTAGTACTAGGTATTTCAGAGTTTCACTTATTTGGGAACAGTTTTACTTTGTACCTTCCATATTAACATTATTTCAGCAACATTAGCAAGGTTAAAAAGCAAGTAAAAAGGAATAAGAAAGAATAGAAAATAAAGAAACAAACAAAACAGAGACAGAATTCACCTATCCTCTGTGGAAAATTATTGGAAATATGCATGGAAAATGCAGCAGAAATCAAGACATTCAGTCACAAAGGAGAAAAGTGATAATAAGCAGAGCTTAAGAATGATGTACTGTGACTGGCTAGCGGGAATGAGGAACACTAAGCTACACATGCATTAAATTCTGATTATAATGCAATCAGTTAGTATCAGGTATATATACAGGAGTACAATGAAAGATTTTTTTAAATTACAAGTTTGCTTAGCTTGATATTATGTCTCAGACAAAGTTCAACAGAAGATGCCTAACACAGAGCAAAGGATCAGGGCAGTACAGCATACCAGACCCTATTTCCATTCCTGGACCACAGGAACTTCCTCCTCCAGGGGACCTTCATGCATCTTCATGTTTAAGAGCTTTCCATGCACTCTTCCCTCATTAATTCAGCTGATCAGTTTTTTAACTTACGGAAGTCTGTAACATTCAACACCTCCTCGTGATGTGCCAATGAGTTCTAATGGCACTTAACAACATGTTAAAAAGATGTGTGAATTTTTACAGCCATATGCAATTATAGAGCTTTTATTTTTTTCATATATACAGAGGATTCACAAACATTTTCAAATTGAAGAGTCAAATTTCTTAATTTTTTTTTTTATGTGAAAATTCTAATGTTTCCCACATCCTAAAACAGGCGCTATGTTAAATTACCTGATTTAGTCAGCCTAAGCAAACTAAACACAAACACCTGCATTGCTTGGGATCAGAAGAATAGCAATTAGTGGAGGAACCCTAATAAACTAACCTGTGAAAACAGAGCACAGTAAACGAGCACTCCTGACACCACTAAAGAATGACTAAACCATTGTTTCTGGTATGAAACCCACCAGTGTGACCCAAGTAAAGAAACTTTCCCCAAACGCTTTGCAAACTAAAGGACATCACTGCCCAAAGTAAAAATTTGATCTGGGAGATAGAGGAAAAAGAATCTGGGGATTGTGTAATTGTATGGCAAGTTTTAAGTAGTAGTATGAAAAACAGGAGGAAAGAGATCAGGTGGATTTGGTAGAAATTTGGTAGAAAATTTGGTAGAAATCAGTAAATTTGGTAGAAATTCCTTGGTTAGTAAGGAAAACACAGGAAGGAACATAAAACACATAAAAGGGAAGAGTCCACTCAATTATAAGCCTCTGTCTGGTTTGTCTGGCCAAGTGTTCTATCTGATCACTGCAGCCTGTCCTGTTTCATTAAACTTTAGTCCTAACTATTCCTTGTGTAAGTAAGCTTTCCAGTCTGTGTGCATGCACTATTTGGTAGAGAACATCAAGCTGAACTGCAACCTCTGTGGGACAGGAGGTGTCAGTGCCAATTGCTCAAGGGGGACTGCAGGGCTGGGTGCCAGTAACTGTAGGATACTGGGGCCTATGACACAGCTCTAGGGCAGACTAAATTAAACTAGCCATTCAAGAACCGTGTTGTGTGTAGCCTTGGATGTGAGCACTAGCAAACTTCTTATCAGCTAGAGAAGGGGGAACAGGATCAGATGATTCATGCTGTTTGTGTTCAGTATGCTTCCACTGCTGCTGGTAACGACACTGCTTTCTATCTGTGCTGGTCTGCTGGCTGGCCACATCTGTATACTGCGCAGTGTGGGCATCTGGCCATAGGGAATGCGTGTTCAGCCTCTCCACAAAGTGAACCTTGGGATATTTATCATAAACAAAATCAGAGGATTGCCCAGATTAATCTCACTATGTATATATATAAATGTGCTTTTCTACATAGTTTAAGAAAAAAATTGCTTCTGATTTCAAAATATTTCATTATAAACATTTCTCTGCTATTTTCACATTCACTTTCTCTTTCCAACATAAGACAAGCTTTCACTGCAACGTCATCACCACAGGATATAGGAATTGATCAGGGTAGGATTATTGGTTCTGATGTACGCTGACAAATTTTGCCTAGTTTTCTTCCCAACTTCAATCAAGCTATACCTCTGAAACCATTTGCTTTTTCTCTGCAGTCTAAAGAACTGTTAGCTACTAAAGCCAACCACCTTTGCTTCTACCTTTGAGATTCTTACAGCTAATTGCTCAAACTGACAGCACCAACCAGGGTCAAAATCTTCTTGTGTTCTCAGGAACATATTAAGGGAGCGATACCTTTATTAGTCATACTGCCTTTAGTGAGAGAACATTTAGTAAACAGTAATTGCTTTCATTTTACCTTCTGCTATTATTGTGCTATTTCTTATCAAACAATAGCTAATTACATCAATTTGAGTCTGGTATCCTTATCACACAAAAAGCTGATTTAGTGATAGTTTGTTGCCTTGTTCTTTCTCCAGTGCTCGTGATCTTAGCATTTTTACCCAACTAATTGCCAAACTTCAACACAGTTTGGGGAAGTCTACCATCCGTCCCCAGTATTTTCTATCAGCTTCCCTCACAAACTCCCAATTAATGGAAAACACTAAATGCAAGGACTCAAGTTGTATTTAAAATACCTGTTATACCTGTTACAGTCTTCAGTCATAAAGTCCGCACGCATCCTTGCTCTTTCCATCAACAAGTCAATCATGCTGCAGAAGAAATGATTCCTTTCTTTTTTCATAATGATGATAACAGTGGAAGAACTTTAAAGTTCACATTTGTTCAAAATCCTCTACCTGCTTGGTAAGCTGCCTAGAATCCAGTTGGAATTCCATACTAAACTATCAGATGTATAAACGAAAGGGAAATCTGCGCTCCCTTTGGAGCTTCAACTTCCTCCTGATACACACCAGTCAGAGCAGCAAGTGTACCTTATTTAATGTAACTAGATACTAATGCTACAGTTAACTATATCATTATCTTCAAACCTTTCCCTTGTTTCAATTTTTACATTCACTTCAATGGCAAACAACCCGTCACAGATCCTTATTTATTTATTTGTAATGCTATTAAAGTTTGAGACCGTTATTAACTCCAAAACATTACCTATTATAAAAGACCTCTGCATGGGAAGGAAATATCAAAATTCTTAAAGGTTTTTCATGCTTCCTAACAATTTCTTTAAACATGGTGCAGGAATATATTTAGTACTTGCCAATATTTTATTCTACTTGTTTCACCTTTATTAAGATTTCAGACTTCAATTGATTTCAATTGCTAGTAAATTGTAAATACTAGTAAAACATCCTCATCTGCACTGAAAATAATCAAGCTTTACTTTTAAAATATTTTCCTATTAAAACAGCCACTTTATTGTGAAGTATAAATTTTAATAGCATATAGTGCAATGAATTCACAAGTCTCCAACCCAGCCCAGGATACTGCAAAATCAATTGTGCTGCAAATGACTGCTCATATCCACTCAGCATGAATGACTGCCCTGTAGAGTACATGGATATTTTTCCCTTGTGCACAACACAACCTACATTATATAGCTGAAGGAGAAAATGATTCATATTTTCTACTGCTCATTCAAATTTTGTGTACTAGAAACCTCATTTTCTAAATGTCTCAAGATGTTAGCAACCAATTTTCCCAAACAAGTTTTATGAGCTTCTAATTAGCTTATACACCCTTGGTTTCTGCCTTTTATTTTAAAAGAAAGTTTCCATGAATTTCTTAGCACAATGGGTCATTCACAACCTCTAGAATACATATTATGTATAAAAAATTATAAATGTATATGACCACTAGCATATATTGTTATTACTTACAAAAACCAGCAAGTATTACAAGTGGCAGAAATTATAAGGTTAATTCCCACCTTAAAAGCAACAAAAAGAACAAAAATCCATATTTAGGTAATTGTTACTTTGTTAATTCACACGTTCAGAATTTTCTAGTCTTGCAATGATTGATTTTATGACTAGATTCAAGCACAAAATCAGCACATACTTAAGAATGTAAGTGCCTATAAACTCAGTTCCAGAGCGCTGTGGTTTTCAGAACATTTGTCCTATCACCTTCAGAGCAGAAAACAACCACCACAATATTCAGTATTCAAAAGACATTAGAACTGTTTTTTCAGTCCTCACCTCAAAACCTCAGAAATAATTTAATATTATTTCACATGCAATGCTAGAATCAATACTAACATTGAATCCTAAATGATTCTTACATTTACAATCAGTTGAGCTGCCATGAAGCTGCTGTCATACTGTGACAAAAAATATTTTGTAAAAGCAAAGGACAAAAAGCAAGCAAGATAAAAAATGCCAGCATTAGAAATTAATAAACTGTAATTGCACTAGAAGAGGGTGATATTTTTTTTCCAGATTAGAGAGTTTAAAAAGGTTAGTAACGTGGCTAACAACAATAATTGTAAAATGAACTGCTTTAATTACTAATCTAAAATGGAATGCTCCGCACAAGTCTTACTTTCAACAGCTCTGAAAAGAATGCCACAGAAACGTAATTAGCTTTCAGAAATTTCTTCAGTAAAAAGTAACTACAGGAAGCTATGAATAGAGTTTAGGTACCAATATGTGAGCTAAACAACACAGACAAATTAAAACAACAGTCGCATTAAAAAATGAAATCCGGAAAAGAAGAAATTTCATGAAACTGTTTCAGACTTGGAATCAAAATAAACTGAAACCAGCAGGAGATCTTATTCTTGACTGCTGAAGTCCAGAAATATTTCATATATCTCCCTAAATTCTACATTTTTCTTTGTTGTTCAGATCTAGAAACTAGGAATTGCAGCATAACTCAACAGAGGTTTAGGAGAACAGCACCGCAAAAAAGACAGTATCATTACCAAGACGCCGCTGAAAAATGAGAATATTTGCTTATTTCTTTGAATGGTCTCAGTCATCACTATGTGCATTTAGCACGTGTCTTATTTATATTCAGAAAATGAATACTTTTATCATTAAAACTTTACACAGACACTATTCTTATTACAAAACCAGTACTATCTTTTGAATTACAACATAAATTAATGTGTAAAGATTTCCTGCTCAAAGAGACTACCTTTTAAATTACTCTTTAAAAAAAAAAAAAAAAAAAATCATTCAAACATTTTCTAAAGATCTACCACCAATACTTCCCCACTAAACCATGTCCCTCAGTACAACATCTAAATGTTTCTTGAACGCTTTCAGGGACAGTGACTCAACCACCACCTCCCTGGGCAGCCTGTTCTAGAACTTGACCATTCATTTGGAGAAGAAATTTTTCCTGAAGTCCAATCTGAAACTTCCCCAGTGCAACCTGAGGCTATTCCCTCTAGTCCCATCAGATTGCAGCTTCATTTTGACCAGGGAATTGCACAAATGTGTCCTCTAAAGGCTCTCTACTGTAGGTTGCCAGGATATCTACACTTAAAATGATTTCACAGAATCAGAGACATGTTAAGGTTGGAAAAGACCTGTAAGTCCAACTGTCCTCAAAATGAAGGAACAAGCAAAGAGACGTTATTTAATATCTGAGTAATTCTCCTCAGTGTAGGCGATGCCCCATGCCCTCTGTTCCACAAATTAAGTATCCACACTGTGAAAAGCAGGAAAAAATTAAAATCAAATGTGTTTATAATTTTGTGGCTTTAGAATTTCATAAAGGTATCTTTACTCGTGTTTTTCCAGAAACAGTAATAAGCACAATTCAATTGCTTTCCTAGTAGTAATCACTATTTTTTATACTTCTCCTGAGAACATTTTTATTCATCAACTGACCAAACAAAACAGCTGCAATTTTTAAACCCTGTCTTCTTTAGAAAATCTCTCCATATACTCAATGTTCCACACGACTATATGGTCACAGTAAGTTTAATGAATTCACTTAGGAATTCTTAGGGTAAACTTGCTTGATACTTCTCTTCATCTCTTCCTGATGAATTTTGTTTTCCACTAGACATCCTCTTCACCCTCTTTTTCTGAAGTTCCTCAGTCTTCCATGGTACTACATCACTCAAAGGGTTTGATGTTACACGTTAAATCTGTCCCCTCTTCAACAGCACCATTTCTAAACAGCCCAAACAAGATTTTACTTTAGTATGCTGTCATACTGAAAAGGACACCACTTTCATTAATCTGACCACCTTCAGTATATTACTCCTCCAGTATCTCAGTACCATCTGTACAAAATCAACATCAATAAGGCAATTTTAATGGAGTCTGTAAAATTTACTGGAGAATACTGGAAGTGTCACTTCGTTCTGAGAAAGTTTTACAGTGGGAAATGGTCTGTTATTTTTCTTAAAAAATATTTTTAAAAGAAAGTCATAATTTAGATTTGTCACTTCTGGAAGATTAAAATCTTCATTATTCCATTTTCATTATTTGTAATAATCTCACAATATTCAAAATTACATAACTTTTTATTATTTTAAATGTACATATTCTTATAATTTGTTGGCCTATTACCTGCATCTATCAAAAGGCAAAATCTTTTCTTTTCTGCTCTCGTTACAAAAGCAGTTATTCAAATAACTGATTTTTCTAATACAGAAGGAATTTTTAATATAGAAGAAGAGATTTAGACTAAGAATCAAGGAACTATAAGAAACTACTCTGCAGCAGTAACATCAAATTACTACCCTGCTCATAAGCTGAACCCCTCACTATTGTTCTATTCTGTCAGAGCAATTTATACTACAAAATAAGCTGCACTATGTCATATACCAATGTTGTGATTCAAGCAACAAATTTTAGAACTGCAAATGATGTACACAACTATTTTACACTATGGAACAACTAAATGAGAAGAAGCATCTGATGAAGGAAATAAATCATGTGTGAAATTCTTGTGAGAAAACAATCTACTTGCTTCCATAACGTATGCTATTAATAAAATGCCTAACCAATTACAGAAACAAAACGTGACCTCAGATTACAGCTGTCACATTTTGATGAAGGGAAAACATGAGAAAAAGCCTTCCTAGAAGCTATTAAGTCTCACTTGTGCTAGCTTCCTTTCCTGCAGTTTTCTTGAATTGGACACTTTTATTATAGGCTTTTATAATGTTAAATTAAGCATACTATAAATATTTTACTTACATCATTAAAACAAATATTGTGCAAGTAGAAATTAAAAAAAAAAAAAGAGTTTTTTTCATTTTATCTATATTTACTGGCAATGAATCATAGAACAGTGTTCAATGGTAGGCTCCTATGGAGATCATCCTGCCTAAATCACTGTCATCTTCACAGTTTGATAAGTTTGCTCAGAGCCTCCACTAGATAAACTTGGGAAAATAAAATGCATGTACTGTATCACCTCTCCTTTGAATCATCTTTTGTTATCATTTTTAAATTCTTCAGGCTATCTTGGACTACCAAGCATAGATTTTTTCTATGCTTCTTCTACAAAGAGAAAAAAGAATTCTTCTCCGTGATAATAAGAATATAAAAATAGTATAGAACACAGTCTACCTTTATAACAGCAGTTGGATATCTATTTATTTGTTCTGGCTATCAAGCCGTAAAAACTAAATAGCAATGTGGCTATTCTTATTAGAGATCTCACATTATGTCAGTGAAAGCTACCCTTCCTAAAAATTCTCCAAAAAGACACTTTAGCCAAGTAGATTTATCTCTAGTACAGATATATTTTGTTATCTCAGATCACAGTAGTAATTAAAATATTAAAACCAACATGTTCATGTGCTCTGTTTTCACTGAATGAGTGAGGGCAACCAAACAGGAACAAAGATGGAAATATTTAGGGGATGAAATAAAAATAGCTAAACCTAAAGCATAGCATCCATGTTTATAAAGTCCAAGATTCAGAAGTGGGGAATATACTTGGTCCTAACCCTTGAGGGACTAGACCGTCGTGAGACAGGTTAGTTTTACCCTACTGATGATGTGTTGTTGCGCTAGTTACTCACAGTGAACAGCAAATATCCTCAAGAATTTTTTATCTAATTTGAATAATCTGCTGAGGTTTCCCAGTTATTTGTATGGGCTTCCCCAGAAGAAAAACTAGGACCCAAGAAAGATATATATCAATGGGTACATAGATTGCAGGGTATGCATGCAGTACAGATACTTTGCTACCAATTACATGACAAATGAAAGCAGCCCATTTTCAAATCCAAGAACTTTGAAGTAGTACAGGCATGTTTTTGCAGCACTGCATATAAGATAACGTCACTCATTGACTTAAGCTATTTCTGCATGGAAATGGGTGACTGACCTACAACTGTTTTAACACATTTTCAAAATGACACAGAGGTATTAACCTGCAGCTCGCACAACTGCAGCCCCTAACACAGTGTTGAAATAAAGCACACACACCTCCTTAAAAAAAAAAAAAAAAAATACAATATGGAAGACCTGCTTTTGCAATATTGTAATGCAGGGTCAAAATGCCACAATAAAAAAAGGGTTTGCAATTTTAGTTTAATTGACTGATGCAATGTCATGTGGAAAGAACTAATGTAAATGACCTCTAAACAATGTCTGCTCTTAATTGTCACTTGCAACTCAGAAAAACCTCTTATTGAATAAACCTGAAAAAAAAAAAAAGCATATCTCTTGAAGAAAATAAATTGAGATTTGTATCTAGAAGAGAGATTTAGGAAAAAAAAAAAAAAAAAAAAAACAAAAAAAAAAAACCAAAAACCCAAACTTAAATTTAGATTTCAGCTGTTCAAAAGTATTACCTCTTCATATATAAAGAATTGATTTGTGTTTTGATTTGTATCTAAGAAATGACTTAAGACACCACAGAAAAAGTTGAAAGACATTGTCCCTGGCAGGGACTATTTAATTTACTGGGTAAGCTCATACAAAACCTTTATTAGATAGCAGTTTGCTTGAAAGACTGACAAACAGAATCAAGGACATCCATTATCAGAAGAAATTCCCTTGCTTATTTCATTTAGGCATTTTTTTTGTTCACTCACAATTAATTCATTTTGCTTTCAAACACTCTTTTCATCTAACACAATTTCATTAAATGAAAACTTGTGCTGGGAGGGGTGAAAGTAAAAACATGATTTATGATAATAAAAGCAACAGAAGTTTATTCCCTTACCTTCAGAGTGGGAACTTTGAAAGTTTTTTTAATATATTTAAGGCAAGTGAAAGGAAAACTACCAAGGAGCTGTTTCTGTGGAGAAGAAAAGAGTTTCAGACTTCTGTCACAAAAGATGCTTTCTTCTCTCCACTTTTTGTCTACCTCAACCGTTGCTGGACTTCCTCTTCAGCATTCTACACTGAGGCTGTAAGTCTGAATTCCCTACGGGTCCATTAGGGATGCTGCCAGGCAAACAGTCCAGCAGCAACTGTAAAGCAGGAGACGTGGATGGGAGCCAGTTTTGTAGGTCACTAAACTGCAAACCTTCACATCGTTAGAGAAGAAACTGGTCTTGCTAACTCCACCTATTAAGTTTGCTGCTGTTTCATTTCTCTAGATAGTTTGAGAATTGTTCTTACTACAGTAAGTTCTCATGAAAGGCTATTTCTAAATCAAAGGCATCAAGAAGTATTTTTCCATATACTACAAGAGTAATGCTCCAATTATCAAATGTCTTAATACTATCTATCAAGTGTTAGAACTAATATAGTCATAGCGAGGTTAAACATATACAATTACTATGCAATTAACTTCTACCTTGTTATCTTGAAAGGTACAGGCAACATAACAGAGCACATACCCCTCAGTGAACAGCATTCTACTTACATTTTATATTTTACTTACTTTCTTTTCTCTGTTTTAATGACAGTAAATCAAAGCAGACCTATTCACAGAAAATTAGCCAGCTACCACATTATCTGATCTGGGAACGAACTCTTAGACTGAAGTAATGTTTCTGTGCTTCAACGTATCGTTATCCTGAAATTGAGTATATAAACTCTGCAGAGCAATCTTTGTATTAATTTAAATACATAACACTACATAAGCACAGCAAACTGCAGAATCCTGCTGATGTGCTCACACTGTGTTACTGTGTGAAAGAATCACTGCTCCAATCAGTATGCGCAAAAATGAATAAACACTGTCTCAGAAACTAGGAGACTTCAGTGTCGTGGTTCTTACAGACTAGAAAAACAGCAGTGAAAGAAAGCAGAGTACAAAGTAGAAAAATCAAGGCAGATCCATAAGGAAAAAGTATGGCTCAGACACCTGTATCTTAAGGTTTCTTTTTTAGCTGCTGTCTGACATTGAAGCAATTCTGAGCTGAAGAAACAATGTGAACTAAAGAAAATTTTCTTTTTTTCTTTGAAGCTTATACATTTAGTTGGGAAAATGTGTGTTAAATTGTATGTTAGTAGAACCATGACTTAAGAAAAAAAATCTGAAAGAAAGCAAAGCAGTCATGATACCAACCAGTTCTCCTATGACCTTGTTTGTTCATTATCAGTAAGGTTTTAACTGTGTGATAATAAATGTGCACTGATAATCTCCAACATTTATGTTTTCAGATACAAGAGACAGAAAAATGGTTTTGGATACAAGATTTGGAAATGCATAATCTGAAAGATCACCACTTTCAAAGGTGCAGGGATTTAAGCAATGAAAGTAATGCCAGGCATTACTCATCACTGCCAAATGCAGGGAAAATAGTGCCAAATTTCTCCCAGTTAAGCCCTAGATAACCCTCTGCAACCCCTAATTTGTTGATCCTTGTATGATTTTTCAACCTTAACACAATACTCCAAAAGCATAAAAAAAAAAATTCAGGCAGAGAAACGTATTTTTATAACATTCCCATCATTATGAAAGAGAGTTTCCAGTTTATCTACTTGTCCTGTCAATTTTAGAGGAAAAACATCCTCAGACAAAGTGATCAGCATTATTTAAGATCTCTATCATACATGTTTGGGCCTGAACAGACACGACAGTAATTTACACTTCCAGTTTTAAAAACAACAACTCCCTTGTGTTATTTGTGCTTCTTTTTGAAGATTAGAAGAAATAACTCATGACCTATCACTGGAGCTGAGGATTAGATTCTACTCAGGAAAATTCTTAAATCCATCTAATCTGTGTATATAAACAGAGATGCCAGAAGGGCTCATTAATGAATACCTTCGTCAAAATCCTGCATGCTTAAAAAATCTGCTTATATTTACATCATTTTTCCACTGCTCTTAAAAACTCAGTGTTACAATTTGCATTCAAAAGACAAAGGCAAGGTACCAGGTACTAGTAAATCCTATATTAATAAAAACTTCAGAGCCATTTGAAAATTCTTAAGCCAAAAATATTTTCTACTTTAATTATAATTATTTAAAAAAAAAACATTATTTACATTCTCTTAAGAAAAAGGAACACGGCATCAGTTTCTCAGTGTACACAGCCACCAAACTGAGAATGGTGTGAATGTTGGTTTTGTTTCTTTTGTAAACACTTGAGCCCTGAGAATACCCAGGGGCCTTCATGCTCCTGCCTGCTTCCCCTGGACTCTTGGCTCATGGCATAGCAGTCCCATTTTGCTGGTCTGGAACCATGACTCCATACACCAATGCAGATGATCCCAGTCTTGTCAAATGAAGGGACTTCAGACCAATGCTGTAGCCTTGTCTACAATCCTGTCTCTCGTCCCATCACCTTTATCTGCTGACAGGACTCCTGAGATGGCCCCTGGGACAGGCTCCTCATGTGCTGTACATCGTCCATGTGGAACCAAACCAGAGACTTTTCTTATTGGTGAACTTCAGCACTGAAATGCCTTCTTAAACATGGCCAATAATTATTTGCTAATTCATATTTTTAACTGCCTAAATAACACTGAAGTTATTTGATCTAATAAGTCTCCTTGACATTCTTTTTTAAATTCACAGAACTACTTGTTTAACATTTTTGTCTCCACTATTACTGCATCAAAAAATCAGCTCATAAACATGAATTCATGAAGTTAGCAGATGTACTAAGACAGTTCATGCTGTCAGAATTTGAACATCCAGAGAAATCTCTGGTGCGTATCTTCACTGAAAAACATACTAATAACGAAGGATTTTAATAATGAAACCTTCAGACAATCAATCCACATTTTTTGGTACACACTTCATGGGGATAGACCAAACCCATATTGCGAATGTTCTGCAAGTTATTTTCTGCTGTCAGTGCACCACAGGGATGCCTAAAGTTGTTTTAATGAGTGAGCTCAGTTGCTCGGATAGCATAGCCATGTTAGTGCAGACACTGCATAATGTGCTCTAACCATTACTTGTAATACATTTTTTAAGATAGCGATATATTTAGAAATTATTTTTGGTAGGCCATATGAGCCTAAAGAATCTCAGCTGCCTCAAAAAGGCAGTCTCATCTTTGACAACAGGATGGGAAGGATAATAGTTTGGACTTGGGTAACTGTGCTTTATAAGTTTTAAATCTCAATATAGAGACTAAAATAAATTCTGATTGCTACATTAAATGCTAAAGTTGGCATACCAGAAAGGAGTAATCTTTAAATCTGTGATTGGTGTTGCTGTTCTTTTTTCCCATTTTGGAGGTATTCCGTGTTTTGTTTTTTAAAAGATAACTTTTATGCTTGCAAATTTTTGTGTTTAGTATAATGAAAACATAACAAACATATTTATTTGTAAATCCTTGAGGTCATTCTGACTTTGCCAACTGCAAGAGAAACTTTATCCAAGCAAAAACTGAAGTGCTTTTAAATGTAAAATGGGCTTGCTTTCACATGAGCAAGCAGCCCGCAGGTAAAAAAAAAAAAGCCTGCCATGGGCTCAAAGGATAATGATGGGATTTCGAGCTCTCTTTTCAGAATATCTGTAACTGAACTTGTTGATTAGAAGGTCCACTGAATATCACAATGAACTGTAATGTAATTGCTGACATGAAGATTCCATTTTGTTTGTTTTTTTAAATTCTAAAACAGAGCCATTTCCTCTCACAGCTTACATTAGTTGGATAATCTATATTTCCTTTAAACAGAAAAAAAGGCAGGGAAATGCACAGCATAAAGATATCACCTTGCCTAAAGATTGTTTTTGGCCTGCAAAGACATTTTACAAGAGTTGCCACCGTCACTGTGAGTACTGCTGGCTTGGATTGAGTATTTCTGAAACTGAAAACCATTCTCATGCAGATTTTAGCCTACATAAAATTAAAGTGTCACCATCAGTGAGAAGAAAGTGTAGATAACAGCTTAAAAAACTTCTATCCTGAGAATATCCAAAAGCACACAGTCTTTCTAGAAAAGAAAAGAGGCAGAGAAAGATATATATCCATATAATCCACATAATGGCTATATATATATAGCCATTATATACTGACAGGTTTTCCTTGTTTTTTGTGCTCAAGACCCGAAACACCATAGGATATAATTAAAGGTATACCATTAGAAGTGTTTTTAGCCTGTCAGCATAGCAAAGAAATTTTTAGAGTACATTCATGTTAGGCTTTGCAGACTTCGATCATCTAGGGGGCTTTGGCTATTTCCTTGAGATCCAGCAAAAGGATAATCTAATGTTTTCTTAGTCATTTAGCAATCTTAACTGAATTTAAGAGTATTTCTTTTATTAATTCATTTCTTGCTATCCATCCAGCTGGTACACTAAATACTTTAGATGAAATCTTTTGGCCACAGTTCTTTGACCTCTCTTTACTCACCAGAGGTCATAAAACAAAACAAACAAACAAACAAACAAACAAAAACATTCAAGAAATGCAGCACATAAAATACTTTAAAATGAATGAAGACTTTAGAAATATGTCTTTACAAAAATAAGACTTTAGAAAGATACCTTTCTTCTACTCATTTGTTCCATCTAATCAAACCTAATTTTGGGAAAATGATCACTAAGTAATGATTCACCAGTTCATCCAGTCAGAAACAGACTATGTGGATGAGTGTGTGTTTCACTAGAATAAATTCAGGGTTAGTTACATGTGATCGAGGCCATCCTCATAATTCTTACACAGCAGATGAAGAGATAAAGCTCAACAGTCCTTTCTGCCACTGATTAAGATTATTAGTTTTATAATTAATACTAAGAAAAATTAGACAAGTCAAGAGATAGAAAACTTATGATACACAGATGCTTTGCAGATCAGCAAATATAATAATCAGACAATTGCCCATTTGTACCTCCTTCTATTTACAGCATTAATAATACAAAAAGTTCTATCTGGAAAGATGACATTTTCATTCTGTGACGAAGAATCTAGTTTGTAGGAAACAAAGAAGAATGTTAGCTTTAATTTAAAAACAAAACAAAAAAAAAAAAAATCCATTCCTCTTCATTCCAATTCTGTTGTCTTTTTATTTTAATTTCCCTCATTCTTCAACATACTGAAAAATAAACAAGTAATGTCAAATCTGAGGGCATTTGATCACATGGTTTTTAAGCTAATATCATCCTTTTCCTGAAGCACTGAATGGTTGGAAATACAGTATTCTCAGCAGAAAGGAGCAAGAGATTCTAATTTATGGTTTGTTATTATTGCTTTTATGGACTGACTCTAACAAACCAAACAATCATCTGTGTAAACACTCAAACTGAATTGTTGTTTAATCTCCGTACGTTAGAGAGCTGCTAAAGACAAACAGTCCAGTAATCCAAAGCACAAAAAAACTCCCTCAGATAATTTTTTTTTTTAAAAGACAAGTGATGCTATCTTTTAATCACGTCATTAATGTTTATTTTTTAATTAAATCATCACTTTCAGAACTTTCAGCTGGTTTAAATCTGCCATTTGACTCATCACCCGGATTTGCTACATAAAGGTTGCTGAGGAAAGTAAAACAATTTAAAGATCTATGTATAATCATGGTGTTTTGTGAGAAGGAGAAGACTGTGAAGTCTCTCCTTGCCGTGAGATGTAAGGCAGATGTGAGTTAAAATGGAAATAGCGTGGAACAATGAATGCTGCAAGTCTGTTGGTACAAAATACACAAAATAAAAAGTGGATGTTTGCATAGCTAGAAACATTTCAGATGTAATGAGATAATGAAATAATTTTCATATTTTCCTCATAAGACTTCTTTATTTTTTGAGACTAATACTAAAAACAAAGCAAAACAGATAATGTGCTACCAAGGATGATCAGTCTTTTAAAAAGCACTACTTTAGGTTATTTTCTTATTTTTGTCTGAAACAAAATGGCCTCTTCCCTGTGGTAGGACTTAAATACATCCATGACCTCTCAATAGGTAAATACAGGGAAAAAGAACGTATGAGTCAAGGAAAAAATTGAGAAGATTGAGAAAAAAAAAAAAAAAAAGAGAGAAAAAACAACTAAAAAAAAACCTGCAAGCTGATGTAAAGATTACATGCTAGAAAAAGGATCTGGATGTGTCAGTATTACTTGAACACCAAACAGCAATTTGCTCATCATTTGCTCAGTTTTGCCTCCCCATATTACTAGTACAAAAAAAAAAAATAGTCATCCAGCAAATATAAGCACATACCTATTTACTGTATATACTACCAAATACAACCACCTATATGGTGGTTGTATTTTTAGACTTAGTGAATTTTGTTTCTGAAACAGGCACTCGGTGTTTGAAGTGGATGCTTAAGCTGCTCTACTTTCACATCTGTCCTGAGTTATGTTGAGCCATCATCAAAATAAGCCATTACTCTGGCTGTCAGGCAACAAAGCAAAGGCAACAAAATATGGCAGGACAAAAGCAGATCCAAAGCATCCTGCCACCTGAGGAGCACACAGTGCTCATTAAGTTAGCAGGCTGTTAATGGGGCACCTGGTTTTGTAATTGCTCTCAGCTCATACTTCCACAGCCAGGAGAAGAGAGATGGCAATAAGCTCACAGGTAAAGCACCTCGTACCTCTCCTACTAACCACCATCTGCTCTGCACATGGCTCAACAGGACACAGTAAAACATCCCTGCATGGCTGTAAGGAAAATGGCATTGCACCCAACATTTGCAGAGGCTGGGCAAGAAGCCTGCAAACTGGGGCAATGGTGGAGCTGGGAGTTCTCTTAAGAGGAGATCATGACCAGGACCATCAGTAGGAGGACAGAGTAAAGCAGCTGTTCTGCTTCATCACCGTTTCACAATTCATTAGATAAAAGCAAAATAAAGCATTTTATCTCTGCTCTCGAGGGGGCAAAATTCAATTTTTCCAGCACTGCTGAGTAGTGCTAAGATGTGACACACCTAAGCTAATGAAGTCAGGAAAACTGTTGCATTTTTAAAACACACATTATCTACACTTGGCTAACATCCTATTCAGTGATACTTTCTATCACTATTTAATTACAGTCCTATAAAAATTCCATTAAATTCACACCAGTAAACATTTCTTTGAACTGAGTGAAATAAAACATTTTGATGGATGCTGTTCTCAGCATTTATTATAGATATTAGAAATATATTCAGAGTAGGACCAGATTACAAAAAGAGTCATAATTCCATGAGACTCAAAGTAACAGGGCCCTTAATTGCCTCAGAGTAATGGAGGAAAAAATGGTGACAAAATCAATTAGAAATATATTAAACAAATGTATTTTAGGTGGCAGCTCAGCACTTCCATTTAGTGCTTATTTTCTTGAGTTTCTAGATTTACATCAAAAGCTGTGGGATGTAGCGAGAGAAGCTACAGGTGTTGTCCATGGATTGCAACGTAGGCTAAAAGCAAAATCTAGTGGGGGGGAAGGTGGGGGCTGCGGAGAGGGGAAAAAGAAAATAAATAAAAAGCTGCACACATTTTAGAAGGTTTTTTTCAGTATTAGTTTTCACTTTTCAAAATTGCTTTTCACTTCTTCTCTTCCTACAGAAGTCCTAATTCTTAAAGAAAGCCTTCCTCAAATGAGAAGCGCTGAAATGGCTGTTTCCTAAAGCACTGAATATTTAAAATGTTTCTGGAAAGTCCTGATAAATGGTAGGGATCATTTGTGAGTGTCAGATATTTCTCTATTCTGTCTACTAAAAGACCTTGGAACTTTATCTTTTAATCTCTGTATGCTATAACAGGACAAGCATAATAACCCACGCAGACAGCAGATAGCTGAAAATTAATAAGAACAAAGGTATATACAGGATTTGGGAATCCTGTTTGAATCATTCTGTGACTGGACCAAGGAAAGCCTTTCTTTCTGTACTTTTCTTGAACAGATGCAGACAGATGTTCCCATTTCCCAGAGTATGTAAAGAACACGGGTCCATCTTTATTGTACCGCAGTCACAAGCTACTACATTCCAAATTTTCTCACAGATATTTCTCTGATATGCCCTGTCCATTAAAATATTCAAAACATACAAAGTGGAACGTGAAGAGTTTGTGTAAAGGGAATGCCTAGAATCAAAACTATATATAATCAAAACATACATCTTCATGTTATCAATGATGGACTGCAACTTCCATCTTGCAAACTCTTACATTAAAACTGAGAAACTTCCTTTTTAAAGTCATGTAGAAAGACATTAAAAAGTTAGAGCAAAAAATCACATGAGAATATTACATGTAAATATTTAAGCATAAATAATTATTTAGGGAAACACACACATTAAAACGAATGACCAACTTGTAGCCATCCAGTAACAACACATTTGCAGTACCACAAGTTAGTAGCACAGTACAAATATTGGAGTTTGAATATGCAACCTTACGCTGTTTTAGTAGATACACGTAGTGAAAATGGGTATATTTCAAACACACATGTACAAAACAACCACAAATGAGCCTAAAATGTGCAGGGAATCAAACTCACCAGTCTTGTTTAAGATCACAGATTCAAGCTAAGCGGAGTGAACTCAAGACTTACCAGCTTTTTTGAGACAAAATACCATCATGGCAGTCTTGCTCCTTTCTTTTTCCCCCTCAATTTGCTCACAAAAAAATATATCCTACTCTGTAAGTCCAAATATATTTCTGAAATAAGGGTTTGTTACACTGTTCTCAGCAGCCAATGTATTTAAAGTCCTGGTTCAAATAGTGGCAAGATGGGCTTAGTTGACAGCTATAATTTGAACGGCATCATTTCTAGCACAAGGCCATTTTGCTCTTCCAACTAAATACGAACAGATGCAATCACAAAACAGAAAAGGTCAGACACTATACTGTAGTTAGCAATCCAAATACTATAAGGCACATAATAAAGAAACTGGTCTCCTTGTCCTTCAGTGTACACATAGTGAAACAGCACATTTGAAGCACATTCTTACAGGCAGGAGAAGAAATGAACACCTTTTATGAGTGTAAAATATATTTTCCTTTATTTTAAAAAATGAATAATTCTAATTAAATTTAAATGCTTTCAATTTATGTAATTACCCTCAAATATCAACTAGTAGCACTGGATTTAGATGAATACCTTCATAAGGACATGCATAATTCATGCTATACTTTGAAAAAATAACTGCTATAAAATATATATATTCAACATACATATATAATTTAGTTTTGAAAGTGTAAATATTGCAACGAGACATTTTAGCACTGATTACTGCTCTAATAAAGTACCAAACACCAGCCTGGAAATCAAACATTTACGAGAATACAGCTAAAGTGAAAGTCCCCCTCAGAAAATAAAAAAAAATATGTGCGATTCATAAATGAATTGAAGACGCATTCCTGCTGCTTTTGTCCAGTTTTTTTTTTGTTGTTGTTGTTTGTTTGTTTTGTTTTTTCCCATATGGCATATTATTTGTCATATGGAAGCTCCAAAAATACCCTTTTAGAGAATAAATTAGAAAAATGAAGTATAAACAATAAAGCCTGCTCAGCAGTCATGTTTTCCAGAGCTCTGTAGGGTAGCTGCAGGAATTTTCCATGCTGTGAGTGTTAATGAGACCCTCCATAGGCTCCATTAATACATAAAAGCAATCACCTATAACTCACCTTCTCAAATTTGTATTTCTTGATTTTAGTAACTGGAGGCAAAATAGGAAGAATCATGTAAATAATGTCCTCATTTACTGATATGGAAACCATTAGGACAAATACAGGCTTGACAACAGATGCAGATGGAACTGCACTACATAAATCCTTCAGTAACCAAACACAGAGTTCAAAAGCATATAGAGAATTTTGAAGCACATAAAACTGTCCTAAACATACAGCTTTTCTCATGGAAGAAAAAATACATTTTAGAATTCTGATTAACCCAAACTGGCTTGATTCAAGATACTTAAGTACTTGTAACAAATGACTATCTGACCAAACTCTACAATGACAGCATTATGGCATGAAGAAAGCATTACGCAGTTCATCTCTAAGTTGTGGTTTATCCTTTTAATGCTTAGTGAAATGAAAGGGGAGGAAAATCAAATTTTCCACATGGATGCTGTGGATGTACTGGCTAACAGCTGCCAACACGAGGAGACTGTCACAAACCACTACCTCACACAAGCAAGTCTCCACAATCAGACGCTGGATTTCAGCCAAACAGAGCTCCACCAGCATGTGAAGGACCTCGGGCTTTTGTTAGGAGTTTCTCCACTTCCAAACTGTCAGCCTCTGGGCAAGCCATGTGTGGGGTCTGTCAGTGCCTTCTACTTCGCAAATTTTCAAGTCAGTTCATTCTACCAAAAATGCACTGCTTATGATACTACTTGCTATAGTTAGTGACAAAAGCATGAAACAATAGCATGCCTGAGAGATATCATTCACTCTGGTCCAAGTTCTAAGTGATTTTTCTGTTCCAATTACTGACAAATTTCTGCATGATTTGAACTGCATCTTGAGTACTGTGTTCAGTTTTGGGCACCTCACTACAAGGCCCTGGAGTGTATTCAGAGATAGGCAATGAAGCTGGTGAAGCTGGTCTGGAGCACAGATCTTACAAGAAGCGGCTGAGGGAACTGGAATTATTTAGTCTGGAGAAGAGGAGGTTCAGGGGAGAAGTTATCACTGAGCATTTCCTACTCCTCATTACCGATAGCTGATTCAAGCAGAATGTCCTTTACCACTACAGTCCTTTTTGGTACAATGCCATGAAAAAGTACCTTTCCTTTTCAATAGTACTACTTGCTGATAAGCCCAAGCATATAACTAGGGCTGCAGTTTTGAGCCAAACATACCAAAAACATATCAGCGATTTCATCCAGCTTTCTTAGGCATTAGGTCTAACCTTTGCTTCTCCTTTTGCTGGTTCTGATAACCACCAGACCCTTCACTGAGTAACTTCAGTATGCTACATTAGCAAAAGAAATTTGATGGTGGGCAGGTTAGTTTCCTGTCACCTATGCATGCTCCAAGAGCTTGGTCAACATCTTATGAGAACTAGAACACTTAACAAAAAAACAAACCACAAAAAAGCAAGACAGAGGTAAGTGGACAGAGCGAGGGAAGATGGAAGCAAGAAGTTAAATAGGCGTAGCTGCCAACACACTTATTTACACAATGAAATGCATGTCACTGTCAGGGAAGTGAAAAATCACTCTGGACTTCAGAAATGCAGCAGCCATTTCATCTCAGACTCATTTATTTTGCTTCTACTTTTAGACTGGAATATAACCAGAAAGGAGTCACGTACTGATATTGGCTAGTTCAGTTAGTAGTTCATACAACTGAAATATCATTTCCTTTCATCTGGTTCCATCAGATAATGAAGAAATAAAGTAAATTCCATCACTGTTCATGTTCCCAAACAACACTAGCTGAACTGCAGTTTTCAAAGGCAGAAGGCTTTATACATTATCTCAGAGGCACATTAAACCACTGTGTCAATTACTATTGTTATCTACATCATCTACTACAACATCTTGCTCACTCTTTTTTTTCACTCTTCTTTCTGCCTTCACATTTTTAATGAAAAAGTGAAATACTGCCACTGCCTGCCAGACAGGAAATTAGGGACAAACAAAACTGCACTAACACTCACTGAAAAGAGCATAGCTATTTTCTGAGATTTTCTCATTGGTTTTCTACTCTGCTGCATAAACATTTGACTAAACAAATAAATAAGCAAAGTTCAAAACAGCCTGATGCAGACTACAGTAAATTCAAGGCAAAATGTCTCAACATATTTAAATGCAGACGTCTGCTACAAAACTCCCATTTCAAAACAACTTTGAATTACTGTCAACATTAGATGTACAACTGCTATTACAATAAGAAACTCGTTGCCACTGGGTGTTTTAAAAGCTAGGAAGAGTTACAGAAGGTTTACCAGCATTAGTGGAAGGTGGATATTAAATTAGAGTTATTAAACAAAAGAATACAAATAGAGCCCGTAGCTCAGACAGTCACTGGAATCTTCTCTCTTGGAGGTTGAGTTCACCAGTTGAAGAAACACATGCTTCTTCTTCCATATGTGATTGAGCAGACTATCAGTTTGTTCTGTTTTTAAATACTGTTTGTGTCTTCAATCTCTCTCAAAAAAAAGACCTTGTTATTTTCTAAAACCTTCTTACCTCAGGGAAAAAAAACTTAAGAGACACTGATTAGAATAAATAAGTGAAATCCATAAAATGCCATAATCAGGATATTTTCCCTCTTAGTTATTTTGTCATTGATTGTTGTGATACAGTGCAAATAAATTGGACATTCAGGTAACAGATCCAGTAAATAATGTTCCACATACCATGATGACACCAAATGCACTCATGCTCTTCAGCTTCTCTACCACTGTTTCAAAAAGCCACACATCAAAAGTTTTTCTCAAGCTAAATTCTGCACAGATATAAACTGTTACAAACCTCAACGTGCCAAGTTATACACGAGTTACTATATTTTATCTAATAAAGCCATTTTGAATACCAGTTTTCAGTGAGGATCATGCTGGTAGTTTTTTTATTCTGTAATTACCCGCTGAATTTATTTGAGCTCATTTACTGCTAATTTGTCAAAATAAAGAAGAGCAGCAGAATCTCTAACTTTATGCTAAATTATATCCTCATTTAACACCTATGAACTCTGACCATGGAACTATATTATCATGTTCCAAGAAACCATATTGGGTGACTCCCCAGAAGTTCCCCATAAAGACGAGTTCAGATGAGATGATCTTGAAAGTCCAGGCTTTCTCAGGGAGTCATGACAGATTGCTACAATTCTGCTATCAACATTTGTTTCATTAACATTTCAAGTTTATATTTTTATAAATTTTGTAGATTTATAATGTATAGATTTATAAAGTTTACAGAAAAGTGCTTTATATAAAGATTTGTATCATTTATAAAGATAATTTCATAAATGTATAAAATTTAGAGATACATCTATTGTTAAGTTAGAAAATCTCATTTTATTTACCTATAGTTGAACATTTATACCAGCTGCACCTGGCATGGAGAATGAATTTCAGTTTATATTAATATTTTTTGTCTAGAATTTGCCCTGTAGGATTATGTCTATATCTGTCTTAAAGCAACAGTCTTGAATAACATGAAGAGAAAATAAATATATAGCAATTGAAATTCCTATTATATTCAAATGGGACAGGATACAACAGTTATCATTATGGTAAGTTATACGAGTATGATCAATTTTTCTAGACAAGGGTATCATTAAGATGAAGAAGAGCCAACATGAATGTCAACAGAAAGTTAAACATAGGGGCAACAATGGTCAACACCGCTCGCAAATATTCAGCAAACATGCAGCCTATAAAAATGATAAATATAGACTGAGTGAGCTAAATCTGGTATTCACTGAATAACTAGAACAAAGTGCGAGTGCAGGTCAACTTTCTAGCTCTAGAGGAAGAGTTCAGGTATTCAAGGAATCTTCAAAGTGAATACGAATCTACAAGGGTATAATATGGGAAAATAGGTTAAGAATGAGCAATATTACTATTTTTAGGCACAAAGAAAATCTAAGAATATACATGTATGTGAATCCCAACAGAGAGATGTCAAAAAAAGGGATTGAACAAGCAGACAGAATTTGCCAATATGTGGAAGGATTCAGAATTACAGTGATAAAAAGCTCTAAAAATTACTCCCATAGAAGAAAAAAAAAATCCTGCAACTTAAAAGGACAACAAAATATAATTATTTTTCCCATAATTTCTTTTTATGATAGAGATAAGTAGCTAAAATTGTAATAGTTTACCTATAGTAATGTAGTTTTCACATATTCTCAAAGTGTTTTAAGTAGAAACAGCTGTTCAGATACTCATGTTGTTATCAAAAAGTTTCTAACAGATTGAAATAACAGCTTGGTTTTGAAGGATCTCAATTCTAGTGACCAGAACTCTTAATTCTGCAGTCAATCTGAAAGTCTTCTCATTCATTTATTTGTAAGTTTTGGAATTAGTTTACGTACAAACTAATACACAATATATATATACAAAATATATATAATATATTTTGTGTATATAATATATATATACACAAAAATCCCATTCTGTTACATTTCCATCCTTCTGTTTTTCCTTGTATTTCCTTAATAGTTCTCTAATGATTCAGGACACAGTTCTGATAGATTAAGTTAGCAAACAATGGCATCATTCTTCTACAAATATCAGTCTCTTCTATGCTCTGTTGCAAAAATAAATCTCTGGTATTGATCTCATAGTAACAATAGCCCATGTAAACCAGAATCGTGTCTAACAATATGCCAAGAATGGAGGTTTAGGAAAAGTATAAGGACAAAACAAGTGCATATTGAAACTATCCTAGAAAAATGTTCTAGCTTTTAGCAATGTTCAGTCCAGAGAATCTTGAACTGTAAGTCTTATCTTGTCTTATCTCAGTTGTTTTCTTCATGAAATAAAAAACAAGTCAACATTGATATGATCGCATTGTGTATTTCCACTGATTCATTCCTTTGAACGTTTTCTTTTAACTTCTTGAATTACATCAATATTTTTTGTGCAGAATTTGCCCTGTAGGATTATGATTACCTGATTTTGCAGAGGAGTGTTAAGTGTTGACATGACAGTTTCACAGTGTCAAGTTTTTACAAATTTAATGAAAATCAGCAGCTAGCAAAAGGAGACACTTAAACTTGTGACCCTCGTAGAAAAAGGCCATAGAGCGAACATAATTTTTCTCTCTTCCACCTGGTCTGTGGTGTGTCCAGACTAGCCATTGTGTGTTTCAACTTATTTCACAGCCCTACACAGGAATTCACAACACAGTGGTGGATATTATACAGTGTGTAAAGCAATGAAAGCAATGGCAACCCGGGGAAGGCATGGAATAACAGCTGCAGGAAACAGTAGAGGAGAGAGTGTAGTGCACTACAGTGGAATGGATAATGTGGGGGAAATGGGAAGGAATCTGAGACATCTAGAGATAGATGTATCTCTGCAGGAAACCTGGCCTCCTTATCCTGAAGGCAAAGACAAAGGTGAACCTGTCAACAGTAGGAAAAGTAGAAGAAATTAGTGTTGAAAGGAAACTGGAAGGCAAGTAAAATAAAATGTAGTAATGGCATAATAGATTAAGCAGTCTATACAATAAGACAGTTCCAGAGATAAATTTTTGTACAAGACAAACTCCTCCTGTTCGTATTTGTTCAGTTGCAAAGCTTTTGTGCTACATTTTTGACAACTTTTAGAATAACGACAAAAACTAAGAGTCCTTCCAGATAACCATTTTCAACATTAATACAAATTATTAGAAAAAAAGATCTTCCATTGAGAAGACATTTTTAACATTTCATAGTTTGTTTTCTTTTGAATAGGAAAGATAAAAAATTCTCACAGAAAAGGAAGTCCAAGAAGTAAATAATTTCAAATTATTCTGATAATAAAAAAAAAAGAGAAATAAAACTAGCCAGGAAAAAGATAGGGATACATGTTTCAACTGCAAAGTCCTTTGTAACTGCAAGATTGGTCTACATTGCATACAGTTTTCCTGTACATTGGCATAGGTGTCAGACAAGCAAATAACTACAGACTACTTTGTTGAGAAAGATTATATAAAAACAGGTGAGATGGAAAGAAGGCCCAACAAGCAAATAAAAAAGCATTAGACTCCTGTGACACAAATCTTTCCATAATTAGTGAAGACATTGTAGATTATGGCAGAAGAGAAGCAAAGTAGAGTTGAGGGACTATTTGAATAAACTAGAAATCACATTTCATCATGAACAGCAAAGCAATTAAATATAGGCTAATTAATAGTCCAAGTTTCCAATTTCTGGCTAATTGCTGCAAATTCCTGACACACTGTATTCCTTGGATTTTTGTTTTGAAAAGTATGGGTCTTTAAAAGAACAGGACAAAAATCATCACACCAAAAACCTGGTTTTACTCTCCCGTTTATTTCCCATATCTATATCCAGCTCTCACTCAATTCAGTACTTTTGTTCATTCCTCTCCTTTTACTACCTGTATGGCTAGTAAAAGCCAAACCATCCAAACCACTCTTCTCCCCATCAAAGTGCTCTGTTTTCTTTCTTTCCTTGTCTGTCATCAAAACTTTATTATAACACAGGCAAGGTATACAGATGCTCAAAGGGCCAAACATATTCAAAAAGGAGGGGGAAAGGCTGTTTACGAGGGTGGATAATGACAGAACAAGAGGGAATGGTTTTAAACTGAGACAGGGGAGGTTCAGGTTGGATATTAGGAGGAAGGTTTTTCACACAAAGGGTGGTGACGCACTGGAACAGGTTGCCCAAAGAGGTTGAATCCCTGGAGGCATTCAAGGCCAGGCTGGATGTGGCTCTGGGCAGCCTGGTCTGGTGGTTGGCGACCTGCACATAGCAGGGGGGTTGAAACTAGATGATCATTGTGGTCCTTTTCAACCCAGCCCATTCTATGATTCTATGATATGATTCTACTTGTATTAAGAGGCACCACCACTCTACTTAACAATTACTGAGGTGATATACTAATCTTCACTAAACACAAACAAAAAATACTGCTGTGGACCTGATACATACAAAATGTTTTCACATTTGCAACCATCTTCACCTTTTTAAAATCTGTTGTGTAGATATAAAAACAAAAAAAGTTTAAGTTAAAGAAGTATATTTGGAAACTACAATTTTTATTAAAATTAAAATCCCTTGATGAAATACACAATTTTTAAGTATGAACTAGCCTTTGTGGTAATTTCTGAAAGACATTATGAACAAGAAAATATCTGTTACGGATTACTAATGAAAACGAATATCAAATATAAATTGCATTACATGTGACCCCAAGGCTTAGTAAACAAAGTGGTAATGCACCACTTACAAAAATCTACTGCTTTCTCACTGGTTAATCAAGAGACAAAAGTAATTCTGTGCCAATATAAACAGAGGCAGAATGGTGATATAAAAAGAGGCAAAATGATGTTATGAAAAGAAGGTGCTCGTGTTAAATTGGGAGTTGCAATCTTACAACGTAAAAACCCATCCATTAGGATTCACATTAAAACCACCAACCTAATTTCAGGAGGCCTCACCTTAGATGTAAACCTCACTGCAAGGCATAAAATGTCACTGGTTTATCCTCTAAGTAATCCAGCCCCATCAGGAAACTGAACAGTAGTTTTAATAAAATGGGACTCATAAGTTTTTATTACTTTTCTAATGAATGCTCTTCGGTTTTATTGGCTCTTAGAAGGAGTAATTTAGCATCTCTATTTAAACATGACTTTTTATCCTTCACAACTTGCAGGTTTCAATTTTATGTTTCTAACATCATAAATAAAAATGCAAATGCTGAGGTTTTAATAAAGGCGAGAAGTTCTTTTCAGAGATATATACAATGTATGATTTTGAAAATCATAGAGAAAGAAAAAAAAAAAAGATTTGATCTTTTTCTAGTCTGATACATACAGCGCTATTTTTGAAAATATGAGCTACATAAACTAGTTATCAGTGGTCATGCTGAGTTAGGTAATACATACTTTTATGCATCAATTTTGGTGCTTTTCTTCTCTTCATATTTCCCCAGAAAAGAAAACATTTGAGTTTTTTTCCAACATAATAATATCACGCCTGAGAGTAAAACTGCTTTAAACACACAAACCATATCAGACTGCTTAAACTGAATTTGCTTATCTCTGAATCATAGAATGGTGCTGAGCTATTTAATTTATGAGAACATATACATATGTATTTCTTTATACCAATAAATCTGCAGTTCTATTTATACTTCTTAACAAAATTTTCATTACTGTTAAAATATTCTGCAGTACTTCAGCTCCAATATTATCAGTGTTCTCTTTGGCAAAGACACAATCTTCTCAATATTACATCTACAAAACCTATCAGTCTAAACAGTAACTCCAGTTACTCTGAGATATGCATCTTCAAAAACATTTGTCAGAAGTCTTATCTGCATGAACACTCACATACAATGAATCCATACATCACACTATTATTTTTTTTAAATGTATATCTTGAAAATATTACTTTTTTTTCTCTTTTCAAAGGAAGAAAAAAAAAAAAAAAAGACTTATTTTTTTCTTTCACTGATTTAAATAGCAAAGAAGTTTAAACATACAGATCCTGAAGCTCCATTTAATTTTTTCTCGCATTTTGGCAAAGACAGGAAATATGTGATCTGATATTGTGAAAGTATGGTTTTGTTTGTTACAGAGGAAATTAGAAGAGAACAACATTTTCACACACCATTTCTAAAATAGTCAAGAATCTTTAATGACTGGTGAAATTTCGGCATTGTCAGATACATCTGAGTAAACAAATGACTGGAGCACACTGGCAACCTGTAATTCTACTGATTAATTTCTAAAAGGCAAAGCTGTCAAATCTGCCATGTACAGTCTTCTGGTGTAACAACCATAAAAACGTTTTTTTTCCCCTTATTCTTCCCCATATCACTGAAAATATCACTTAAATATGTCAGTAAAGTTTACACAATAAGCTGAAAAAATGTTTACAGATGGCTTAAGTTTGGCCTCCAAAAACTAAAACAAAGAATAAATTTGTTTCATTTTGTTATAACTAATGGGAAAATGACACAATGAAATAATACTTCTCAAAAACTGTATAGATCCCACTGCTTCTGGCAATGCTGAGGTGTCAGGAGACTGGCTAGTTAGAAACATAAATTAGAGTGGAGTTCAAAACTACACAAGGTGTAACAGGAGCAGGCAATGGATGCTGATGTGCTGATGCCTGTTGTCTATAAAAGCAGTAGAATGTACAATCTCCAAACAAGATGTCAAGAGAACAGTCTGGCATTCCTATATCACACAAGATGAAGCATTCAGAGTCATTTATAAAGCATTCATTAGATAGTTATAAAATTACAGGGTTTATAGAGAAAAATGATGTGGAAAAACATTAAAATTAAAATTTATATAGTAAAGCTTCAGTCTATTGGTCTTCATGACAAAACCCTGAATTTCATGCTGTTTTGTTTTGTCTTGTTTTGAACACAGCTGGCTCTCATTGAAATTTAGAGTTTGCTAATATGTTATCATTACTCAAATAATTAAGCTCGGAAGCAATGGATTTTTTTTAAATTGGCTATCTCAATGTAAGTAACATTATAATTATCTAATTATTCTTTGAAGCAGTTTTATGCATAAATGCTTTAAGCATTCGCTATCTTACTACTGGGGGCTATCCCTCAATTTATATACTCTATAAGAAAATAGAAATTAGTGTTATGATGAACATGTATTCACAGAAAATATAAAAATGCTGAATGCTGTAATTTTAAAAATCTGTGGGTCTTTTTAGAGTATTTCTAAGGCTGAAAAAAAAAAAAAAAAAAAAGAAAAAAAAACCTGTCCACTTAAATTAAACATTTAAAAATATATTAGCTTTGTTCTTCTGTTTGATTTCTGTCATTTACACTGTCTATAGCTGTTTCCTCTCCACAGCCTGAAATAATGACACTTCTAAACACTGAGCAATACAACTGTTAATGAGTAGCCTTTCAGATTTTCATAAGCATCTGCCTTTTATTTAATGAGCTACTCTTTCATCAAAACTACTTTTGACAAGGCCTCTCAGCAATTTTAGAACTGTTAGCTTATCTTCTCTTCAAAAGGAACACTGGACTGCAGGATGGACAAGCACAACCTGGCTAGAGGGCTTATCAACAGCAGTGAGAAAGAAAAAGCGTGCATTAGCAGCAAGCCAGCTGAGGACTTGGTAGGTGCTGGGAACGCTGGCCAATAGCAAAGCGTGTGCTGGACCACTTTTATTAATGCTGCTACTTTCAGCAGATACAAGAAAAGCTAAAGTAATCTATTCACTTGTTTAGACATTCATTTTGCTATATCTATTCCCTGCAAGGATAAGTTTCACCTAGTTTCATTTCGCTTAATGAAGTCGTAACATCTTAGGTACATGACATGGTGATACACAATTAGTGTTTGTTACAAATAACTCAAATTAACCCATTTATGTATTTTAGTACAATATTAGTATTTTAAGGACTACACACTATATCTGTATGAATCTATAATTTGAAATGCATGACAGCACGATAATTTTCCTATCTTAAATAGTAATTAGACAGATGTAATAAATTTGCAATGCTATCTTTGTGCTTATTTCACACATTTGAAAAATGCCTGCAATGGAGATAACAGCTGAACTGCTTCAACATTCTGTTTTTAAGATCAATCATTGGATCCATTATCATGTTTTGATTAAAATATCATCTAAATATGAGAATCAGCTTTAGTGTACAAAAAACTTCCAAACTACTCAAGTCTTTCTAAATAACAGATACATTAAGCTTCTATATATTCCTGTTTCCACATCATCTGCATTAAATCAGACTTCAAATTTGCTCACAGGGTATTCAGATTTTTTTTACTTCTTTACTTTTAACCAAGATCCTGATGCATATTCCTTCCCCACTCCTACAATTTTGACAGAACTAATTCAGACTTCTGAAATTTACATTCATGTGGAACCAAAACTGCTTTATGTGCATTTTCTTTAAGTGTGACTCTTTCATCTTAAGAGGCTTTTTTGTTTTGCTTGTTGTTTTTGTTGTTGGTTTGTTTTTTTTTTTAATTATATACGTTACAAGATACACCTCCCAAATCCAAGACACTGTCAATCAAAACTAGGCAACTGCTTTTCTTATTGTCTGCTCTGTCTAGCTATTAGAAGTCCTTTCCATGGAAAATCTGGTCCAAAAGATAAGTTCTGAAAATGTCATCCCAATCAGGTTAGGAAGACCACAAGCAAAAATCAATACATATTAATTTCCTATTTGATATCCTCCTGAACTTTAAATCTGAAGATAGAAAAATAATCCTAGATTCATTAATTGGCATGTAACAACTCTAAAAAAGTAACAATAAAACAGGTAGAATCATCATTTCTGAAATAAAAGCTCACAATAAGAGTTGATTAGGTGTATACAATTTTTTTTTCAGATTTTTATGACCATGCAGCAAGAAGGCTGTTGTTCATTGCTGGTGAAAATACACAGATAAAGGGGGTGACTACGTTAAGAAATAGTGTTTTGTAGCTGAGAATTTGCTCTATCCAACAGTGTTATTGTGCTCTTTGTATCTGTTGTAGCTTCCATGGAAATAAAGAGGAGGCATTACTTTCAGAGCAACTTATGTACATAAATAACAGTAAACACTTCACTGTAATTAAAGAAAATCTCAGATAAAATTAGGCCTATCAAACAAAAGTTACTCACAGAAAAGGGCATTCAACTAAAAAATGCTCAATTTAAATATCCAATATCCAACCATTTAAATAAGAAATCTGAAAATACATACGGATGCCATCAAGTAAAATAAAGTTTCCTTTTTTATTTCTTTAGAAATATATATATTTTACTTAAGAGAGATCAATTCCTTCCTTTATTACTTATATCTATTCTTTACATTGGTAAACAGGTGAACAAAAATTGCACTGAGATGCAACTTGAGCAAGTGAAAGTTTCAAAAATACTTATTAAAAGTTACTCTTGCATGGTAATTAGGTAATTATTGTATTAAGTTAGAGTTGAAAAACGCACAAAGGTGCACAGTGCTTTGAAATATTTCCTCACAATCTACCACAGCACCAGAAAAGCTGATCTGCACCTCCTCAGTGAACAGACAAGTCTTCTCTTGATTTGACAATATCCAAAGAAACATTCTTTGGATACAAAAGGAACACGTTGTTGACATTTTCTTTGCCTGGATTTTCAAACAGAACAACAAAGTAAAATCAATAATAAACTGCTCTTTGTTCAAGAGCCCAAGTTGTAGAAAACACGGCAAGGAATAAAGGGGGGGGGGAGTGGGGGGAGACAAAAGTAATTGATATGCCATTCAATTTCATTTTATGATAATTGTTGAAAACAAAATAATTATCAAAATGTTATAGTGTTGTGCCTTAATGAGCCAGCAGAAAGCATACCTGTACATCTTTTTACATCTAAACCACACAACTTTCAACATTGTTCATGAAAATAGAAGTATTCCTCATAGGAGAAAATGCAGATCTGCAAAAAGATGTTCCTGTAAGGCTGATAAGCCTGTATCGTATGTATTTCCTAAATGCTGAGAAACATTCAAGAGAAGAGTCTTCTATCAACAGAGGTATGAATAGAATAATGCGACTCCTGAAGCATCATTAGAATTTCAAACCTAATTCGTGTTTAAAAAAAAATGGAAATGGTTTCTGTGACAACTTACAAAACTTCACAAAACACTGTGCTTACATTCAGATAAAGTTTCTGATATACATCTGAAACCACAAATGGAGACAAATATCTAATTTAATAATTTCATTTGTTCAAGTATGCTACATACAAATGCTGGAAAACCATCAAGCATGGAAAAGGAAATAAAAGTACTTTTTTGTTGTTGTTAGAGATGTGAATGCAGATTAGGCGTCCCTATTTTCATTTAATTTTCTAGACAGAATTTGTATTGATCACTATGAAACATCTCTTTTAATTCTTAATTTTAAATATGCACTTAAAAGATACACAAATACAAAAAAAAAAACCTTTTACTTTAAAAAACTTAAAAACAAAAAAAGAAAAAAAACCAAAGCCCTAACTGTATAGTGTCCATGCGTTGTGTACTGACAGATTATTTTCTTGCTGAAGGCCGAATATAGGTAAGTGAAAAAGTTCAAACATAAACACCACAATTTATCATATGTTTCCATGGATTGAAGAACTGCTTCTGGCTGAAAACTGATCTTTTGACAAATAATTTACAGCTTTTTTTCCAAACTCTAGAAGCTTTACATTTCATGAAGGTCCATGAACCTCTCTGAGATTATCTAAAAACTGAGGACTATTTGTGTCACAGGCACACCACAGGTTAATGGTGAAATCCACTACTAACTCTCTCATGATGGATTGTCCTAATGGATCATTTGGGACCTCCTTGAGAGAGCCAAGGGCAAGCTGACAGATAAAAATCTACAGCAATTGATTTCCAGCAGAATCTTGAAAATCAGGACATACATCTCACTTGTCTCTTCAGATACACCGACTACATTTCTCCTAGAGTGCACTGCAAAAGAAAATACCCGTGAAGGACTGGTGGATTCACTCAATACTTAAAGAACCATGAAGTGATATATTTTATCTTGAACACAATAGCATGTTACCAGCTGTTTCAGCCCACCAGTACAAAACCCCAACTACTTTAATTGCATGGAGCCACATATCAGCCATTTGACCTTTGGAAAATGAGTTTTACAAGATACTGGGGGATTAATCACACCAACTACTTTACATGTTTCACTTGCATATGTATCACAGGCTTCCTATATAGCCATTACAGCACAGCTGCTTCTGTCTTGAAGCAGCACGGTCACATTTATTGCCAAGACAAATGTACTCGACTCTTCTGTGGGTTTGGAGGGAGAACAGGAAGAATTGGATGAACGCAATGGCCAATCTGTATTACCTTGAAGACATTAATGTCAGAGTTGAAGCTGGCAAACCTGCACACAGTGACAAGCAGTATGGCAAGATGGAAGACATACATTTCATAAAAGGAGTACTCAGCAAAAATTCCTTTTTAGAAACTGAAATGCTAAAGAATGTTCATAATAAGATGTTGCCATGTACTGAATAATTATCACGAGTCTCAATGGCATAATTTAGACATTAAAAATTAGACTGATAATCCTATCAAAAACAGAAATAATGCAGGCAAAGAAACATTAAGCCTGCCTATGTACTTGTAATTTTTCTAAGTAGCCCAGACAATTTTTCAGCTTGTTTCATAGCAACTGAAGTAGTCTAACAAGCAATCACCGCCCTATGGAATTTAAACCTCTAGAAACTGCCAAGGCTGTTAAAAATACTAATAACAGCCACTCAGTAGAGAAGACTCAACCTACGTCTAGATCCCAGAAAGGAATTCACACTTGTATTTCAAAACTTAAACCGATAATTGCACAGACAAGAAAGAATTTTCTGTCTTGAAACGTATACTCTAACTTTACATTAAGTATTCTAAGATGCAAAAAGTAAAGAAAACTAATAAATTCAGAAATCCACGTGAGTACAGACACAAACATAGAATGTATTTTCTTCTGTTAAGATATTTTCTAATTAATACTGGATTGGAATTTAACTGTGCATGCATGACATTCACATGGTATAACAGTTTCTGCTAGAAACAATATACCCCACATGACCAACTCTAACAGCTCTAGATGAAAAGAAATAAACTGAAGTATTCCCCCATGTAGTGCGAAACTAAGCACAGTAACTCAGGTTACACAAGATGACGAAAGAAAGCTGAATTGAAAGGTTTATAATATAAATAAATTATTAATGTAATCTTTAAATGTAATTACGGGATCCAGAAGATTAGTTTAAATATGTATACGTTACTATGGATTTCATGGAAACAAGCAATGGTCAACATGCCTTGAGGTGCCTCATTGCTCAATTTCTACTGTGCTCGTAGAAGTTTAATGATTATGACCTGGCAGACAGTTTCACAGTGTCCAAGGGAATCAAGCAATGGGCTCCTAGTGCATTTGAATAATGGTAAACAGGTTAGGTGGCTAATTCAGAAAGAGGCACGACAGGCTTTCAGTGGTTTTAAATTCAAAGACTTACTAACAAGATACACTCCTACACAGATACCTGCTTGCAGAAATTCTCACTTGCTGCACCTCATAAAATATGCCATGATTGCAATGACAGGTCTGTGTTATATCCCAAGGCTACCTAACAGCAAAAGCAAGTTCAGCAATGCAGTCCAGCTTACCCAATAACCAACACTGAGTGCATTACGAATGTTGGGTACTACAACATCTGGAAGTATTCATAATATTGATTTCTCAGGAGGAATTACCCAAGACTGTTTTTTAACCACATCTAGGAAATTAGACGGATGATGTGGTTTCCATAAGTGTGGCCTCACTGTGGCTATTACACAGTTCCAAAAATCTAGGCTTCAGTTTGTACTATGGTAAAGGAGGCAGATCACATATAAAGAATAACATAAATATACCTAAAATATAATGTAATGAACTACATTACAACATAAGAATATATTTATGGCAATAAATAATATGTGGATGCCACTAATGTCAACATAAACCTATTCACTATCACATATTCAGTGAGATGCCACCAAAATTATTGCTACTATTGCCATATTTCTTCAGTCAACAGCATTGGGAAGAAAAAATCCGTTCCATTAAAATAACATTATTGCTTAAAGGATCACAGGTCTCCACCCTTCATATTCTTCATATTCTTATAAATGCATTAGAAACATGAATCTCTATAATAAAATATATCTACACAACGTGAAGCTTTCATCTATTAATTTACTGTCTATTTGAACTCCCTGAGGAGTTGAGGAGCCTGGGAAAAAAAAACAAAAAACTAAAATGGTGGGGATTCTGAAAAGATTTTTAAATTTATCAAGTGGTAAAAAAACTACACAGCAGAAAGTTAGGGAGGCCAACCAGCATACAAGTTATACTCCATACTGTACAGGAAACATATTTCTGAGGAAATCACTCAAAAATCTTCATAATTAAATTTTGCATTTATCCATTTTGCTTGATATTCGCACTGTACATCTCACCTATTTGCAAGTTTAAATTTGTAGAATATTTTGCTGTATCTACACATTCACAAATGCAGCATTACTTGGTGTTAAAAGAAGAGAGAGATTAAAAACAAACAAACAAAAATCTCATGCTGAACAGAAACACACATATAAACACAAAGATAAAGATATAGATCAGAAAGCCCTCTTTCTTTACAGGACAGTAGTGACATTATACTAGTTTTACATGACAGAGGTAAAAAAAAAAAAAAAAAAAAAAAAGCAGGAAGAATAATCTTGTTCTACTGTGGAAGAATAAATGTTGTTAGATTAAATAAAGCATAATTGCTTAAGCTACTTGCTCTGCTCAAGAGAGGTTTAGCTCAGCAAATTCTTTCAAGACATTCAGGTAAGTTGAGGGAAAAATATCATATTCTCACAGCAAAGGCACAATGAGCACCAATGAAAGAATTTTAGGAGCTTTGCTGAGAATACATTAAATAACATTTTATGGTTTGATTCATAAAGCAGTCTCCTTTCCTCTCTCATTAAATAGGTAAAACTGAAAGAAGTGATTCCAATTCTTCCTTCCTTTCTGTCAGCTGTTTCATGGTACTTTCCAAGTGAGACAGGATAACCACAAGAGAATCCCATATCACAGCAAGGGAAGAGAGCAAGCTTTTTTCTTTTTTAATCTCATGAAATTTGAATAACATATAGTAACATTAACCTATTTGAGAAAAGGTGGCAAGCTTTTCACATCGCCTGAATCAAATGCCTATTAAAATTAAGTCGCCCTTAGCCAGCTGTCACTATCCATATTGTACAGATGAAGAAACCGAAGTAAAACACTAGTTGTCTCCTGAGATTAACTGTGCCATTATGAGAGAAAGGAAAACCAACACTCAGAACTTATGGTCCTCAAGCCATACTACTCCAAAGCGCTCTAACCACACAAAAGACCTTACTTATATATTCACATGCAGTCAAAAGTTATGAACCTAAGAAAATGTGTCTGATAATTCTGTATATTTAGTACCCACAGTTTCCAGCACAAGGTAAGCAATTGCCATTGCCTTTGGTGAGCAATGGAAGAATCATGAATTCTGAGAGGAAAATAGGAGCACATCATGTTCAGTACAATTTTCTATTTAATACATAGAATGATTAGAAATAACTACAAATAACAATCTCACAAGGTACTAACACTAATAAAATCAAAATAATGTCTCTAATGTATAATTGAAATATGAAAAAGAAAATACATTTTGTACCACATGGATAATACAACAAGTTCTTTAAGAAAGTTCAGTGTGGCTTTTTCTTAAACTACCCTGTGTTCTTTTTCACTACAACTGAAAGACTCCTCTTTATGTAAAATACCTCCCTCACTAATAATATGTACTGTGATGCATTTTATTACCCTACGAAAAATCCACTACACAATTCCTCTAAAAACCTCTACCTGAGATGCAATATTTTCTATTCAAATGTAACACCACACTGTGAGCAAAAAGGACAACTGCTTGCCAATTACACTGACACACCCTAATTGGAACTCATCATTACTTTAAGGCCACTTTTCACGGAGAAGTAATTGAATCATATTTCTTAGAGCTATCAATCATTTCAAAGATGCAACATGAACAGTTTTAGAAGGCATTTTCCTTCAATTAGGAAGAAATAAACTTTATTTACAACCTTTCTTTGCACTATCAGAGAAGAAATATAACTGTGCAAACACAGTTGGATAAAAAATATTCCCACTAGTTTCCTCTCATGCTTCAAACTAGAAGGCACAAGCTTTAGTAAGGGAGCCATAAATACAGAAAAAGTTATTGGTATTCTGTTACATTTTTTTTTCCTCTGGTATGATGATGATAAAGCAGAGCCTAGACCTTGACCCCTGCTCTTCCCACTTTGCAGTGGCTGTGAACACTTTCTTCCACTCAGACAGCTTATAAAGCTATCTACTGATGACTCAAAACCTACCTGTCACACCAACTTATCTCCCATGTGTGGCTAATACCTCTTCTTAGGCATGCCCCTGTCACCTTAAACAGATGATTCTCTCATCCACACTTTCAAGTCTTTTCTGCACATTTTTCTATCTCTATTACTACTAGTCTCCTAATCTTTGAAGAGCATGAGCAATCTTTTTGCCTTTTTCCTTCTTCTTGCTTATCCCATCGTCAGTTTTAAAAAATATCTCTCTGGTCTCTATCATTTTATTTCCATATGTGTTTGAGCAAGAACTGCCATTCAGCAGCTCACCGTTTCTCTTCCATTAATAGGGTCACATGTTGGCTTTGACCTGTTCTCTCACCATTCTTTTCAGTCTCAGTGTTAATTTTTGTGCAACATGGTTGTTAAGTCACATAGCTTTGAATCCCTCTGGTTAGTCCTTTTTTGGTACTATTTCAAAACATGAATTTATTGCTACTCTAAAATTTCCTAATTTTTAACCAATTTTGTTATGCCCAGTTGCCATCCTCTACCTCTCATCCACCACAGATTGGCTTCAAATCCCTTCTGTTAAGCTTCTCCACCAGAGGCTTGCTTCTTTTTGCCTTCAACTTGTTCTTTTGTTAATATCTAACTGCAGCCTATGAGCAGCCAGTGGATTCATTCTGACAAGTATATGCACTTACATCCAACTCTACTTATTCATAGCCATGCACAACCTGACACAGCTGGCAGAGTGGTTTATATCAGAAAAATAACCTGAGATATAGGGAGTGCAGTACAACAGAAGAAGAAAAAATACTGGGTTTTTAGCACATTTACAGTACATTACACAATTTGTAGTGCTTGCTTACTCTTGTACCCATGTTCACATTTTCATGTATGTTACACGATAGAACTGAGCTGCTGAAATACAATATAAGCTATTTGCACCTAACACATAATGTCTGTGACAACTGGGTAATGTGGGAAAAGTACCACTTCATGGTACCAGCAGCCACGCTGCCTTTTACATCTGGTACTCATCCTCGGTCTCTGTCAACTGTATTAACACTAATGGTTTTCTTGGTTACTTTTTTAGTAAATACTACCATGCAGTGAAAAGATTTGGTATTGTAAATTAAAAGTTCACATTTGCATCTCTCCAGCTTCACATCACATACCTGATCAGATTTAGTGGTGATTTGAGACAGAGAGAAACTGTTTATCACTGGTTTTCTAAATGAGCCCCATATATATTAAAAATCAGCTCATTCATCAATAAGTGACGCTGCTATCCTGCTACTTTAGTATTTTACATAAGACTGAGACATTACATTATTCCTCACTAACCTTCTATATATTGCTTTTCTGGCAGATGAGAAATAGATCAAATGCAAAAACACTCAAAGTCTGAACATGCCATTTATCAAATATGCACAATTTCATCTTATATGTCAAGATTCAAAGATTGCTACATGGTGGGAATTATTCAATTTATATCATTGTGGTAATTACATAATCCCATCTAAGCAAAACATAATTCAGACTGTGCAGTGGGATTGGTTGTACAAAGAAACAGTAGATCAGAACTATCATACTTTTGCAGATGTTGCTCAACTCATTCATTACACAACCTGCAGAAGGTAGCTTGGGAAAAGGCAGAGATTACACTATTGTACTGCCAGCAACACAGACACATCTCAGTCACAGAGTGGAGGAAGGAGTTTCATCTTGCTTTTGAGAAAGAAAAGGGTGCACTGCATTGGAGAGTAAACATCTGTGACAAAGCCAAATAGATAACTGTAAACATTATAAATGAAAATCTAAAGACACTTCCTGCAGCTGATAAAGACATGCTGGTACGTTTCAAAGTGGCCTACTGCTGAAAGTGAAATATGAGTATGGGATCACCTGAGCATGGAAAATGCCCTTAACCAATCTATGAAACGGCTTTTTTCTCCAGATCATGAGAAAATATGTGCCGAAAGAGTGGTGTATCATGGAGGTGAATAAGAAAAAATTGGGACAAAGACTGAAAAAAATGCTAGAAAATGGACTGGTAGTTTCTCTTACCATAAACCTTGTTAAATATGCTTTAGGGAAATAGAAACGGCTACAAGTACAAGAGAACAAGGACAGGTGCCTGCTGTTCAGTGATCATTCAGCTGAGCAATAACTCAGTGCCTTTAAGAAGCTATGAGTTTAACACACAGCTGAAGTACATCAGCAAGGAGAGAAATCCAATCTCCTCAGAGATTATTTATGACAGAGTGCACCTAACTGAGGCCCAATTTGTTTGTGGAATTACAGTCATTCCATTTCAACTAAACAACAAATGAATCTGCCTCTCCCAGGATTGGTTCAGGGTATAAAACAAAACAATGGAGAGAGCAGATACAACACTTCATTTACACACCAATCTACAGGCTCACTTACAGAAATGATTGATAAAGCACTTGCTTGGAAGCAGAGAACTATCTGAAGTGAAGCTGAAACAGAACGGCTCTGAATCACATCTAAAAGTTACCTTAGTAAAACATGCATTTCTTAATACGGATTATTAATATGTAGTCATTGGCTTAAAAATCATATCATATCTCAGCATTTTACTGTTTCCCCATTTACTTTACATGGCTAAATTGCATATTCCATCAAGCTAAGAAAACTATCAAGATTACTGCTTTTTGTATAAGGAAAACACTCCCTAGGATTAACTTTTAAGAAGGAAAAGAAAAGTCAGGATGCTGAGTGGGACAGCCACTCCCCATGGGATCTCCAGTGCCTCCTCAGGGTAGAGCCATCAGTCAGGGCTCATTCCCCCATATCCCAGCTGCGAGCAAGGCAGCTAGGAGACAGCTGGGGAGAGCCCCAGCCCTGGGCATCTGGCATCTCTATAGGAAGATGTTTTTCTAATTAATCTGATTTAAATATTATTACATAAGCTATTTGAAGGCATTCTGAAAAAAGCTCACTTTTTCCAATGGTAAAAACACTGACATCCCACTGCATCCAGTAAGAAGAAAATATTAATCAATATTTTATCACTTTGGGAGATTTTAGTGAAAATTAAATACATTCACTGAAATGTAATAATTGAAAATGAATTTTAGCCAGCAATTACCATTTGCAGTTAATTTCTACTCCTCATCTTTACCATCTTCTCCATGCCTAAGTTCACAAGAGCATTTCCCCAGTTACATGCCCTCACATTAAGCAGTGAACCAAAACATTCAAGGATAGCCTGGACGGCACCGGTTGAGTGACACTGCTGCAACCTTGAAACCAAGGTTAGGAAAATCTGATTTTTTTTTAGAAATGGTAACTAATGTGTTCTACAGAACAGGTCTAAAGAAGAAGGGGAGAAAAATAGTCATTGTTAACCAATTAAAGGCAAAGCTATTATTCTGCATGTGCCTTAAACGAATTCTCAAATCTGAGCTCTTAAAAGGTAACAAAAATGGAAGAGAATCAATATACATGAGCTGCTCTAAAAGTAGTATTCAAAAATACTTCTTAAAACAACAATAACAAAAACACCATGAAATATAATTAAAAACTTATTTCCAAGCAGAAGAGGCAACTGTTAAAGAAAACATTCAAATAGAAGAGAGGCGGAAGGTCTAAACAGAGGACTAGACCATTTACAGATCTGTATCTGAAATTGGATAAATTAGCAGAAGAACAGAATGATTTAAAAAAATAAATAGAAAATGACTGATAATGAGGTCTGCTTGTTGAAAGGCAGAACAGAAAAATCAAGCATAAAAAAAAACTTCCAAAATGTGTTGTATAATGGAAGAGGTGTATGGCATTTCTTTTAAGAACTTCCAACTTTAAAAAACATAAAATAATAATTGAACCTTGGAAAAAGAGAGGGGAGGCTCTTGTGAAAATGTTACAGCAATAAAAGTGGAAAGCTGTGTGAAAATAACTCCCAAAGTTAAATCAATCCAAAGCAGAGAAAGGACTCTTGAGATTGACCTGAAAATGAGAAATGTATATCTGTAACTTTATTTTTAATGTTGTTATATTTATCAGCCTATCTGCTTTATAAATTAAACTGGAATCACCGACATCACAAAGGTTAAGGCAGTGTAAAAGTAAGCAATAACAGAGTAACTGATGTCAGAAAAGGTGAGGAAGCAAAGAACCCAACTATCAATTTAAGTAACACTATGAAAGATGGTTTGACTTAATACTTTCTTGTTTCGCCAATTATGCAAAATACTTTGACTGTGTGATTATGAAATACTGTGAGAAGTGATGTGTGAAATGGGATTTCCTAGACACATCACAGACTGATACAGGATATATGTTAGCTGTAGGGAAAATATCAATAGATGTGACAGGACAGTTTAAACTGAGCAATGCATTTGCCAATGGTGTGCACAGTTGCCTTTGGTTTAAATATATATGTCTACTTAATATTGTGAGACACAGTGGAGGACTTTTGGTCAAGGAAAAAGCAAGAAATTTGTCATATAATTAAATTACAGAATATAAATCACATGAACACAGAAGAAATGAAATCTTATTAAATAAAATCTAACAATAAAATAAAAACATTAGCAATTTATGATAGGCAATGCTCCAGTAAATTACAATTACTAAGCTATTAAAGGAACATTAAAAAGTAGTGATAATTTTGGAATATTTTGGTCATTTCATGAATGCTAAGGAAAGATATATGTTTCAGTGCTGTATACTGTCCTGAGCAGGAGGCTGGAATGATTCCATATACATTCTTTACATGCTTATGTTTAAAGCCTTATGAAGTGAGCTGAATTTTGGAAACTATTAATTTCTTCTGAAGGTGACAGTCTTATGAGCAGGGTGGAAGCTTCCATAACCAAAGATCTCTTCAGACATCTCAGCATTTAAACAGAATGCTTTAATTTGAATATTAACGTAAACTTACTTTACCAGATCTATTGTAAGAAGAATTCAAACTTGAGAAAATGTGAGGGAAAAAAAGTGTTCTCAGAGGCTATCTTCTTTGGCCTCAGAAAAAGTAATTAAAGGCATTTTGAGAGTGTCACTGTATGTGATATCCAGCTCAATGACAGAAAATGAAGAGCTGTTTCAAATGGGATTATTTGTCACCCTACTTCTGTAACTGCAAATGTCATGATCTCCAATAAGCAGGAAGAGCATTTAGTAGCATGTAAGAATTGGCAAAGAAAATAATTTTTACAATTGAAAAAAAAAAACAAAAAAACCAGCAGAAATATTGCCTCAATTATGTGCAGAAAATAATAAGACCCTTAATGAAACACACGATGGAATATTTTACTTCCAGTAATGCTAGGTAATTGCTTTCCATGAACATATGCTTTTGTCCTGCTATCTCCCTACCCATGCTCTAACTAAAGACATTATCTTTCAACTTCATCAGGAAAATATTATGCACTAGAATTTCTTAACTTCTAAGTAATAGTGCATGAATTTCAAAGGGATGAGAACTTCTCTTTCTCTTGGTGAATTTTGAATATGTAGATGCTTAAGAGACTCCTATCAGAAATGACAGTTCTTTGAAGATCTGCTACAAACAGCCCTTCTTACACGTCCTCTTGTACTCTCCTTCTCACCCTTCCCTCTCAATGCTTTATTTCATCTTACATTGCCCCTACATTAAGGATGGATTTTTTTTTTTCTTTTAACAAACACTATTAGGTTGTTTATGAGACCAATTTGCTTGGGAAAATACAAGACAAATAAACATGCTTCCATCCCTAACTTGCCCATATGCCTTATTAGACGGCCTAAGTCTGTCCAGCAGTAATGCTTTTGAAAGAATGAGATCAGAAAAGGCTTCTTGACTGCCACTTTAGCATCAAATTAGAAAACAATAAATCTAAACAAAATAGAAAGCAACGATCTAGAAATATACTCCATTTATTGGTTAGTATATGATTTATCAATTCTATGTTTACAAGAAGAAAAGGTTTACCCACTTTCACTTTTAAGAGTGTGGCTCAACTGTAACTGGTGACTTTTAGCAGTACTGCTCTGCTGACAGACATTTCAATTTTTGTTTTATTGGCAAAACTATCGCAATTTCTTATTCATATCTCATCCTTCCTGAGTCACGGAGTAAAAAAAAAAAAAAAAAGGATTCAGCATGGGTAATTTCTGCCAAAATAGACCACACCTTAATCAATTCTTAAAATAAAATTAGCTGATATTCTTCGCGAAGCTGTAAATTTGACATCTTTGTATATCATATACTGCTAAGGACATTCAGTTGACTAAGCTGGTAAGTGTATGCAGTACTGCTTTCCATTTCTCTAGCCATAATGCTAGTGATGTCACACTGTTAAACTACAATGTCAAACACTACATTCCTGGTGTAGTTACACCTTTTCCATGAACAATGTTGGCTACAGATCTCCATTAGATGTCTAAAATCTGAGTAGGGATTTCTGTACTATTCTAAAATAGGATCGTGCCTATATCAATAACAGAAAGTGAATTTAACAATGAGCATATTGGATGTTTAAAAATATATTAATGTATAGTGCTGCATGCTTCCAGTCACATGTGGAAATCAAGGATGTGAGAGAACTATATTGAAAGAAAGAATAACAAACTTGCATACTGTTTTGCTGTTACTTTTGCCAGTTCAGAAACTTAATGTATATTGTTTTGAATTTTTCTATTACACGTATCACGTATCAAGGTCTTCTTGATGATTCAATCTTACTTGTTCTTAAAGTTTGCAAGATCTGAACTCCCTTGGGCTTGATTTTAAAAACATTTTATAGAATATGACTGATTTAGCATGTTTTTTTTCTTCAGTTGCTAAGAGACTACATATTATTTCATTCCCCCAACATCAATGAAATTTACATTTTGAAGTAATGACTGTTCCAAAGAGAATTTTGGCCTCTTCTGCTGCCTTACCCTTTTGCCCAAGATCTACATTAAAGAAGTAAAAAGGCTTCCCAAATGCCCTTCTGTCAGAGCTCTGCATGTATCGTCCTCAGGAATGCACACTTCTTCCCATTATTTTCTTCCCCTGGAGTCCTTCTGTTCTGCTTGTCATCCATGTTTATCTAATACAACAGCCTTTCACTCCACTTGACTTTTACTCCTGACAAGGTTTCTTTGCTCTTTGGCTGCATTTATAACACACTTAAATCCTTGTCCTTTTCATTTGTTTTTTTCTTGGTGTCTCAGACGTCCCAACAGACTACAGTACAAGTCTCTGGACCTAATCCCAGTGTTCTGTTTCGTTTGGTAGCACAAGTATTTATGCAGCTGACATAAGCTGACAGAACATTGTAAAAGAAATTCACAGTTAACATTTTAGTTAAACATAAATTTGCATATATTTCAGAGATCCTAACTTAACAAACAATAGCTTTTATATAAAATATATATGTGTGTGTGTGTGTAATACATATGTACACATATATTCTTAGTCCCTCAAAAGAGATTTTATTAGTATTTCTTGATATTCAAAGCAGAGCAGTAATAAACAGATCTGGAGTCATTTACACGTACATGACTGAACATACCTGCTTGCCAGATTTGTATCTCCCATCTCTTTGTAATGATCTTAAACTATAAAGCTATCTTTCTAAGTAAGACTGCTATTTCAAATCAATAACAAGTATTTTTGAGCCAAAAGACTTAAGAAGTGGTGTTTTGTTGTTGTTTGTTTGTTTGTTGTTTCTCAATCATAGAATCACAGAATATTCCCAGTTGGAAAGGACCCAGAAGGATTGAGTTCTTTTCTCAATATTTTGCATTTATATTCATTACCTTAGAATTAAATGTGTGTTGAAATGTTTTGTAAGAGAATATTAAGCAGGATACTGTTGAATAAGTACACTGGTGAACTTTGTGATGAGGGGTTTTAATGTCTTTTCAGACTCAGGATTAAAAAGGCTTACACTAAGCTACAGGGTATGAAATATTCTTTTTGGAAACCACAACATAAAAGACTTTCAATCATTTGATTTTCTTCTTGATATATATTCTTTTTTAACTACTCTTACTAATCGTCTCTTCTATGCAGATGGAGGAAGGGAAAAAAATAGCAAAAACTACATGAAAGAGCTATTTCACAGATGACAAAATTCTCTGAAGCAACCACCACAGAAACAACTTATTGTTGTATGCAAAGTAAAACAAATCTGTCTTCATGGAGGACTGTCAGAATACACAATAACTTACTGATCAGATATCTGATGAGTCTAACATACTGACATTTTGTAGCAACCACCAAAATGGGTTGCTTATTGTGCTCAGCTACAATTTGGCTAGTTCCGTATCGATGAAGATTTTTCATCTCGTTTGGTGTTTTATAAATTGGCTGTGGATTCTTCTAATCAGAGCGTACATTCTCCACTCAAAGAGAAGTAAAAATAATCTGATTTCAATATTTTTGTAAAAGAAGTATGCTCAAATTATCTGCAAATATACAAAATCTTAAAATTATTCAATGTGTCTATGTTTCTTAAAACTACCTCCTCCCTAAAATTCTTCCCTTCTCAGGTCCTTTTGAGTGCATGAATGGACAAAATTAGTTATAGTATTACAAAATGACTTAATTATGGTCAAGACTGCAGCCCTGTATTGTCTTCCACAGGGAGACCAGAGGAGCTAGAAGGTGTCAAAGAACAAGGAGACTGTAGAGTGTTCTGAACACTAAAACATCTCCATGGCTCTGATTATGACTCCTCTGAGAAACTCAGCATTTACCTCAAACATATTCCTTCCAGCACTTCTGGCCCAAAACAACACATAATACTGCTGCTGTTCTGCTTATGTCAGAAGGAGATGAATGAAAGGGAGATGTAGCAGACAGAACCCATATTGCATTAAGGAAACCTCTGATTAGGAGCATATTTTTCAGCTCTTGGACAAATGTAGGAAATATCTCTGGCAAACACATCCCAAAGTGTGAGAAGATGCTGTGACAACGCCTAAGAGCAAAACTTAGTCACTTCCCTTAAAGCTTTGAGGGGAAAAAAATGCATAATCTACTTGATTTAGCTTTTCTCTAGATCCTCTGAATCATCAGCACTTGGTACTTAAATAGTAATTAATGAAACAAATTCTAACAATAACACTAAACTTATCCTTTCAGCAAAGCTGTGAGACAGATTTTTCTTTTTAATTTTCCTACAAGGCATTATGGTAGCTTATTAGTAGATAAACACACAGAGCTTATTCCAAAGGGTAAAATAAGTATGTAATGATGAAAAAGAAAAAAGAAAAAAGAAGGAAAAAAAAAAAAAAAAAAAAAAAAAAAGGAAGAAGAAAATGAATGCACAGGCAACAGAAAGATAACAGTGATTTAAATTATATATATATATATATTTAAAAAAGCTAATGAGATATATGGTACTTAGCATTTTCATGGAACCCATTTGCAATTAGGCACTGCATTTCTAGAATAAAAATCAAAGACAAAACCAGTTAAGAACGAGAAACTGCCTAACACACAACAGTCCCTGAAGTAAAAAAAAAAAACTGTTAGAATACTGTTAGACTGGCATATGATTATTCCTCTAAAAATTTCAGTGTTCAAATCTCCAAAGGGGAAAAACAATAATCATCTTGAAATGGTAAAGCACACTTTGAATGTACAGTAAATTTCTGGTTTTATATGGAAAAATCAGTGCAATATTTCAAACTTTGTTCATTCAAGAACAAGTCTGTGCATAATCTTAAAGCACTGTCATTACTGAAGAATTTCAAAATTATATTTTAAGATTTTGAGTCCAAATACAAGGAGAAGTGCTTTGATTCAAAATATTTTCTTCTGCTCAGCATCGTATCAGAATAATGAAAGACCTGCATCATAAATGTGATGGAGAGTTCACAGACTGTGAAAGTAATCAAGAATGAGAACAGGATAGAAAACATAAACCCCCCAAACCGTCTGAACAGAACTAGTGGAGATCAGCATTCAAAAAGGCCTAAGAAAATGTAAACTGCCAGTCACAAAACTTAAATGTTCAATAAAAGGAACTAAATAAAGTGCAAAAAGCAGCAGAGTACACAAGAAAAAAGAGTGCCATGAATCACAAATACATTTAAACGTGTAAAACATAGCACCGAATCTGTTCAGATGAGAAAAGAAAGGTTGGACCACGTCAAAAAAAAGAGCTTCACCTTTACAAAGGAGACAGAAGAGTGACTATGAAAGTCTTTTGCAGAAGGTGATAAATCATTACATTCTTTTTCTTTAACTCTAAAGTAATTCTTTTTAGTTGGCAAGTCCATAGAGCAGCATTCCTTAACCCACCTGAACTGAGTGATGTACTGACTAAATTCACGTGTCTATCTACATTTCTGCCTCTGTTTTTAACAGGTATTTCATTAATCTAAATTCTATGCTGTCAGTGTTTTTGTTGTTGTTTGTTGTTTTTTTCAGGTAATAGATGCAGAAATGAACTTAATGGAGACCTAAATCTATTAAGTCTAAAGCCCTTAGAGAAGTTTCCAGAGACTAAATAAAGGTTTAAAACCTCTGCTCATGATTACATGAGCATGACCTGATACCTCAGACACCCACTGAGACGTGGTGTTTTTCACTGAACAAAGTAAAAGGAATTTCTTTGCTGTAACAGCTACTAAATTACTTTTAAGTAAACATTAATGAAAGAGGTATGTCATGCTACAAAACAGACTGATTTAGATCACGTAGAAATTACACATCGCCACTTTCACAGCATCTCGCTAAATATGATAATGTGGATTTAAATAACCCAGTGCTTTTACTTGCACAGTCACCCATTTTGCTATTGTTTGTAGCGAACTGATTTGATACACAGTAATTCAGGCAGCACAGATTTAAAATTACACAGAGTTATTGAATTTTAATACACTCACATTCTGTTGCCCAACAAAAGCCAGTTCTTTGGGGATTTCACTGAAGCAATTCCTAAGTTATTCTAAAAGGCAACTTTTTAAAGTTTTATATCTCTTTTTCACCCCGTTGACCTACTACTTCTTGAATTAAAAACTTAGTACGTCTTTGTTTATACTGGTTTATGTATTTCCATAAAAAGCTGAAAGAGTACAGTGAGAACAAAATGCATGTGTACTGATTTCTTTAAAGATTATTTTCCTGCTAACCAAAGCACCCTCTCCCTGCATTTTCCTAACACTTTAAAAATGCTTTGAGTTTTTAAAAGAATGAAGATGAATGCATTTGTCCACTGGTAAAATGCATCGCGTCCCAACAGACTGAACAGATAATCTCATTTGAAAATCTGAAGACAGAACACATTTGGTTTACCCTTCGCTTTGTAGACAGGATTACAAAGATTTTTACTGAAAAGAAAAACAGAACTCACTACTACAGACTCTAAATTCTTAAAAATTCTTCAATTGCTAAGAGGCCTCTTCATAAACCAAAAAATTAAAAAAAAAAAAGACAAGAAAAAGAAACTCAATTCTGTTTCCAGTGAATCTGCATGACTACCGTTTCCTTGTCGTTTCTCCTGACAGTTCAAGAACTTTGAAGTCGGTGTGGCCTACTTTCATTGTCACTTTAGGCAGGATTCATGTTGTGTATTTCAACGGTGTCTGTAGCTCAGCTACTCCATTTATTCTTTCCTTATAGTGAACAGAGAAAAAACGGTCACTTTTAGGACCTAATTTGTGTGAATTATTTTAGATTTCTATTTCAAAATGAGATAAGAGTACCCATTCCTATCCATTGAATGTAAAAGAAGTCTAAACAGTGATCTCAGATCAAGAAACCTCCATTTGGTCAAATCAATCCTGGGCTTCCAGGCTTTCCAGGAGCCCACCTGTAAACCTGTATAACAACAGAACCCAGTTTACAGATAGTGTTCCAGGAGCTGGTCATTGCAGTAACACACTACTATTCCAATAGCAGCATGGTTTGATTTGTCCTGTCTGTATGATTCAGTTTCTACTATTATAGAAGCACAGAGATTTGATTCTACCAAAATTCATATTGACCTATAAGTCTAGCACTTTCCTTATTTCTTCTGTTTTCAGAAATTTTTTTTTAAGTTTGTCTACTTGGTGGTTTGATGTATTTTTTTCATCCTCTATAAAAGAAAACCTGCTTTATTTTCCTTTTGCTTAGTTCCATCTTGTGAGAAATACTGCACCTAGGATAGAGAATTCTGATATCTTCAGCTGTAGGAATGTCACACTGAACCACATTCTGTTCTGTACCTGTTAGTTTTCTTATAGCTCCACTGTTTCAAAACTTTATTTCAATCTTCTTGATGCTAAGTGCCAACAGCCTAGTTTCCTTCTGGTTTAATGGAGGTCCTCCTGTCTCTTAAATAGGTGCCCTTTCTTAGAAACAGCAATTCACAAAATGTTTCCTTTAGAAAATGTTAAAAACATTGACTTTGTGAGTTGAAACGCTGTCGTGTTGAAGAGTTTGCATCCAAAAGCATTATCTTCATATTTCTTTCCAATAGGTTGCATTTGGACTCATTTACACTAAAATAATAATTTAATTCCCAAGGCAGCATTTTCTAATCCCTTTTCAGGACACAGAATGTTATCTACCACCCCCCTGAGAACTGTCAGATTGTGACTAACAACATTTCAAATCAAAAGTGCTGTTATTTTGCAATTAACAAACAGAAATAACTCACCAATATAGCTTATTCCCAGAATCTAAAGATGACAATGTACACTGCAGCACATGTTTTATGAACACCTCTTTGGTGACACTAGATTCAAAGAACAGTTTTAGAACAAATAAATAATTTTTCTAAGAGCCAAGAAAAAAAATAGTTTTGTTATTTTTTTTCATTTTTGCATGATTCCAAAAAGACCATACAGCTATAACTGTTTAAAGTATGAATACTTCACAGATATTAAAGATACCTCTTTCTCCCCAATATGCAAAGCCCTTTAAGTCCCTTCATACTACCATTTGTATCTTTGTCATCTCCTAAAAACACAAAACCAAGGGTTAAAATCAGTCTTCACTTGTACTAATATTCTAAACTTGGAGCACATGAGAATCTGGCACTCTTCCAGTTTATTTCACCCTCATTTTAGTATGGAAAACATGCTTGTATTTAAGTATCTTAGCAATCCTCAGAAGAATCAAAAAAATCTCTTTAAAAGAATTAAAGGAATTGCTGGTAAAAAACATTACTACGCCAGGTCAGAAAATACAGCTGACCATATACAAGGGCTGCTCTGACAGTAATGCCTTCTATTTTATGATGTTGACTCACAATATCAGAGGCAGATGTTGGTGGTGTGGCAGTAGAGGTTGAACCTTCCCACCAGTAATCCATTATATTGTTGCCGTGAGACAGGTGGCAGCAGAGAAATGCTGTCTGACAAGGAAGTGCTTATGGAGCAAAGGTGTGTGAATTCCTCTACGCAGAAGAAAAATGGCAGATTGATACTCACTGATACTTATGAAACATTTCTGGAGACCAAACAGTGAATACGAGCACAGTGAGGTGGTGGGTGGCGCATTTCAGCAGCGGTGACAAGACAAACCACATTTCAGACAACCATGTAGATTTTTACAAGAATAGCATACAGGCACTTGCTCATCGCCGGCAAAAATGCAAAACTAATGGTGGTGAATATGGTGAAATACAGCATTTTGTGGCTATATTTGCTCTATCAAACAGCATTCTGTGCTCTTCATGTTTGTCCTAGTTTCCATGGAAATAAATAGAAGGCATTATTTTTGGAGCAACCAACAGAGTTTCTCTGTCATAAATAAATTTGAAATAAGCCTTACTGCAGACATTTGCCAAGCACTTGGTAAATTATAGGCATCAAAATAACACTGACACTGGAAGTTGTAACTTCTCCCTTGTCCATTGGCAGCCATGGAAAAAAGCCTGCATGCAGTACTCCCCATTCTGTGGCTCCTGCTTGAGAAGCTAATGCGTATTGCCGGTAATTTTTCTCTGGAACTCAGAGATGCTTCAGAAATTCACAATGCATGTGAGAGCTGTCAAGATCACAACTATTTTTTGTTTGTTTGTTTGTTTCCAAAGGAAAAGAGTACTACTAAATATCCTCTAGTTTCAGTCCTCATATCCTTGTTCTGCTGAGATGACAGTGCTTTCAGAAAGCAACAAAATGCATTTTATGTAAGAAATGCATTCAGTTCAGCAAGCAAAACATGGAAAATTCTGTTGTTGGAGAACAATTTCTTTTCTTATTTAATACTGAAAAGGCCTTCAAGATTATCTAACAATTATGCAGTGCTTTATGTTACATTTACTGATGTCTTCTGCAGTCAACAATATATCGTGACTTATAGCGATGACTGATTACTTACGTTATGCACTTATGGTAAAATCTTCTTTAATCAGTTAAGATTCTCTGAGTTAATACATGATGTGCTATTCTCTAGTTCAATTTTCTTACACCCCTTCACAGTTTAGTTGCTTCAAATGCTATGGAACATTCAACAAGCTGGAAAAAGGACATGAATATTTCTAGGCTACAGCACAGTATGCCTAATGAGAAACTTAAATTGCCGTTTCTTAAAAACTAACATATGTAGTGCTAAAAGTCCCTGTCAGTACGGAACTATAATTGTACTCTGCTCACCTACAGGATTGCCTAATTAGTCATTAATCACATTGACACAATGCATCCCTTAATTCTGAGAATCAAATGTGACACACCAAAATATTTTAGGTTTGTATTGCTAACTTTATATGCTTGACATATTGAATATTCCAGGAACACAGCCATCAGAGAATAAGAAATTCTGGTCTAATTTGAAACTGTCTGGCAAGACAGAAAACTTCAGAATAGATCTTTTTGTTTCCAATCCATATTAACAGAGAAAAATCTACAGCAATGTCAAGCTTATACTATTCACAATTAGAAATACGGTTTCTACAATTATTTCTTTTCTTCAGATAGTAAATAGCATAATGAAGAAATCAGCATGAACGCTTATGTCTGGCATCTAGCAGGGCAAAGTAATTTGGGGAGTGCAGGAAAGTGGAGACTGGCTGATGGGTTTAATTTGGACTTGTTTTTACACTAATTTAAAGTAAATTTAGCTAAATTGTTTTGACACAAAATCTAAATGTTTCTTTTTCAAATCATCTCGTTTTTTCCAGAACCACTTATGGTTTTTGGTATAAACTGTTTCACAAATAAAGATTCACACATCATGTCAATTTTCTGAAAGATGCAATTCTAATGAATAAACTTGTCCACTAGTAAACTTCATTTTGAAGAAATAAAATTTGTAGTCTAAGACTGTCATGTCCTGAGTTAGATACTTCACAAAAAAAAAAACAAATTTACAGTAAATGATGGCCAAGAAGCTCTTTACCGTGAGATTGAATAATCTCAAATTGAGCACGAACTTTTTTCACGGTGTCCAGAAACAGGACAAGGGGCAACAGGCACAAACTGGAACATAGGAAGTTCCATATGACCATGAAAAGAAACTCTTTTACTGTGAGGATGACAGAGCACTGGCACAGGCTGCCTAGGAGTTGTGAGTCTCCTCCTCTGAAGATACTCAAAACCTACCTGGATTCTTTCCTGTGCAGCTTACAGCAGGGAACCTCCTTTAGCAGGGGATTGGACTCAATGATCTCCAGAGGTCCCTCCAATCCCTATGATTCTGTAATAACACCTAACTTACAACTGTGCTTCCAGTATTGCCAAATCTCATGTAATTTTAGGGTCCCTTTTACACTCCAGATTTTACATACAAATGTATTAGGCACAATACCATTTCCAAAACATATAGTCTCTGTGGGTTGTTTTTTCTTAGACAGCAAAAAAATCCTATTCCTAAAACTTTCCTTTAGCTTCCATTAGATCTTTGTTATAAATTTACCGCAGGTCTTTCACTTCATTATAGACATCCCGGTCAGTTCAGTTTGTTAATAATCTAAGCCTGAACAATTCCTCTCAGGTCTCTTTCCCTTCATGCAACTGGAACGAAAGAGCAGGACAAGTATGGAGTCTCCTCCATACAGTCTTTCATTTGCAAGATACATTTGAAAGAATCTTGTCAGGCTGAAATTGTAGTTTTCGGTAGTGATTTTCAAATACATTTGTGGGAAAATAATTTTATGAAAGCTTTTAAAAAAGGAAGATAATACTTTTCTTTTTCTTTTTTTTTTTTTTTTTTGCATATACGAATCATAATACACAAGAAAAGACAACAATAAGCAGAATCAGCACTGATTATCTGATGCAACTGTTTGTGCTAGTAGCTAACTGGTACCGATAACTCAGGAGGCCTCTCAGAGGTAGTTTACAGACCTGTAAAAGGTCCATACACTTATAAGTAGCATGGAAAGGATAAATGAGAAGCAACTGTTCCCTCTCTTATCTATTGAAAAAAAATCAGAAGACATCCATTGAATTTATGATACATCCAGATTGAAAATAGACAAGCCTTCGGTGTTTCTTCCTGTCAGTTGGACCCTCTTTCTCTAACAAAAATTCCATTGCTCAATGTTATTTATTTATTGCTATTCATTTTTTTTTTTTCCAACAGGGATTGGACTAAGTAATGGAAAGAAGCCTACTGAGGATTCCAGAAAGGAACCACATGCTGCTCAGGAAATTACTGAACTGCAATTAATTGGAGGGTGAATACCCGCTAGGAGCATCAACAAAGAGAGGCAAAAAATCTGTTCTAAGACTGTCTCTTACTGACCAAACTATCATGTATTTTAAAAAAGTATATATCAATGCAAACTTCTTCCATTTATAAAAAAGCCTCTTTCTTTCCTTTGTATTTGCAGAACTAGGTTGCACACCTCTTAGAACTCCTAGTCAAATATATTAACAAACATGACTAACATGTCATATAACAAATAACTAACATGACTAACATTAACTTCCCTACCTGGTGTAGGGAACCTGCTTTGGCAGGGGGATTGGACTCGATGATCTCTGGAGGTCCCTTCCAACCCCTACAATTCTGTGATTCTATGATCCACCTAACTGCTGTCTCTCTCAGAGCAGTATCATACATCTGAAAGGCAAGATTTCCTCTCAAAACAGCTAAGTTTGCTCTTCCAAAAGTGTATCACATTTATTCATTCATTCATTAATTCTATTATCCATTCAGTTTTCAATAATTTGGCCATGGCTCTACTTCTGGTTGTCTCTGATAATCATTTATCTATCACAGAATCACAGAATTGTAGGGGTTGGAAGAGACCTCTAGAGGTCATCGAGTCCAACCCCTTTGCCAAAGCAGGATCCCTACAGGTAGGTATCCAAGTAGGTCCGGAATATCTCCAGAGAAGGAGAATCCACAACCGCTCTGGGCAGCCTGTTCCAAGCTCCACCATCCTTAACATGAGCCAGCAGTGCGCTCTGGCAGCTCGAAAGGCAAATGGGATCCTGGGCTCCATCAGGAGAGGGGTGGTCAGCAGGGACAGGGAGGTGATTGTCCCTCTCTATTCGGCTCTTGTGAGGCCCCATCTGGAGTACTGTGTCCAGGTGTGGAGCCCTCAGTACAAGAAAGACATAGAGATCTTGGAAAGGGTCCAGAGGAGGGCGACTAAGATGATCAGGGGGCTGGAGCACCTCCCCTATGAGGACAGGCTGAGGGAGCTGGGCTTGTTCAGCCTGGAGAAGAGAAGGCTGCGGGGTGACCTCATTGCAGCCTATCAATACCTGAAGGGAACCTACACCCAGGAGGGGAGTAAACTCTTCAAAAGGGCTGACAACAGCAGGACTAGGGGAAATGGATCCAAGTTGAAGAGGGAAGATTTAGGTTGGATGTTAGGGGGAAGTTCTTCACAAGCAGAGTAGTTAGGCCCTGGAATGGGCTGTCCAGGGAGGTTGTGGATGCCCCGTCCTTGGACGTGTTCAAGGCCAGGTTGATCTGAATGTGTACGTTTGGTGGCCCTGCTAGGCAGAGGGGTTGGAACTACATGATCCTTGAGGTCCCTTCCAACCCGGGTGATTCTGTGATTCTGTGTGTGATTCTGTGATTCTGTGATCCTCACTGTGAAGAAGTTATTTTGCACATTGGAGCAGAACACCCTATACTCCAGTTTGTGGCCATTTCCCCTTGCCCTGTCACCACAGACCACTGAAAAGAGGTTGGCCAAGTCCCTTTCTCTCCCACACTTAATGTACACAAGTAAAATCCCCTCTGAGTCTTTTCTTAAGGCTGAACAGATCCAGATCACACAGCTTTTCCTCATAGGGGAGATTCTCCAGGCCCTATATCATCTTTGTGGCCCTCCACTGAACTCTTTCCCAGAAAAATTATCTTCAACCATTATTTCTAGTCCTCAAATTTAAAGCAGTTTAAAGAAAGACTAATTCTCACTGAAAGTCATCAGAGAAAAAACTAATACACTGCATTCTAATCTTAACTTCAAATGCAACTCAAATGCATAGAAAGAGTTTTTGTTTTGCAATAATTGATTATATAATAATAATTGATTATATAATATTATATTGATTATATAATAAATAATTGATTATATAATAATTGATTATACAAAATGAAAAAGGCTGCTGAATGTTTTTGTTAGAATAACAGAAATGGCATAGATATATCCAAAAACTAGTTCACTTTCATACTCAATTTCCTCAGTCTGTACTTCTGCCCAAAGATTATGTCAGACATTTGTAGTAACTAAACAAATGCCGTGTATTAACAAACAGACTTTTCTGTCGTTTATAGGACAGCTAATATTTTAGCCTGTGGAATTATTATATAAATTAAACTAATTGCCACTGCAGCCATTAGACTTCAAACAGATGCAAAGAACAGGACTTTTCCTTTTGTAAAGAAATCTGTATACCATTGTGCTTTGTAACACAGTTACACACACCAATACTGTCCTTTGCTGGAACAACACAGACCTTCAAACCATGGTCCATATTTTAGGCACTGCTGTGATGCTCACCTTGCCATCTGTTCACATTAATCTCATGAACAAATCTGCTCAGAAGCATGCCAAGCACAGACAGTTTTACAGCAAAAACATATTCATAATTAGAGGCAGAAAGAAGCACTTGATCATTAGAAATGGTGCAGTTCTGCATACATCTAGAGTCAGTCACCTTTAAGCTTGTAATTGAGTCTCTTCTTTTGAAAATACCTGCTCAACAAAGTGGACAAGATAATCACATTGCTCTATTAGCTAAGTGATTATTCCAACCAAGTCGCTCTGCAGAGGCAGAGGCAGAGTCAGTCTCGGTCTCTCTGCTTCCTTCTCCTCCCCATCATTCACTACAGCAAGGCAGCAGAATAAACTCCATTTCTGGGGAGGAATATTAAACTACTATTATGTAATGGGTAGTGTAAAAATAAACATAAGGAGGCAGGTAGATTTTATATACCTAAATGATGGACAAATGGATTTGAGTAACAGAGAAGAGACGAAGTGGAGAAAAAGAGTGCTTCTGTCCTCCCAGCCCATTAGAAGCTACAGACCTTGCCACCTCAAAGCCTCTAAGTTGCCCTTCCTAGAATTTCTTTTCTCCTATGCAGAAACCACTCAGTAAATACTATGAACTTTATTTATGTCTTAAAAGTTTTACTCACTCAAGTCACTAATTATACACTACCTGTAGCTAAAAGAATTGTGTTTAAAGACCAAAAAATAGAGAGAACTAGCTAATTTGCTGAATATGCACACATTAAAAGATAAATGAGAACCAAAAAGCTATTAGTCCATTATTATTTTTTTTTTTAAAGCAGTAAAGTCATTTCAAATTGAAAAGCAAGGCATATGGTAGAAAAATATGACTAAGCAGATATCTATATATGAGCATAAGCATGTGTTAAACACTGGTTATATTTGGCAGAAGCATAGATTTCAGCATCTTACACTTAGCCAGATGGATGAATACAAACAGGTGCAAATTAGAAAGCAGGACAATATAATGCCAAAGTCACATTCAAAGAGCATACAAACTGGCACAATGGAAATTGTCTGTATTCAGCAGAAAAATCACCTATCAGTGTTTGTTACTACATGTCATATTTCATATTGATTCTGATGATTCACAAAACTTTGCAAAATCTTGATTTTCTAATTATAAACTAACAAAAAGACAAGCAAATTTGACAGGAAGATGAATTCCTAAAATAGAACCTGTACATCCAAAGGGGCTAAGTCTATATGTAAAGTCATGATTAGAAATAATGCTTTAATACATGAGCAAATTCTATTATTTTTTAGAGCAGTAATTTATCTGACACTCACTATAAACACTTTGACCATCTTGTAAATTGTGAAAGTACATAATGGTAATCAAACGCAGACACTAGGAAAATTCACTGGTTCTCACACACACAGAAAAATCATCTTCTTTTCACAGTTGGTCCCCAAAAAAGAGAAAAATAAAGAATATCAGTCTAAGTACCTTTACTTAGCATTTTACAAAGACTTTCTGGAAAATGTTCCCATTTGCTGAGTATCCACTAGAAAAACTAGCCCTTGAAACATAGAGACATGAAAAAACAAGTTCAGAAAAAGCAGGTAAGTAAATGGCACCTCCACAACCATAGTTAGTTTCAAATGATATAGCAAGCACATGCAAGCAGAAGATGTAAAGGATAAGGACTAACTCATTCCACTGTGTTCCATTAGAAAACAAAACATTCAAAAACAGTAACTGGAATTTAGAAAATATAGTTACTAAAACTTATCTAATAATCAGAAATAGGATTATCATCCTAAAGTATTAAGAAGATGCAGATAATGTGAACAGAATGAGTTTGCTTTAAATGTTAATCCACTATTTCAATCATGAGACATTACTCTTTCATATTAAAATTAATTTGATAAAGACAAAAAGACCAAAATAAGTTTCTAAAGTGGAAAACGGCTCCCAAATACCTCATTTTTTTTTCTTTTTTTTTTTTTTTTTTTCCTGCTCAACCATATGTTAAATTTGCACATATGGGGGTAGAACAGATTATTCAAACAATAGTGCACTATTCAACTCACAAAGGAACCCTGGAAATAATGACTGCACACAAGCAAGCACACACTTCAGACTGCTAGCACCTAAATTAATTTTAATTTTGCAGAGTAAGGAAAATCGTTTAGCTTTGGAAAAGGTGATATTATTTATGACACTGCTATTCAAGACACTAGGAAGACAACAGGAAAAAAAAAAAAAAGCCTTTAGTTCACTTTTGACATGTGACATGATAAATTACATGATTAAGTCACAAATGAAGATAGACAAAAATACAGTAAATTAAGAAAATTCCTTGCAGTGAAAAGACCATTCTAATTGGCAGATCATTGGCTTTCCTGAAATCTTGGGTAAAGATCTTTCACTGAATTCTGATTGTTGCTTGGTAAGCAACAAAAAATGCCCTTCATTTCCACATTCTATCTTGGTTTTGTAAAGTAGCAATGGAGCTAAATCTAAGAATAAGGAAGGAGTTTCATATCCAACACTTCAGTATGTTCTGACAGCAAACTGCGCATTTGCCATTATGAACAGAGACAGTATTAAGACAAAAATTGCCCTAATGTTTATCGGATGGGAAAGGGTAAAAAGTAGTGACATTTTAAAATACCATAGAATGGCCTGGGTTGAAAAGAAACACAATGATCACTGAGTTTCAACGCCCATGCTATGTGCAGGGCTACCAATCACAAGACCAGGCTGCCCAGAGCCACTGGGACTTCTCAGGCACTGTTTAAATTGCACCAGTACCTGTTTAAAAAAAAAAAAAAAAAAAAGAAAGCAAACAAAGCCACTGAGTTTATGTTCACATTTCTCTCTTTCTCAATTAACTGGCTTATACTCCACAATTCAATCATCAATTTACAAATTAAAAAACAAAAACAGAAAACAAACACAAAGGCTTAGACTTCATAACACAGCTATACAACCATGTCAAAAGGGATGACACATTTGCTGCAGGTGTTAAGGCACCCTACTGTCCTGAAAAGAGCTCTCTAATCCATGTTCTTGAAATGAATGCTGCATAAAGTATTTCTACAATGGGCCTAAGCTCCTTGAGGGTCTCAAATAGGTCAACAGGCAAGGCCATATGAAAACTACTTCAATGTCATCTATCTTCAGTCATTTGGCCAGCAAACTCAAATGTAATTCAGAAGGATGATGACTCAAAACATTTCATTTAGAAACAGTACTCACTCCAAATCATTTCAGAAAGTAATACATATAATAAAGGTCAAATGCCAGTTAGTATCACGCACAATTTATAATGTTGTATTTTAAGAGAAATGACTATAATATATTTGATTTATATGTGATAGCTTTTCTCAATAAGTCAAATTGCATGAATAGAAGGATAGTTATAATGAGCACTAGCAGGTCCCAAAAGGGTCACTGCGTAAGGTCCTCTACAACAGAAAGTCTATATTTGTCCATAGAGTTTGCAGTGCAAATGCTGTTTTTCTTCGTTAATGACACTTAGAAAAAGGGAAAAAGAGGGAAAAGAAAAAAAATCATTTAGATGGCTCTGAAGCACTCTTGGCTAAAGATGCTTTAAATATCCCATGGCAGTTTCCAGAAAGGTAGCCCAAAATCGATTCAGTGTAGCACCTGTCAATGAATGTATTTCACTCCTACATCTATAAAGGAGTCTATACTGATCCAAATATTTGTTTGAACGGTGTCCAAAACTATGTCCACATGCATGTGTGGTTGATAGCTTTTTTACTCTTCAAGCCCAGCAAGCAGCATGTAAACGATTACCTGAAGTCATTAATCTAGGTTTCTCACTGTCTCTTTTAAATACTTTGCTCCAAACCAATGAGAAAAATTATCTGAAGCTCCAGTGCAGTATCATCCGCTGCTGCAAAGGGACTATAATTAGCTTGTAAATTGTTTTAATTTGTTTGATTAGCCTCAACAAAAAGCAGGTCATCTGTAATATTTTTTCCCTGTTTGATACCTAAATCACTTTCTCCTTAGGATTATTATACACAGTACGTTCAGTAACACCTATTCCCTAATTGTAAAATCCAGCTTTTATAACCTCCGCTATTCAGGATAGGATTTTCCATGCTGGAGGTCCATTAAAAGATTTTTTTTTTCCTTAAGTTTTCAATTAGAACCATTCAAGTATTGCTGAAAACCAAGAAGAATATATTATTATTCTGTCAATACTATAAAGTTCTTACAACTATTTCATTGAGAGGTATTAATGATCCTTTGTTTTGAACCAGAATACTCAAATCTGTCAGGAGATTTAATTTGTATGAAGTGATAGATCCTTCTGAGCTAACAAAGCCTATTTAAATCTGCGAAGCGATAAACCTTTGAAGACTGCTTTTTGTTTGTAGTCTGTTGAGGTCACCTACATTCCTCTATGACAAGCTGTTTTTATAGAGCATATTTAATCTTCCCATAGAGCCAGCAAATTTCATCTGCCCCCAAAGGAAAACTGGGCATGTTTACCAGCTTGTCTCATTCTCCTAATTAAACCAATTATGCCAGAAACTGAACTTCTAGTCCTTGTTTCCATTCTTCTGTGAATCTTACACTAAATGTAATGTGCAGCAGGCAAGGCAATTGGTATCATGATCTGTTTCCAAGCTATCGAGCAAGCAAGCTTCCTTCTGCAATGGCTCCCCATGCCCAGTATTATGCAGATGATGATGCAGAGGCTCATTATGACAACTTAAATTGTGTACGTATATAGCTCTATCAAAGGCATTTAGGGAAGTCAAAGAAAAGAGCACTGGCTGATCTTGCTGAGAGCTGAGAACAGAAGCAGATCAGGCAATAATCCAGGGCAACGGAGGGGAAACAACAGAAAAACAGGATGAGACAGACACACAGAACATTGTCTTTGCAACTCTGCATACTGATTTTTAGAACAGAACTTGTGTTTGCTGAATTAAGAACTAGCCTTATGCCACCAATCACCAGTGAAAGCTGCTAGCAAAGTTGAGGTCTCATCCCTCTGCACTGCTGGCTATAAAAAGTCTAATGATAAATTATTAGTATTAAATAACTAGTTATTCTTCAAAGACAAGGGGAAAAACAACAGTAACTAAAACATCAGCTTATATTTGCATGTAATGTCTACTTTCCCATAATGCTTTAACACGTAATAACATTTTGTTATAAGAGAATTCAATTAGGTTCATTTCAATGGTTATTTTGGTCTCCTTGTTATTGATCTGTGCCCTGTGGAATAAACCAAAAGCACAAAGAGGCACATTGCTGTCTCCCTAGTACTCAAACACAGATGTCAGTTTGTTTAACTGATTAGCACATTCCTTTTAGACAATTTAGGGTAATAAAAAGATTATTTTAAAAGAATGTATTTTCCTTTTAAACAAAAAAAGCCTTGCAATTTTTGATGTCTTTCTTAACTGCGTGGCTTTTTTAGACTTTGACAACACCTGATTTTGTTGAAATGTCATTTTCTGGAAGACTTCATCTTTCTTTCTTCCCCAGAGCAGTCTGAAGGTTCTGTCTTACTAAAATATCTTTCCTGTATCTTTCCATCATTTGAGAGGTTTCTACTTACTGAAAAATGCACTGCTCCAGTAGTTTCATTCTGTTTTGAGGGAATATTCCCACATCTCTAGCCATTTCCGTTATCATTTTTAGTTTGTTTTTCAGACTTAGATTTCAGGATGTATCTTTACAGGATGATGATATGTCAAGATTAATCCAGAGCTGTAATACTGAGTACACACACCATCTGTAAAGGATTTGTTATCTTCTGAAAATATCACACTTTCTTGCCTGCAGGTCTGATTGATGGGAGGTTTGTAATAATCAGATCTTGGACAACGAACAACCACTCAAATCAGAGATACTTTCTTTGCTTGTATTCCAGAAATTTCAGATGAAAGATAATTTACATTGGGGGAACAATGAGACAGAGTGATCAACTCAAAGATTCTCCATCAAGGAATTACTGAAATACATCTACTTCATACAGATACCATAAAAGATTAAAATTGCTTAAAAAAAAAAAAAAAAAAAATAGATTGTTTCTGGAGCTTAGAGACTCTTCATCCAAGGAAGTTTTTCTGAGAACAAGTTAAACCATCCCCGACTACATGTTAATTCGAGTTTGACAAACATCTGAGGGACACCAGACTATTCACTGTAGCCAGGAAGTCAAAAGCCAGGCACTCAGAAGTACACACTTCCACAACATGGTGTGCCATCAATGTGTGGATATACGTTTTTAATCCACATTACCAACAGAACTCCAGAAACATCCAGAGAACAAGGATGCTTCTGCTTATCCCATTGGACACAAAGCCACAGACAGTGAGTTGAGTGGCATGATTCTTTCTGCGTGCAGGAATCCTGCAATGAGCTCCCAATGGTCCAGTTTCTCTACAGCAGTGGTTAGAGCACTGGGGTGAATTACACAAAGACACTTTAGTTAAAATTAAGCACAGTTTGCCTCCTGGGCAACTTGTGATAACAAATAAGCTACTGTGCTGAAGCAGTTAAAACCTACTTTTCCATCTACACAGAATCACAGATGATTTCAGATTCTTTCCAAAGCAATTAACCAGTTGTATGGATCTCCACATGAATTAAATCTGCTCATCATTTCAAAAAATTTATACATTTGTTGTAATTTCATTGTCTTTCTAAAGTCCCTACCTTTTTTACGATGTTAATTTTTTTTAAGTGAGTTACAGTCAACTAACACACTACTGCTGTTGCTTCTTTTGGCAATAAAAATGAGATAACTTTATTGAAATAAATTGAACATTATCAGTACTGTGGTCTCAATTTTAATTTCTTTTAGCATTCCTCATTATCCATCATTAGTAGTTTGCCTAAAAGCATTATACCAGGTTGCTGGTTTTTTAAAGTTTTTTTTCTTATTTTTTTAGAAATGGAGCTTGGCTCACAGAGACCAATATGTGAACAGAAACCAATATGTGAACCTTCAATAAGATGACTTCAGCTAGTAGCAGAGTTACATTAGCTAGCTAGTTTTATGTATTAGTACCAATTTCTGATGCTAGTCTGATTGCTTCTGTGATTCAATCATATTTAGTTTGAGTGGTTGTAATTTCAGGAGTTAGAATCATTTCTAATAACTATTGTGGATGTCTTGCCTTACAGCTATCCCAATGAATTTCTATTGCAATCATGCCACTCAACTCACTGTAAGTCAGCCTTGCTAGAGCATCTCACAGCCTTCTGAATTTAAGTAGACAAAATGATGATGCATCTTCTGCAAATTTTCTCTCTCTCTGCTCGTCTTCCATTTTCTGGCTAATAATAGCACATTTAGCCATGTGACTATAGCAAAGAAATGAAGTACACTGCACTACTAATATAAAACTTGAACATATGTACACTCTTGCTGTCTATTTTCCTTCTGTCAGACTGTCTAATTGAGAAACCTTACTTCTCCCATAAGACCCTTGCTTGTATGTAGCCTTCTCTATAGAAAACGTGGAAAAGATACCAGAAGAAACTTAAAGAGATCATTCATGTACATTTCCTCATCTCCTTTACAGTTAATTTTGGAACTGGTTAAATGTTTCCTTTCTGATTTTTTTTCCAGCCACTACACCAGTATACGTGAGAAATACTGACAGCCGATGATAATAGAGCAGCTTGATTGGCTTGGAATTGCTGTTAAGACTTTCTTCTTATCACAGCCTTTCTTACCACTCAAGCCTGCTTACAGAAAAAAAAAAATCTCGTACTTACACTACACTGCTTCTATGAAGCTAAGATATAATATGCAAGTTTAAAAACGTAGCAGAATCTTCCTAGAGTTGCAGAATTTTTTGATAGAGTATTTTTAATATAATGCTTTAAAAAACTATAGAAATGTAAATTTAAGTCTCCCCAGGACAAAGACTAGTCTTACAGGGACGTTACATAACTAATACCATTCACTGTTAATATATTCTTTATTATTTAGCTCTCTTGGGTAATGTTTTAAATTCTCACAGTTGAAAACAGAATCTGGTAATTACAATCATAAGCATCTTCGCTTTAATTTTTTCTCTATGCCTGATTAACATCACTAACATAAAAAATCATAGTGCCATTATAGCTGTAAGGATCTAAGGATGTAGGCAGGTCAGGATTTGGGAGAAGCAGTATTATCTTTTTATAAAACATGATCATATAAGCTGGGCTTGTGTACCCGAAACACAGCTTTTCTTCCTAGCTGACAAAATTACTTGTCCTCTTCATAAATCTTGCCTTCCTGATGGAAAAATAAAAGATCAAGAACAAGACTTGGGGCACAGTGCTGAAGAGTTCAGGATTGGAAAACTTCACAAATTAGTAGCACACATCTGAAGGTATTTGTTGGCAGTTCCTTAAAGGAACACTTCAGCTCCATATTAAGTGAATACTGAAACACAGGAAATAGAGTTTCTTTCCTTCCCTTTCTTACAAATCATGGTAGAAAATCTTTCAACGCTTCATCACATGAAACAATTATCTTTTTATAATATTATTGCTATACTTGGGGTTCTACAGGCTGAAAAGGACATCACGAAACTACAAGACTAGAAGAGAGATTGTGCACAGTGGGACAAGAAGCTGTGTTAACTGAGATGTGTAAATGGACTTAAGAGTTTATACCTGCAGGTGACAATTTAGTAAATTATTCACGTGCATCAGAAAATTTATGGTAAACAACTAAAAGTACAGAACAAAATTGCTCTGCGGATAGATGGCAAAACACACGCAAGGGAACAGGAGGGAAAATAAGGAACATTGGGACTAATAAATGGTAATCTTGAAAATGAATGTCTAGAAAATGATAGCACTCAAGCTAATACAGAGGTTTGCTTCACTAACAGATGAAGAATGAAATGAGATGGATAACTGTAAATGAAATAATGAAACTGGTACGAAATACTCTTTTAGGTGAAGAAGAAAAAATAACAAGATCAGTCAAAAAAGGTATGAGGCAATATGGGTTTTGGACACAATATATCCATAGCACTTTAGCACTCAGTATAATTTAATGCTGCAAAAATTCCATTTTTGAATCAATTATGGTGTAATTTCATATACTTTGAATCTCTGTGAGTTTTCTTACTTATTACAGGAAAGGGTGCACCTAACTTTAGAAAACATAGATTTTCAGCTGTAGGATCATACAAATAGAAGAGCAAAATATGAAAAAAAAATCTTTACAAATTTGGTTCCTATGAAATTGTAAGCAGTCATGTCCCTTTATAGTATGTAGAGCAGGAATGGTTTCCAGTGACTTTCAAAAGAAACTCTTACTTCAATTATGTTGGCATTGATTATATAATACAATAGCTCCTCTGAGATCAACAGAATTATACTAGCTTGGTAAAATAATTGTCTTTCACTACTGAGAAGCATTGAAGAAGTGTAATAATTAAATTAACAAACTGGAAGGACTGCCAGGTATCTAGCAGAGTCCATGTTTACAGATAAGAGTGAATGAAATGATAAGATTTAAAAGTACGTCCCATTTTTAATCATAATTAAAGGTAATTACAATCCAGCAAAATACCCCTTTTCATTACTGTCTGTATTTTATTTTGGATACACTTCATTTCACATTGCTGTCAAACGATAAATCACTAAAATCACTAATTCATTACTAAATTTCATGTAAAGAAAAGAAAGAAAGAAAAAAAAATCCTCAGATATTTTACATTAAAATTGCTGAAAACAAACCTGTCATGAAAAATCCTTTGACTGCAACACATTTTTACTTTTTTTTCAGTCTGTAGTAACATATTTGTTTTGATCGTATTTTTTTAAACTTTTATTTTTCTTTTCCTGTTTTCATACTTGATTAAGATGTACAAATGGTAAACCATGGTCAATATTTTAAGAATTCAGTTAATCAGGAAATCCAAACTTTTTCCTTGTGCCCTAAAATGACACAGTGCAAAGTCTTAACGTGGCGTATGGGTATTACTTTTTGTTTGTTTATTTGTTTAATAGAGAATGAAAACAAAGAAAGTGCACAGGAGTTCAAAAATATGCCTTCTGGCAATTTGCTTTACAATCTCTCCTGTCTCCTCTGCCAACCTTTCTGGGTACATTCTCACCCACAGTATATGAATACTGAGCAAGCAAAAAAGCATTCATGCACTGCGAGTAACATCGTGGATATTCTGTACAGCATTTTGAATCAACATGAAAAGTCTACATGCAGCAAGAATGAACAACCACCTCAAGAAGCATAAGCAAAATCTGTTCACTAGTGAATGGAGGGACTTGTGATGACAAAGCCCTTCTGACAAAACCTTGTTGATTCACATTACAAAGAAGTGACCAAGATGTATAAGAAAAGCTGAAGTGGAGTTAAAAGATGAAGATGAAATGCATTACTGTTTTAGAGTAAAAAAGCATGTCACTATTACGGCATGACCAAAGTATTTTAAGAAACATATTTGGTGTTCTCCATTCTCACATTTCTCATTTGAACAAATTGTTTCCATCCTTCCAGTATTTTTGGTGGACTTGCTACAGTGCACTGCTGTAAGATAAGCTGCAACCAAGCTGTCATGGCGAGTTACTTCAAAAATCTTGACAACTGACACCATAATCAGCACTTCTCTCATTCTTCCACCTGGTACAATTTGAGCCTTTTAGTATTTTGTGTCTGTTTTTGTCTTCATAGATCTTCTCCTAACCCTTCACATGCAAGGCAAGATAAATTTCAGAGCCAGGGAATAGCTTATGAAATACCTTTCCATCCAAAAGCAAAGCAGAAGCATGTATTGGTTTTTCTCCCTCACAGCCATAACGAGAACACTAAGCTCTCTGATACCAAAGAGTGATACTTCAGCCCGGCTCTGCAGCGTTTTCCCCAGTGCATTGATCTTGCTTTGGACAAATATGAACTTCCTATTTGTTCTGAAGCTGAGAAAACAGAATGTTTCCTTTTACATTTTCCTATATTTTCCAGGGTAGCATATTATGGATTTTACAACAGCAGCAATGGAAAAGATTTTGATAATCCCTTGCTTCCGTTTCTAATAATCTATCTCAGGGAACAGATCCAGTGTACGTAACCATTTCCATCTTTCTACTTGAAGACAGAGATTGAATTCTAATTTAATTCCAGTTCCCAAAGATCTTTGCAGAGAGAAAACTGTGCTATCAGTTGTTATATCACTGCCCATTGGGAAGATATTTTCCAGAATAAATAAATGACTACAGTAATTTACTAACAGTAGAAAAAGTCATTTCTCAAGTAGCACTTATTGAGCAAGGACTTCTATTCAACAGAGAGTACATAACTGCACTCCTCAATTTTTAATTGCAAGTAAAGGAACTTGTAGTTGTGTTTCTAAGATATCTTGTTATTGCTTATGATGTTAAACACCTCAAAAGTGATACTCTCAAGCAAAACTGCATAATTGCCATCAATTATACCAAAAAGAAAAAATAAAATTACAAAACTGGAACTTCTGTAGGTAGCCCTAGAAAATTCCAGATTGGATCCTGACTTAAGTGATAGTATTTCATTTCACAAATGAAAATAATTACAAATCAAATATAAGTTTTATACTTTTAGGGTGTAGAACATAGAAAGCCATAAGGAAGAACCACAGCTATTCCATTGAATTATGTTTAAAATTAAAAAGAAAAAGCTCTGTGAAAGCACAGGCTACTTTTCTTTCTCAAAATGCTTTATTGTTTCAAGAGTACCAGTATCACAGGCTACCAATTACAAAAGCATCAATATAAGCAGTAAACAACAAGGAGACATCCAGTCCTGGTTTCCAATAATCCTGAAATATTGACCTAGTGGAAAAAAGTGAATTTAAATCTGTATTAAATGTTTGATGTTTGAAACACACAAGATAAAGTGTTGTGTTATCCACATAAATGAAGGATGTAAACATATGGAGGCTATTCCAATTTGCTGCTCATTATAATACTTGAAACAACAAACCCATATTTCAGATACAATAAGAACAAGTAAGGCAAAAGGTTGTCCACTACCCTGGAGGCATTTTCAAACCTGCATTGATCTATGCTAACAATTTCAGTGACTTTGGGCAGCAGTTGCAGCAAATTAAGTACTTCTTATTCAATCCACAAAGGTAGATTAAGGTGTTTCCCCTTTCACAAGGGCATTTCTTGTTTTGACATCTACATGATTAGCATGACCATTTTTGTATCTCTGTGAAATATGTTACAGATAAAAAAAATCATTTAAAATACTTGAAAATAACAGCCTCTGACATCATGGTCTGAATTGTTACGAACAAACTTCAGGAAAATATATATATATATATATATTGATATATTATAAATATTAGAAATGGAGACCAGAAGTAACACAACACAGTAGAAAAATAATAATAAACTACTGAATGCAGTGGGACTAGATTAACAACACACAAACTGACCTCTACCTTCTTCAGTTTCCCAAAAAAGAGCAAGCCATCCTTCATATAACGAGGCAAACAGATAAATGTAAATCATGGAATCATAGCATATTCTGAGTCGGAAGAGGCCAGTAAGGATCACAAAGTTCAACTCCCGGCTTCACACATGACCACTCAAAAATCAGACCATATGAGTGGTCTGATTAAGTTTCTAACTGGACAGATATGACTGCAACAGACCGTTTAATAGATCTAGCTAGAAATCTGGATATAATTGGGCTCCAAACAAGAAATGGAAAGTAACTTTTCAGCAGTTTTCCAACACAACTGATTCCCTTTAAGATATGAAAACGTAGCAATTCCTGGTGATTATACACATGCATACAAATAATTTTCTCTGCACTATTTTTACAACTAATACAAACAAAGTCAGGCTCTTCTTTCAGAACAAAGACATCTTTTATTAATAGTTTCCAAAGACGTTAGCTAGATTTGAGATTTGTATTAATGCCTAGAAACTGGACTGATGCTTCTGTGCTGCTAACTGCTGTTCACTGACTTACGGCATCTGCAGTATTCAAGTAAAGTACATTGTATTTTTAGCTTTACATGTTAATTCTAAGACCTTTGTTTGGATCACATGAAATGAAGACCAAGAAGGCCACCAGTGAGCTCTAAAATCTATCAGGCAGGAAGATATCAGGAAAATGATATTTCAGCTGAAAAAAGAGTAGGAACAGCAGAACGAATATACACAGCCTCTATGCATTTATGTATAATAATCAATCATCTACAAATTTAGACTAAAATAACAGCTTCTGATCCTGCAAGAAATGAGATTCTGGAATACCCTTCCAACTAAAGCACTTAGTAATCAAAGCTATAAAAAATATAATGTTACGTGACAGTTTGTAATGGGAGAGTTTGGATCAACTAATGCAGGAATTACTTTCTTCTTTCCTCTCTTACATGCAGTCATGCAGTCTATAGCAGGAAATGAAAACCTAAATTCTAAAACTCAGCAAAATGGAAAAAATATGTATTCTGAATTATTAAAAAAAAATTCCTAGTTAAATAAGAGGCTCAGCTTCACTAGAGGAAACATTTATTTCATGGAGGAGACAGGGTGTCAAAAGAAAAAATATGTGTATATATATATATATATATATATTGCAGGAGTACATGTAGATACATGATATTTGTGTCACTGAGGAACAACACATCTATTCTTAGATTGACTATGAACTAATGAGACCCAAAATGGAAAAAAATACTTAAAAATGTCAGAATCCCTACAGCTGAAAACATTCATTAAATAGTTTCTGAAAACATTTCTCTTGTATTTGTAAAGTGAAATACTTCAATATAGATTTTTAAAATTTTCACTAAAGATACTAGGTGATAGCAAAAATCAGTTCCAAGGTCCTATTGCTGAATAACACCTATTCTGGGTACTGACAAGAAGACAACAAGATTAGTTTTTAAAAGATCACAGCATCTTTAACTCTAATTTGGTGTAGGGCAGAATGCATAGTTTTCTAAATTTCTAAATCTAAGTATTATCACAGAAAAAAATGTACTACTAACTACTTCATAGGGGGAGAACAATTTACACAAGCTTGAACTGCTTAGTATGGTGCTTTATACTAGCTAACATGGCACTGCTGCCATTCCAAAATCAAAAAAACAATCTCTAAAACCTCACAGGACAGTCAGCCTCCTCCCAGGAGCCAGAAACACAGCCAGTTTCTAAATTCTCAACTGTTTCTGCATATTCAACAGAAACTTTTCCAAACCTAGTCAAAAAGGAAAGCAAATGGATTATAGGTAAAAATTTCTCTAAATCTGTATTTAATTACTTTTAGTATCCAGTTATCAACTTTTCTGTATTTAAGCTCCCTTTCCATTTGAAGATATATTTTTCTCAAATCTAATTATGTTTTTGGCAGGCACACTGCCCTGAGCATTCTGGAGTTCTGCAGATTCTGAACACCAGAATGCCTGGCAGAATCTCTATATAGCAGATGCAATTCTAGCAGGAAAAAAAAAAAAAAAGGAAAAAAAAAAAAAAAAGGCAGAAGAAAAAAAACAGTAAAAAAGAAAAATCTCTCCTTTTCTTTTTCATAACCAACGTTCTCTGAGCTTACTATGTCCCACTTGGCCAAAAGTGAAAGGCTAGAACAGGTCTCAAAGGTACAATTTCAGATGGTACACTTTTCAGTGGAAAAAAAATCTGGAGCTCCAGCAGACAATTGCTGCAGCTACTCTTTCATGCAACAAAGATCCTTTGAAGAAAAAGATAAATTAAAAAAAAAATAGGAAAAGTCATTAAAAAGTTTCAGAATGGATATACATGGGTAATGAAATTGCACGAGAATGAAACTTTAGTTATAACCTCCATATCCCCAAACTCAACTCCAACGCTTGGAAATGCACATAGAAAATTAAACACCAGAGGCAGCAAATAGGAAAGTTTATGTTAAACTGCAAAGAACTGTACAGGATTTGCTAACGAACATATGAAAAGAATTTCAAATATTCTCTCTCTTGATATCACTTCTACTGTACGAAACAAAATGGTATTATGAATCACCAGCATGAAGAATGAGTGAATGAATGAGCTACTTCTGATTTCTCTCAACTAATCTTCTTATAATATCATCCCACAAAAAGAGAAAATTACTTAGTGTTCATGAGCAAAGAACATCATAAACACTGTATATTATATTATAACTTCATAAAAAACAAAACTTTACAAAGCCAAAATCAGTTCTTCAATAGTAGTAAAAGTATTCTTAAAACATGTGTTTTTCATTTTTGCAAACAATTTTGCAGGGAATACAGAACATCACTGCAGAGAATGCTTAGTTAGTAGGCAGAATCAAAGAAAATGACGGACGTTAAGAGGTCTCCAAATTCAACTTCATGCTACAAAATAGGCGAAACTTAACCTACAGTATTCCTGATAGGTTACTTTCCATATTCTTCTTGTGCACACCTGAAGTCAGTAGATCTTTACTGTCCATGACATATAAACCAGTACTTTACTCCCTTAATTTTGTTGCTTTTTCTCCCTAATATCCACCCACTCCTTTCTAAACATACAGTTTGAAAAGCAACCATAACTGAGATCATTATGCTCAAGTTGCTTGATTATAAATGGGAGCATATCTTCAAGAGATTTTCTTAAATCTTGAATCTAATAATCCATACATACCAAAATTACAGAATTAGCACTTTCTTAAAGAAACATAATTATTAACTTGTAAAGAAAGAATTCAAAGAAAGAATAGCTACATTTTAAAAAGGAAAAGATAAAGAAATAACAGAAATTACCCTGAGTATTATATTACATACTTTGGCCCAAGTACGGATAATAAAATACATTTTTAAAATTACAGTTAACATAAAGTAATTTAACTCAATTACTGAGGAAGTTATTTTGGATGCAAAGGAAGAGAGTCGTAAGAAGTAATAATACTTAGAAATATCATGGCCATTTGAGGCACCACTACAGAATTCAGTCCACTCAGTCCCAAGCTTGTGGAGGTATCAAGAGCTCCTACACAAGAGCACACCATGATCTCTTCAATGGCAAAATCCTATTCAGACCTAAGTTTTTGTGATGCAAACTACAACAAAGCAGAGACCTTCTTAAAGATGATCAGTGCAGAAAAACAAACAAACAAACAAACAAAAAACACCAAGGATTGTTCATTTACTGTCTATTGCTACTATATTCAAGGAATAAAGGCTTGGATTTTAGAATTTGCAAACATGATGGCACATATTACATGCACAGCTAATTTGATTAATTCCTCCACCTTCTGGAAAGAAGCCCAAAAAGCTCTGAATACGATCTCATATCTGAAGGAAAACAATGTATTTGAAACACCTAGACATGTAAAAATATGTTTGTTATTGCGTTCATTGTTTTTTCTTTTAAGTTTTTGAGTAAGCTTGAAATACCACAAAATAGTTTTTAACGAATGGCCCTTCCTGCTGGATTCAGCTGGATGAGCATTTATTGAAGCACTAATTGTCACCACTACTTTCAGATCTCCATCAGTTCTCATAAATGTCCATATGTTCCTTGGTTAAAAACCGCAGCTTAATGACACGGGAAAGTGCAATTCAATTCATCATTCTTCCTTAACCTTTGGAAAAATAAATTAGTTTTTATGAGAAACAATCACTGTAAATAAAGTGAAAAGCACTTCAACTCTGTCATCATCTAATGTCACTTGTCATTAAATCTGAATGGAATCACTTCACTTTGAAATTATTTCAATCAATGATTATTTGCCTGACCTAAATATTGAGATCCTATAGAAGATCAGAGAGACAGAAACTTTGAAAATAGCCATGTATGCTTAAGATGTCACACTACCCATTAGATGTACACACATTCCTCTCATCTGAGCCATGTTTGTACAGTACTCTACAGTACTCCTGTTTTCAAGATAGTCATAGTAGTATAAAATCCATTATGCTACAGGGATTTATTTTCCTCTTAAATATCTACTCTGGTGTAAAGAGTTTTAACTACTATAACTGAATCCACACCTCCAGGTTCTATTATTTCAGTTACAAGTTTTTTATAGTTAATGTTGCATCTTCAAAGCAGTATACCCTATACAAATAATGCTTCAGAAATGCTTTGTTGTTATCTAGGACAGCAGATGGGGAACAAATGAGAATTAAATTTATGCCTGCAGACTCATTTCAGTACTGGAGTTTTGTCATGTGTTGCCCTAGTCAACTGTACATAAAGTAAAATAAACCTGTTACCAAACCCGCAGAGTACCTGTAGTTAACGTGACTTTTAAAATATTCTATCTTCAAACCATCAAGGCTGAAGGAAAAAAAAAAGTAGGGAGCCTTTTTTCCCCATCCACCTCACTATAAGCTACCAGAGATATCACCAGTATACACCAACTCTCACTGAACTCTCAAGTTGTTTATTTTTCCTATCTTGATTGCAGATCAGCACTTCTATCACACACACATTTGACTAACTTCATTTAAAAGGTGAAACACCAGGAAAACAGTTTGTAAAACTGTAGGTGTTATGGAGTGTCAACTATGGTACCGCTCACGAGGAAAAAATGCATAAATTGAGATTATTTCAAACTTACGAAAAGGCTCTTTTCTCAAAAACTTATTTAGCACTTTACAGTTCCATTTGTTATGTGACAATCACTGTTGTTTAAATAAAAGTTTTAAGTACTTTCTCATAAGTTTTCTTCACTTTTGAAAGTTTTGTTTTGTTTAATAGTGAGTTACTGAAGTACAAAGAGGTGGAAAATAAAGAACAAAGCAATGCAGAAGAAAAAAAAGATTAAAAAGGAAAACCAACTTTAAAAAACATATACAACTTCAAAGCTTCAAATAGAATTTTGCCTCAGGCTGCAGAATCGCCTCTGCAGGAGCTGGCTTCCATACCAATAATTCTCCATCTTCCCTGATCAGCATGGAGCAACATTAAGTAACGTGCTGCCTCAGATTTGATTTCTCTTCACACACTCTGAACTTTCTGTGAACACAAGCATTACTGGAAACCCTTAAGTGTGTTATGTTAGGCCTCACTTGCCCTAACAAGGCAAATGCAAAGATTTTGGTCTATTATATGTCACATAACAGTCTGACAAGCATCACGCAAAAAGATCCTGCGACATGAAGTTTTACTAGATATGGGCATAAATAGGTGATCTGAGCTAGACTGAAGGAAATCAGGTATTTTCCTCTAATTTCAGATCTTAAGGAAAAAAAAGGCAAATTACATAATAGGAGAGTGCATTTCACACTACACAGTGAAGTGTTGTCCAGCTTAAAAACAGGTAACATTTAAAACAATGTGAAACATCTCAAAGCCTGCTTCATTTATCTTTCCCCTCTCTCTCTCTCTCTCCCCTTTCCATCTCTTCCTCTCTTCCATCATGTTTCACCTCCTTCTCCTCCTCTTTTTCTAGGAAAAATCAAACAGTGAAAGTGTTTCATCGAGTCATCAGAAGGATGTAAGCATTATTTAAATTCTTCCATACTGAAAAGCTTAGTTCATTCATCCAAGGAAGAAGCCATTATGTAAAACTTACAAGTAACAAATAGCAAATATTCATATTGGAATAGTGAGGAAAACACTTGCAGTGCAAGCCACTCATCTCAATGATGCATTAAAGATCTTAAAATAAACATTTGTATAAAAATAATGTGTTCTGTTCACTGTTAATTCTGAAAATTTAACAACATCATTTCATGAATATATACTGAGAATTGTTTGCACAGCAGCAGGGCCACCTTAAATGGTTCAACCTTTTTTCTTTAATCTTTTATGAGGACATTTTAAGAGAAAATTTTCCTATGAGATACAAAGAATATCCAGAGAACCATGACAATCAAAACATTACAAATTTCCACCCAGTTAGCTGGATTTATTAATTACAGTTTAAAGTTTTAAAAACATTTCTTAAAATACCTTATTTCTGGGCAACAGGTTGCAAGGGAAGACCAACACTACAGATGCTTTCAGGTCCAACATCATGCCTGGTTTTGCCCTTCAACAAAATGGGCTGAATGAACAAAAATAGGATGGAAAAGTAATGGAAACTACTGTTTAAAAAGCTGGGAAGGCAATTAAAACTACTATTTTTAAAAAACTACCTCTAGAAAAAAAGAACCTCAAAGATATATTTTTCCTTTACCATTTTAGCATTTCCCACAAGGTTCCTGAGAAATTTTTGTTTTTGTTCTTTTTCCTGAAAATATACATTTAAACTCTGATTTTTTAAGAAAATCTATAATTGAATAAAGATTTGTTATCAAACTGTATACAAGATAAGAAAATTTGCTTTACCACTATACAACAATTCAAATGATACTCCTAAGAAATATTTTGAAACTATGGGTCATTTAGCAGTTTTCTCTGCCCCATAGTAATACTGTAAAATGTTTAGTAATCACTGTAAATTAATTTACTATGCATAATACTGCTAACATGTATAACCTGTACCACACAAGGCATTCTGTCTTTCCTGCAAGACTGATGATAAACACTGTAAGAACTGTCATAAGAAGGGCTGTATAATACATATTTGCATGCAAAAATGTACAGCAGTTGCATACCAAGGTGAGAAGAGGCCTGTAAATAGCCCATTTCATTACTGAAATCTTTTCCCTTGAATCCATTTTTAAAGCAGCAGAATTGTCCTTCAAAATTTGCTGTGTTTATTTATGACTAAAAGCATTTGTGCCTGCTACTTATTTTCTTCTAACCTGCTGCACTTAAGCTTGCCCTTAACTATTTTCCAAAATACTTGAAACTTCTATATGTGAACCTTTGATGAAGTTTGCTTAATTCAGTCTTCTGTGATCCTGCAGTCTGAAAAGAGTGACACAGTTATTACACATTTTCATATATACAGACGTTATCTAAATGACGAGGCTGGGAAAAAAGGGAAAGTTTCCAAACTGCAGATACAAAATCAACTAACATCTACATGAGGCAGTAACTTCCATACAGCTGTAAATATAGCTTTTGATACATCATGTGTATCACTGTTTAAGTATACAATGCATTTTTTTTTTTTTTTTTACACAAGAAAAGCTATGTTCCCTATCCATAGCAATGGAAAGAGGACAGCTCGAAGACTAGAGAGGATGCTTGGCTCTGAGCAGGGGATGCTGAGCTCAGCAGACCCAGCTGTCAGCACAGCCATTCTGGTACTCTGAGGAAAAAGGTCAGTTCCAAGCATACATGAAAAAATGCAGTAAGGATAATAAAGAAAGATTGCTTAGGAATAAAAACAGGCTTAAAAAGTGCAAGCTACATGCAGTACCAATGGAGAACCTAAGTGGGAAGTCTTAATTTTATTTTCCTTTCACTTGTCACGATGCTCGTTACCAAGATACTTTAAAAGAATTCCATCCATAATTTTTTTAAAAGAAATGAACTACAGATTTTGGCAAAGGATGCAATAATTCAAATACTACTACCCAATTACAGGCTCATTAAGATGTCATGTCCCTCATCACAGTGCCAACCTGTCTTTCATTGAAAAAGGGCACGCTCAAGGAAAATCATTTGTAGCCGTCCTGCCCAAGCTCTTGCTTTCTGCGCACGTTGCCACTGCTCTTAGCAGCAAATCATCCTGTGCATTCAGGAAACACTCCTGAAAGCATTCCATCCTGGTAAAAAAAAAAAAAAAATGTTGAAATACAGTCATATTTCTTTAGGTTTGTTGAGTTTCCAATTTTTCATTTGCAAAGCTGAGAAAATGAAGGCACTCTTAAGACGCGGTGACATGAATGGTTCGCCTCAACGCTGTGCTGAAGAGGGTGCAGCCATCTTTATGGACTCATTTTATCTGCTGTGGAGCAAGGCCCAGGAGCCAGGACCTGAAAGGCACAAGGCCAGGGCGGACTGAACTGTCCCCTGTCCCTCAGGGGACACAGGCAAACTCTGGGTCCATCTCCTGAGCAGGTCCCACAAAGCCTCTCATGGTGACAGGGCTGCAGTGCCTCAATGCAGACCCTGGCCATGGGCAGCCAAACAGCTGTGGGGTGGTGGGGTTGGTGCGGCCCCCCAGATAATTTTGACAGTGGTGACTGCAAAATGGCAGGTGCACTGAACAGAACTAGAGCAGAATATTATCTGTATTATGTGGAAAAGGCCAGAAACATGAGAAAAATATCTCTTTTTTTTTTTTTTTTTTCATTCTACTCATGCAGAAAGGAAAAAAAATGTATATCTAACCTGGAAACACTTGTTTAACTAAAATTTGTTTAATTTATTACGCACCAGGCATTGAACTGAGATTTTGTTTAGCCTGAAATTGTATTTTACTGCCTAAAAATGATTGGAAGTATAGGCAGCTACAGGTAGTGAAAGGTGCAGCCATCAGCTCATAAACATCCCACTAAAACACATGCAGGTTGGCACTGCAAAAAACTACGTGAAACTGAGCTCTTGCCTTCTGGGTACCCGGGAACATGGAAACTGTGTAAACCATCAGTACAGGCAGGAGCTGGAGGAGACAGGAGATTCTCTTTGTTTCCAAAATATGCCCTGGTGCATTTTGTTTAGCAACTTCCTCAAAGCCCTTTTGTTTGCATCAGTGTAACAGCTTTATTAAATATTTATACTGAATGTTCTCTAATACTTCCTCCTAACTAACTTTTTGTTAAAGAACACTTAGCTTATTGTTTATTTTCATTTCAACCTAGACATGAAAAAATACTCAATATTTTTTTTAAGAAGTACTAAAAGTCAAGTCAATAATACGACATAACGCAAGGAATACAAATAATGTGTACTAAAAAGAAAAAAGAAATTAAGTCTTCTGGGATTTCAAAGGGGAGAAGCTTACAGCCAGAATTAAAAAATAGAAAAAAAAAAAAAAAAAAAAAAAAAAAACACAAAACAACAAAAACATAGTATGATACTTTGAATACAAAATAATATACAGACAGACATTGTAGCAAAGATAAGTTACAAGCAAAGATAAGTGCCATGTTCTCTCCTTATCCCCACTTCAACAGAGGACATTTTGTCCAACACATCTCTCACAAAGGCTCACTACACTACTACCAGCAGGGCAGGTGTTTTCCAGGTTCTAGGACTTCATGCCAGCAAGTATTTGACAGGTTATATAATGCAAATACTCTCAATAAGAAAATACACTGCTTTAAAAGTTATAAGCATGCACTAGCGCTGTGGATTTTTTTTAACAACTTATAAGTTTTTGAGATTTTCTTGAGATCTTGTATGCAGCTTTACTCATATATAGCTAGTGCAGTGCAAGAGCTTCTGAAAATGGCGTTTCCTCCAGACACACTCAATATTTTATTCTATACCACCCCCACACAGGGGAGAAATTAAGAAAGCTGATACAAGAAAACTCTTTTCATTAGTGACCTGAGGTCTGGATGTGGGATTACAACAGAGCTGTAGGAAAAGCAGCTTGCTAGCACTTTATGCCATGGCATGTTCTCTGCTCATGTTTGCAGGATTCATTAAATAAAAACAGAAGCTTTCAATAACAAAGTAGGTGCTGCAATATAGAATGAAAGCACATGAAATCCAGTGAATTTTTCTCATCTCTTTAACCTCAAATAAGAACATCTTGTAATTTCTAGGTGAAATGCATGTTTCGTAATGTCAAACTCTACGTAGCAGCTTAGCTTTACTTTTTATTTATTGGTATTTTTGTAATATGAAAAATAAACACCATTTGTTATGAAAGCAGACATTGGACAAAATTAGCAGACATATTCTGCCTCAGGGCATGAATACAAGAAAATTGTCAGACATTAATAATGTAGACAAAGCTTTTTCCAGGGAAAATGAGGATCCAGTGGAACAACAGATAAATCATACCCAACTGCTCACTGTTTGTTGCTTCACAATCTGTTGTATTTCATCGAATATGACTAGAACAAGTCTGTTACAGCCATAAAAAAACATTAGTGGAAATTAATATGTAAATTACTGTAGTGCTCGTGTGGGATGCCATTTCATTAATTTGAATTCACTGACATGACTGTGTAATCTAAATTTATGAGTTTTCAACTGTCACTCCATGGAGAATACAGCACTTATTGAATTTTGCTTTAGAAATATTTTATGTATTAAATAATATTTGCGTGGAAAAAATGTACATGAAGGGTTTTGAATTTAATATATATAATATATAGCAGACGTTTTGTCCATGAGAAGGTATAACCCACAGAGCAATAAATGATATGTGGATGTTTCCTTTCCAAACATTTTTAGACAGTGATAAAAACAAATAATTGGAAGAGGGGAAAAAAATCAATTTTTCAAGTTCTCAGTAGTGTTGATATTGCCCATAATTATTTTGCTGAAACAAATGCAATTCTCCTTATTTTTAACAGAATGGGTTAATGATGCATAGAACTCTTGTGTCGCCCTCCAGAGTTTAAGAAAAGAGTACAGTCAAAAAAGCACCCAAATTTAATCAAGAAGCTTCATCAACACATAAACCAGCTTAGAGGTTTGCAAGATTTGTAAAAGGCCAGCAAGAAAAGAAATTAGAAAATTATTTACCGTTTAAACCATTCTTTAATTAACATCTGGACACAAAGTTAGCAAATATTTTGGATAGTCTTGGCTTTAACATCCTCCCTTTTCCTGCAAGTTTGGTGCAAGGGGCACCAAAATAACATAATATTATTAAAATGTTTCTGAAGCAAATACTGCAAATGTAATGTTCCTTTCCTGAATAAAACACAGCAAATATGGAAAAGAAACAAAGGTTAATAAAAATACAACAAAACATGGTCAACTATGAAAAAATATTTTAGAGCTGGAAAAATTTCACACTTAAAAAAAAAATTATGATTAAAAAGTTTTACTTATTGGCTACACTGTAAAGTGCTCCTCCCTTCCCCAACCCATGGTTCTAAATGGTTCATCATCCTTTTGCTTATAGGAAATTAGTTGATTATTTCACAAATCTATAATTCTGTTAAGAAACACAACTGTTTCATTACTGTGCCTCATCAAAGTATTCATCTAACAATTTCCATGGTGGAGTTTTCCTTCTAGACATTTCTGTTTCAAAATGGTTATTTAATGTATCATATAACTTTTGAATGTAGAAACTCACTTTGGAATAAGGCTTTTGGGAACTGAAAGGGAGAATTTGCTAAACCACGAAAGGGAGATTTGTTTAACTATGACACAGTGAGGAACAGACTCTCAGCCAGTAGCGAATGTTTCACACTTGTCAAGCCCTCCTGTCAGCAACCCCTACAGCTCTGCTGACTACTAGGAACACCTGCCTGCTGTAAGGTCACGCTGACTCAATGTCACCTTGCAGGGAACATGCTCACACACAACCACGATTTCAGCATCATCTTGCAGAGAATTCTGATTTCTGTTATTTTTCCCTGTTGTTGACAACTAGGTAATTATACTTTGTGAATTGGTGAGATCTGATGGATTGGGACTGTGAATTAGTTTGCCTGGCTGACTAAGAAGCAAGCACAGACATGACACGAAGAAGCATGTATAGACACAAGAATCTTTTAATGTGATGGCTGTCATTCATTTATGTTGATTGTGTGAAGACAACATATTTAAGTTTCATTCCAATGATTTACTACGAAGTAAATAGATAAATTTCTTCAAACTGAGATTGTGATACATATTATAGCAAAAACATCATCTATTTTTTGCCTCCTAGAACATTTCCACCTACTTACTATTTAGGAAGCTACTTATTTAATGAAAAATACCACACACACACACACACACACACACACACAAAAAAAAAAAAATGCAATATTTCCTAGTATTTAAATACACATACAAATTCATCAAACACGTCCACAGACTTGTATTCAGGTGTAAATTACAAAACCAGGTAGAAACTACAACAGAAGTCTTTGTTCTGATCTGACCTTGATGTCAAAGTAAGTGTATTCTTTGCTCTGTTCCCCTGAGTAAATGACTTTTATTAGAATCCTATCCTCCAGTTTTCATAACATTGAAACCTTCTCTTCACATCTGTAACTATTATTTTCTCCCTCATGAGTTTTGCATAACGTAGTAAGCAATTGTCAGGAGACACACATTCCTCAGCAGCACTCAACCTACTTACCATCCACCTCTTCCTACATTGAAGTCTTCCAGATAAACATTTCCTTTCTGCTATCCCAATTCAAACTGTTTTTATCTCCTATCCAAAAATGGAATAACAAAAGCAGAGGGAAATTCTTTAGCTCTTCAAATGACCAAATACTGCTGTATCTCACAGGAAGAAAAAAAAAGACACCACAGGAATCAGGGAAGAATTTTTAAAGAACCACACATCATAGATCTTGCAAAATTTTCTTCTCCCAACTTCTCAAAGCACTGTCTGTTTATGCATATGCAAAGACAGGAATGTTTCTACTGAAAAATGTTGGGTTTCTACTGGAAAAGGAATAAACACATGTATTATAGTTTTAACCAACACAACTTAAAAGTTCTGTCAAGAATAAAAATCTGATAACTCTTTCCCATGAATTTTCCAGGCCTTTGACTACTCTTCATAGCATTGGTTAGTTATCTGCTAAGTCCAAGCTTCTGTTAGTCAATACCAGTCACAATTAATAGTTTAAGGAACAAAATCATCAATGAAGACAAGTCATGGTGAGTATTAACTGCTGTGACTCTACAATGCTTTCCAGGAAGACCTTTGGGAATTGACATCTGATGTCTTGTTGCTGTGGCTTAGGTCTGCAGCTCTGATCTAACAAGCATACCTAGGATAGACAGGTTTTACAGACTGCAGTTATTTCAGTTTACAAGTGATCAAATAAATGGGAATATAATGCCAGCTCTTTACCAGGAACCATTGTAATCCTCATTCTGTAGCACCACCCAATTTTGCTCCTGGCAATCTGTCCATGCTATTCATTTGAAGTACCGTATCTTGTTAAATTTTCTGCTGCATTGTCTGAAACGTACATCAAAAGATTTTCCTCTTCACAGGATGTGTAAATGAATGAGCAAAGAAAAAAAAAAAAAAACAATCCCAGGAATTACTTATTTTGCATTTCTCACAGTTTCTCTCCCTACCAGATGGAACCTTACAATGTGGAGAGCTGAACAGCTAATCTTTCAGATACACAAGTCCATCTTCATATTTGATCTCTCTTCTCCTAAGCACCTCTTTTGTCTATTGATTTAATGAATACAGCCAAGGACTTTATTGATTTTCTTCAGAGGGAGAAAACTTGCAGTAATGGTTCTTTTTGCTCATGACTTTAACGCTGTCTCCTGCTGAAGTTAACAGAAATATGTGATCTTGTAATGATAAAGTAGAGCAACAACTGATTGACCCCATCTACTGCCAGGTCTTACAGAAATCTCAACATCCTGCTTCGCTTAATATTAGGCAATGACATCAAATCCCATCCTTCCCAACTATACAATCTGTACAGTCAATCACAGAGACATTGCATTTGAAAAGCATTAGAAGGAAATCTTAATATATTTTTATTACATACTTCTTACCAAAGAATCAGGAGAATGCACAAAAACTCCAACAGCTTAGTAGTTTAGTTCTCTGAGAAACACAACACACACACTTCTTACATCCATATACCATTAAAAAAACGCCATAAAAATCCACTGTAAAGCACTATGTTGGCCAATTTCATAAAAGCAAATCCTGGTCTGTCCTCAGCAAGAACAAGGTGAGTACTCATATCTTGCCTAAACACAAATTTATTCCAATCTCACCCACAGCTGCTTTACCTGTCAATACTGTTTGCCAAATTACAAACCAGACACTATATACTAAATACAGCACCATTTCATTTTTCATACAAAATACACAGATAACATTCTAGACAACTATAATCTGAGCTCCCTCAAATTTCTGCAAATCAATAACCACTGTTTGTCCATCAATCTGAATCTTAAATGCACCTACAGCACTATCAGTTTCTTAGTCACTGCACTCAACATAAAAAAAAGCAAAACCTACAAACTACTATACACAAAAAATGTTCCAATAAAATTCATGCTATCTTAAAAACAGGTGTTTCTCAAAACAGATGAGGAAGGCTATAAAATACAGTAAAGCCCTCAGACATCACTAACATTCCCAGTGCTCTCTGATGATGCCCAGCTCAGCAATCCAAGACATTTAACTGAATAAACACATCACTCTAGTGAATCTATCAATTCCCTTACTACGTCTTCTATACTTCCGAGTTCTGACTCTGAGGGAGATTCACAAAACCCAGTCCATTGCAAGAGCTGAAATGAAAGCTCCAAAAACACAACAGAGAATATTCTAGTGCAATATAATTGTCCCTCATACCTAACCTCATCTTTCATATTCCTCTCTACCTCCATGCCTGAAAGGAATTAATGACTGCATTGTCTTTCCTGAGAATAATATCCTTTCTCCTTCCTTCACCTCTGCTCCATAGATATCCGCTATTTTTTCTTTCAGATGATGCAGCTCGGTAAACAAGTTAAATTCATAACAACTTACAGTTGCCCCTCAAGACCTCTCCTGCTATTTAAGATGTAAAGAGGCTCACACGCTCAAAATGAGATGTATTTTCCATTATTTCAATTGGTTTATCTCCTCTTAAAAAACCTGCAATGGTTATAAAACCACAGCTACAAAGCTGTGAGTGCATTAAAGTATTTGTTGTTAGCATAAAGGCTTTTTAGTGCTAATGTCTATGGAGATAAATGAAATAAAACCATGTAGGGTTTCAAGAAGCTGGATTACAATGTTCTTTTGTCTAGAGCAAGAAAAGTATTTATACTCTGAAAATAAAATTCAGATAATTATCTGGTAGTTTAATTTAAGGAAGAGCATACCGGCCTCCTACTGCAGTAACAAGAGCAATTATTTTTGCAAGAAGTTAAATATTATATTTGAAATGTTTTAAAACAAAATATAATGATGCTTTCACAGCAGTTTACTGTATTAAAAAGTCAAGCAGTGTCCTCTTTTGTATCTGCAAATTTTATATATAATGTACTAATACTTCGCAGATACTGCAGTGTGGATGTTAACCAGCACTAACAGGAGCAGTTACATTACCATCTCTACAGATAGTAGGTTTAATTTACATACATACATAGGTTAAACAGTGTTTAAGTATAAAAGCAACCTATACAGTAAAACTGATGAGTGAGAGAATTGCTGTTTTGAAATGTGATCTGTTATTTGCTTCTATACGTACTCTAATTAAGCAAATGATATTACAAGTATGGTAACCAACCACTGAGATTTACTTGTTAAATATGTTTGCGTTTTTGAGTGTGACTTTATTTATCTAATTATGCAAACACCGTTTTTTATAGTTCAATAATTTTCACTTGATTACAAGGACAAAAGTAATTAAATAATGAGACTACTGAGCTGACCTGTTTGTATGTAAAAGATTGTGACTATTTGAAAAATTCCTAAGTATGCAAACAGTGCTAGTTGACTTGAATGGTATGAGACATCTGGCTTACATGTCAACCACATCCCCTGAAATACTGTTTTTCCCTCACAAATATAACAAGAAACATTAATTCAGTCAAATGACAACAGATCTGCCTGTATGGTGAGGTTAAGCAACAGTTGCTACAAACATTTATTTTAAAATACACAGTTATAAAATGCAGCTTTATCCACATTATATAAAAAATAAAAAACAAAAAACCTGCAGAAAATCTGAGATTTCAATAATGAACAAGCTCCACTTTAAGCTGTCAGCTGCTTAATTCAAAGTGTTAAAAACTGGGGCTTTAGTTTTTCCAGATATCTTAGTCATCAGCTAATGCTCAGTATCATTTCCCTGTTTTAGTTTCTATGTTTTTAGTTTTGGTCACAGCAATTATCTTTAGGCTGATGTTTGGCATGCTCTTCAAAACTATGATCTTGGAGAGATATAGTAAAATAAAGTTTGAAGGGGAGAAATCAGCTTGACCTCTTTATTCTCATTTACTTTAAAAACCGAAATCCTTAAACTACTCTTTTCAAAGTCCTTGTTATGACTTCCAGAATTCTTCACAGACCATTAAGTCCTTAATGTGGATTACTGCCCTTGAGTATTAACAGTAAACTATTAAAAATGCTATTTTATTTATCAGGCTGGAACTCATACTGATTTTCTTCTTTGCAGATTTCACAAGATTTTTAGTATGGCATTTTATTATTTCTTAAGCAGATAGCTTATCATGATAAGCCTAAGAGCCCAAAGACAGCCAGCACTCTCCAGAACTTCAACAATAACCCATGAAATTAAACACACTGATTCAATGGAACATAATTTGTTACATTCGACAGGGGAAAAATCCACACAAAGAAACAATTATAGCATAAAGCCCAAAAAAGACAGGTAATGTTGATGCACAGGTTTTGAAAGGAAAAATGCAGAGAGATTAACTGGAAGCAAAGCTACTCTCTCAAATGAGGGTTTTCTATGCAAAAGCAAATGTGATGATTTGTTAACATACTTGAGAAAACTGTTGGCACTACCAGGGGGCAGAGGACTGAAATACTTTTGTACAATTTTGGAAAACCTACCTGTGTTTCTACCAGCAGATTGTAAAGTTTGATTTCACAGAATATTCTTCCCAAAAGCAGTGACGACTCTGCAGAAGGATTGGCCAGTTTTAAGTGGCCAGTTTCAGGTGTTATCAAGTGCATACCTGTAAATATCCTACACACTGTGCAGAAGCCAAGGTAGGCATGTTGTATTACAACTTATTAAACCACAACTCATTGCCTTTGCATCTTATTATTAGAAAATTTAGGGTTTTCCATTAAAACAACTTAGCTTTCTTTAATTTTGTTTTTATTTTTGAAGAGAGAGGAGTTGGAATTTGTTTGCTTTTAATAATATAAATTCACAAATAAGTGGAAGCTAATTTCTTATGCTAACAGCTGAATAAAGACTGGATCTAAGCCAATCAAAGGTGTCACAAAGGAATTTATTATAAATTGTATCTTCTGGAAGCAGCACATATCGTACTGCAACAGAGACTCACAGCTGCAGAGAGCTGCAGTTGAGGCTCTATTATCCTCCAACAGTTCTCTGCCTGCTCGGTTCAAATTTCACACGCAGATCTATCCAGAAACACACTTCACAGCCTTCAGGGGGCCCTTTTCTTCTCTGTAAATAGGTAGCAGCTGCTTTGCATATGTCAAGATAGTTTCTTGGCAGAGGTTGCAGTACCAGGTTCTATCGATGGTAACAAGGATCCCAAAATTTCAGATTTCATGGGATATAAAGATGCTTATATAAAATCCAGCTTTTAACTATTAGATTTATGCTAAATAATTCAGCAACATTTAGTTCTTAGCTGTAATACATTTAAGAATTAAAATAAAATAAAAAAAAAAAATCTGCTCTTCTGAGAAAATTGCTTTTCCAGAAGGCATTTTAAAATTGCCAGAAGAAAGCTGATTTCTCTGACAATTTTTATCCGTATTTTATACATTACTCAGTAACATTTAACCTCATTTTACCACATACATTTCAGTCAGATTACAAATTGTTGTGGTTTTGGCTGGTAAAGAGTCAGTTTATTCTGAAGAGGCTTATATGATGCTGTGTTTGGGATTTTTGGGTGGAAACAGTGATGGGAGCACATCATTGTTTTAGTGGTTGCTGAGCAGTGCTTGCACAGGGCGAAGGATTTTTCTGCTTCCAATGCCCTGCCTGTGAGGGGTTGGGGATGCACAAGGAGCTGGGACGGGGCAGAACCAAATGCATTCCACACCACAAGGTATCATGGTAGGCAATGGGATAATATTTACTATGATTACACTACATTTACTATGATTTCAAGTAGTTTTTAGTTTAAAAAAAAAAAAAAAAGAAAAAAAAGAAAGAAAAAGAAGGAAGTACTAGTTGTCAAACTCTTCATGTAGAACTTGCTTTTCCTAAATGGAGAGGTCAAAAAGATCTCTTTCAGGAGCTGTACAATTTACCCCCCACACACACCTCCCCTTCAGCTAGTGAGCATGTCAACAGTATGTCTGCAGAATTCAAGATATTTTACCTGGGACTTCCTGACTCTAAATGTGATGTAAAAATAACAATCAGCAAATTGAAAAGGAAATTCATATTAAGGAATATAGATCAAAGAGCACTACTTTTTGCACAAAAAATCTGAACCTGAAATTGAGTCTTTTTGTACACAGTTAACATTCTCAAAATACCTGGAAGCAATAAACCAAGACTACAGCCTGTATAAATCAGTAGAGCTCCATTAATTTCAGTGATAACAGGCTAATTTGCACGACCTGAGACTGTAGCACAAATCTGTTCGAGGTTTTCAAGCCTCAGTATTTGACAAATAACCAGCTCTCACAAGGGATGACATGTGAATTGACTCAAATACAACATTTATAAAGGCAGATGTCCATTAGAAGTCCACAAATTTGAAAAATGCTACCGCTAGGGTTTTACAATCTACATACTAAAGATTATACAGTAAGCAGTTGTAAAATATAAAACCACCATCAAAATTCACCACTGGAAAGAAGTCACAGACAAAAAACACCACAGAAAAAAAATAATCCATTTTTTCTTAAACTAATAATTATTTCTACATAAGTAACTTTATATTTCCTTATGTATTTATATGGAGAAAAACTACAGCAGAGATAAGGCACCTTATTGGTTTTAGGTCCAACATTTAAATGTTTCTGTTGCTCACACACACTGCAGGCACCTCAGTGCTTCAGATTATATTCCTAAAGCTTGCAGAAGAAAAGATAACATTATCCCTTAGTGCCCACAGGCCTGCACGCCCAACCTGCTCAGTCAGAGGCCACAGCCACCCAGCAGGAAGGGAGCCACTTGTACACAGGGAAAGCTGAACTACATTCTCCCAATATAGACCTCCAAAAATAAAATGAAAGGTGTAAGGCAAATTTTAGGATCTTGAGAAGACACAGATGCAATGTTCCTGTTTGGACCAGATGCTCAGATTCCTAGGAGTTAAATGCTTATGGCATTACAGTTTAAATACTTGCCTGCCGACCATGCCAAAAGTTTGCATCTCACTCCTGGCCCTGGCTCTTCTTCACATACACTGTACATAAAAATTGGATACTTAATTTCACTTGGCAAAGGGTATCTAAAGAAGATAATTTAAACATTCATTATAATGCTTCAATCTTTGTCTGAATCTAAGTCTTGCAACGATCTGAATATAGAGTTGAACATTCTGGAAAATAATCTTTTTTTAATTGACATGCTCCCTTGCCCTTTCTAAAAAAAACTGTATCTGGAACTTCCTATTGAAATAGAATATAATGACAATGCACACTTCTATGCCTTCCACTGCTGACCAGATTATTAACCTAAAATATTAATCAGAAAGCTATACCTCATAGTTCTTCTACATGTCAGAGACCCGGATTGAGCCTCCTGTCTCAAGAAGAAATCGAAAACCTGACGCAGCATTTACACATCTCAAAAGCAACCCTAAACTCAGGGATGAGGCAAAGCCTTCCTAACATCGCATTCTACTCCTTTAAAACTTCAAGCAAACTGACAGCCCAAAGAAAACTGCAAGCAGCATTTCATGCATCAACAAATTGCTACAAATAAAGTACAAAGATATTCTTTCTTGGATTAGGTAACAGTTGTATTTTGGCAAGGATTAATCTGCCTGTCTGTGGGTAGATTCTATATACTACTGAAAAGACAGAACAAGATGTATAGCTTGGCAAGTGATGTACGTAACTGCTTGCCACTAAACAGAGGAGAAATTACTGCATCCAGTTCCAAAATAACAGTTCTATATGAAACTTTAACGCACCCTTCAACTCGCTTTATTTATACATTTATCCAAGACTAAATTTCCAAACTGAGGGGGAAAAAAGTTCTTCCTGACAGATTCAGTGAGATTAAGTGGTGTCACAAGTGGTAGTGTATGCCCTACCTCAACTTGAAAAGAAAACGAAGTTTGGAAATTACTCAGTTGTATGTATCTCACAAACAGAAAGAAATCAGCCATCAGTATCAACTAGAGGCAGCAAACAAAAGTATTCCTAATTTCCCATGGCACTAAGGCATGTTACACTTATAGCTTCTCTTTTAATGAACAGAAAACAAAATAATTTCTAGTCACTTGATGAGCATCATTTGCTTTATGTTTTGCTTATGAAGCAGCAAAAATCCAGTCAAAATTCTGTAGGTTGCTCCAAAAGTAATGCCTCCTATTTATTTCCATGGAAACTACAAGTACAAAGAGCAGAACACTGATAGAGCAAACTCTCAGCCACAAAACGCTACTTTTCCACAGTCACTGCCATTAGTTATGCAATATTTTTTTTCCAGCAATGAACAAGAAACTGCATGTTAACTCCATAAAAGTCTGCTCCAACTGAGGTAACCCACCTTTTTTTTTTTTTTTTTTTTTTTTTTTTTTACAGCTGCCATGATGGTGCTGTTGCTAAGAAAATGTTACACACACCGTCCACTTTTCATTAACCTAAACAGATGGAAGTCAGAAGGCATGAAATCTGGATTATACAATGGTTGTAGCAGAACATTCCAGCCAAGACTGGCAATGTGCCCCATGGTCTTCAAACTAGAACAGGGGCTGGCATTATCATGTTACAAGAAAAAAGCAGCCTGACTATGGAAGTCTGAGTCTTCAGCTTAAGTAGTACTGAAATGTAGACATCAGAGTTGATGGTTTATCTGGATTTGAGGAAATCCAGAACAATCACTCCTTTCCTACCCCAAAAGACACTGCGCATCACTTCACCCACTGAGGGCTGTGTCTTGAACTTCATCTTCAATGGGGAATTTTCACGTCACCACTCCACAGACTGCTGCTTTGACTCCTGCTCATAGTAGTGGCACTAAAACACATCACTGGTAATGATGCAAACCAGAATACTGTCATCTACAGTCTTGTATTGGTTCAGTATCCCCCAGCAAAATTTCACGTGATGTTCTTTCTGTTCCTGTGTGAGCATTCATGGGACTCACCTCACACAAAATCTGTGGTATTCTTATGTTGCCAACATCACATTGAAGGTGATACTCAGCTCCCCACGCAGTTCCTTGGTCATAATCTTCCTATTACTGTGAGTTAGCTAGTTGAGACATCTGTCACATGGCAACAACATGTAATGGAATACTGGCAGGAAGGTTCAGCCTCTACTGCCATACCACCAACATCTACCTCTGACATTGTGGCCAAAATAATAAAATAGGAGGCATTACTTTAGGACCAGCCCCCTAACTCTAAAAGGTAGCACTTTAAACAGTTACAAGATGGATTCAGGATACTGGTCAAAAATAGAATTAAAGTATAATGTTTTAAATCCAGCTTCTACAAAGCGTTAAGTTTGTCTTGCTTCATTATTTGTGATTTCCATTTCATTTTAATGACCAGTGAAATGAAGATCATGCAGTTATAAAAGCACTGTTTTAATGGTTCTATCTGAAATCTTTTTTCCTCACATCTTTCATGGTATGTAATAAACCCACAAAAAAAAAAAAAAAAAAAAAAAATCAGTCTACATTATCACTCTTTATTAGTAAGCAAAGCAAAAGAAGATGTTATCCTGTCAGGACCAACAGTAAACAATTATCACCTCCTCAGAAGGTATCCTTGAGTCTAAGTTCCTACTTCTTTATATTTCCATTATATGTAAGAATTTCTCAGTGATGTCCAAGCACTGGGTACAAAATATGCCTGAGTATCTGTATATTTTTTTAATTGTTAGAAGCATCCTTAAAAACAGTTTACTTAGGACCCATCATCGTTTCTTGTCCAGTGCAATGAATTTCATCAACCAAGCTGAATTTGAAACTCAAGATTATAATACATATTAATTGAGTGAACTTTCTGAACGAATTCACACACAGATCTCTCATGATCAGAATATTCCCCAAATATACGAAAAGACACTAAAACTGGGACATATAACATTGTGTATTCTTCAGAAGTTTGTATTTTAGTGCTATCAGCAAACAAAAATATACATACAACTGTAGACATATAAATCCATAATCCACCTTCAAAAAGGTAAGTGAATATGAACTTGATCTTAACAGAGAAGTTCAACTATCGCTAATCTGGCTTCATGTGTGTTTTGTAAACAACGACTTCTAAACCACACAGGGATTTACCTCATCTGACCTTAGGCATCTCTGAAATCAGCATGTGGTTTAAGCTAGAGAACTAAATCCCCTCTTCAGACAGTGAGGAGAAGGAGATATAACTTCAAAACGATTCACAGAGCTTTACTTAGCAATCTTTAAGGCTGATGAATTAACTCCTGAAGGTGGTGTTTCCTCTCTGAGTATTACAGTAATATAGAAAATATTTTTAGATATCTAGAGCTATTTAAGATGCAAACCACTTTTAATTATGAAGTGAATTATGAATGCCTTTAATATATCAGGCAAAAAAAAAAACTTCTAAATATTTAAATACTGATTGCCATTGGAAAACCTTCCTCTGAAAGGGTTCAGAAAATCAAACAATATAGAATGATTTACCTTGTCCTGCAAAAATGCTAAGAAACACACCATTTATATTTTAAGAAAAATGTTTGTTTCTTTTAGATCATATTTTCATACCTACAGTCACTTCTTTAGTACAGTGTTGTGTAAACGTTAACATATAAATTCTGTTTTACATATGAGTGAGTCTACCATCAGAGATTAGAATCTTACACTGGAGTAGAAATACCATTCCTCTCTGAAATGGAAAAAGCAATGAATTTGGGCCAACGAACTTTACAAACAATGTAAGATAACAATGTAATGTTATTTTAAAAAAGAAATACGATTTCTGAACAGGGACATTTTATGTTCTGGGACATAGTGGGAGAAAAACAACAAAATTCTGGGCTCCAGATGCTCTGATTTGACATACCTCATAAATAAAAGAGTAAACAATGTGAAACACTCTGATAATCAAAAAAAGATATCACACCATGCTTGTCAGAACAAAGGTGCATTCCCTCTTTAAATTCAGAATAGTAGTGTATTACAAGCAATAATCATTCCTTATCAATAGTAAAGCCCGGGTATGACTATAAATTACTTGTCTCCCAATGGCAACTGACATTCTCCTTTAATATTACACACAATGCATAGAGGAATTCTTCCACTCTGTTCTGTATGAGGAAGTCATTAGCTGAATTAGTGTGTCGTATTTTGGACAGCACAATTCTAGAGAAACGCAGATTAACTACAGAGAATTCAGAAGCCCAGAAAAGAGTAGTAACAATAATCAAAGGTCTATAAAAATAATCTGCAAGAAAAATAAGAAGAATTGAATTTGTTCAATATAATAAAATGATTGAAGTAAAGACTTAAGTCCTAAAAGTTTTCAAATAAGTACAAAGATAAAGAGGAGGGTAATAAGCAGGTCTTCATTTTTATTGTGCAAAGGCACAAAAACCAATGGTCTTAGATACAAAATTGAGAAAAAAAAAACAGTCATATCTGTAATGACAACACAGCTTTAAAAAGCTTCCTAGTGTGCCTAGGAAGATAAGGAATTGTCAAAAGAGTTCAAAATTTCAAAGAATTGATAAATATGTGAGTACATCTCATTTCTGTATCATACTGGAATATTGAGTAATTAATACATTTTCTTGTTCATTCTTTGAAGTCGTGAAGTACTAACAGTTCATTCTGTAATCCTCAAACTCAAACTTTCTTCCCACAGAACCACAGGTTAAAGCACTATCTTGCTCAAGTTCAATAACAATGAAATTGCTCATGTCATCCCTGGCACCTGCACAGCCATCTTGAAAGTGATCGTTTTACAGCATGTTAAACACTTGCAGGTACTTAACATACAGAATCCAAGACCTAATATTGGGCAACTGCAGATCAGCAGCTAAGCTAGAGACTGAGATTAAAAAAAAAAAAAAAAAAAACCAAAAACACAAAGGTTGATGTATAATCAATGGATATCAAGATGTTACAATATAATCAAGAGAGTTAGGCAAAGTGGACAATGATAACAAAAGAGAATAAAATGGGAGGCCACAAAACACCAAGAGAGGTGATCTCCAGAAGAGATCCTTCCCTGCTGGTAGCCAGCTCTTCAATAGGTCTAGGAGAGGTGGAGCCTGGCTCCACCCCCTTCCGGCAGGACAGGTGAGTTGCCTTCACCTGTGCTCCTCTGGCTGACTCATGGCTCGCCTCAGGTGATCAATCAGAGGTTCAGGCCGTGACTCAGTAGTTCCCATACAGTTGATCTTTTTGAACACAGTTCAATTAGTGGACTGCAAATGCAGAAAAAGTATATCGTAAGATCTCATGCCTCTGCTGGAGCTAAGTAAAGGAAGACTGCACTTCTAATAGACAGTTCATCAGGCAGTATATTCAACCTAACAGAAAACATAAATTTAACTTTTTTTCTACTTCTTGCATCTTCCTATTTGAGATAAAGAAATACAAAGAGACGTGATAAAGCAAGTATTGAAATAGATATGTTACAGCACAGAAATTTGATACTTTCCATTAGGAATAGGTTATGGTATCTTGTATAACCATGACAATCAATGGACTCTGATACACATACTTAAAATTAATTTACACAAATTGCTGTTCCTACTTGAAACCACTTCAGTTTTGTGTTAAAAAAAAAGAAAAGACATTCCCTCACCTTTCACATCAGTAATATCTTTCAGGGAGAAAACGTTCTGCACAGATTAAGTAGATGCCTGAGTTAGTACACTCAAATTGGAGAAGTCTGGTACCATATCTCCTAGCACAGAACTGTTGTCTTGCTCTCTGTACAAGCCTGTTGTTTCTACACACAGCCAACGCAACCAGATGCAGAAACAATGCTTCAAAGCACAGCCCTTCCTGCCAGGTCCTATTCAGTGCCAAGAGAGGGGCAATCAGTTCTGAGATTTATCCATGCTATGGGAAATCCCTGGATGGATATGCCTGCAACCTCCAGGGTCATAACAAAAATAATTTTGTTTTTTTTTCAACAGTTCTACTGACTCTGGAGGACAAGTTTCATACTTCACTAGAAGCAGGTTAAAAAAAAAAAAAAGATTCAGAGTTTCATTATAACTCTTCATTCTGATGGAGACTCAAAGTACTATAATAAGTATTATAATAGATTAAAAAGTTGATTACACTTGAAAAATTATACAGTTTTAGCAACATTCTTCAACGGATGTGCTTCTACATCATGTTTCTCTGGGGGAGATGGAAATATTTTTCTATTATTTTTTTCCTGATCATTTTATGGATTTTACAGCTACCAGTGACCTAAAATGCTGGCCTTACATAAAATACCATGTGTACTGACCTCTGGCAGCACTGCACACACATTAACAACTGAGACACTTACCACTAGCTGCAAGGAAGTTTTAGCATCCTGGCTGTTTTACAGGCGCTAAGGTACAAAAAAATATAAACCAAAAGATTTGTAACAGAAACGTTAATAGTAATGTGAATGGAGAGTTCATTGGAACGCAGAGGAGAAGAAGGAAATAACAAACACCAATAACAAGAACACAGTTGAAGACGGGATTAATAAGTCTTACAGACAATAGCATCTCCACCAACAGCTTTACAAACTAGAAAGGAAGAATAGCCTAATCAAGAAGGAGTATACTCTGGATTAAAAGTGCTACAGACTCAAACTACAAAAACATAATGGTGAAAAGTAAAGAGCAGGGTTGGAGTCACCCAAGAGAGGAGACAAAAGATACCGAGACCATCCTAATAGCGCAGAGAAGAGGGATAGGATGGAGAATCTAAAGATCGCAGTCACTGTTAGCTCCTTCTTAGAGAGTACAAACTGCAAATCCAAAACCATTAGATGGTCACCAACCTGAGCTACAGTCAGTAGGTGCTATCAGTGTTAGGATAAATATGCCTACGGTACAGATATGCCATAGATAAAATGAAAAACAATATAGAAAAATAAAGCAATATTTATATTTTAAAGCATTTTCTCAATTCTCCTGTTAGTCTCTAATGCCTTATGAAACCACATTCAGCAAATGTTCACCTTTATTTGCTTACCATCTCCTTCTATCTGACCTTTTAAAAAAGCATGTAGTTTGTACTTCTTTCAAAGAGGTTTATAGATAGTAGTATCACAGATGTCATATAAGCATTTAACCCACTAGAGGTTTCTGCTGCAAGCACATCAAGGCTTTCAAATGAGTATGACAGAAAACTGGCCTCAAATTGAGGGGAGAAAACAAAAAACAAAACAAAACAAAAAAAAAAAAACACTTCTGTATTTTCTAGCAAGTTTCATAGGACATCAAAATCAAAGATCTCTCTTTGTGTATCTTCTGGTTTACCATGCCACACAATTCTAGAGGAAAAAAACCTGCACTTCACCTGTCACTCCCATATAGCATTACCAGTCTACAGATCAACCTATCAAGTGATACTTTGTGGTGTTACACCTGCACTTTATAAAGCTGTTTGAGTACTATCTCCAGAAATGTCAGAAATAGAATTTCAGCAATACACTAACATCGCAAATCAGGACGTGAACAAGAGCCATTTCCTGAGCCCTTCTCATTTGTGTTTATCAGGAATCACCCATCAGAATAAGCACACCATTGAACCAGATGTCTTGACATGCTTTAAGAAATGAGATAAACAAAATACGGAATTGCAGCAACACTGATTTCTTTCAATACACAGCTGCCCAGCATGTCCAAAAGAAACAAAAAGAAAACCCTTGCAATTGTGCAAAATCAAGATGGTATGACTCTCCAAACAATGATTTTACATAATTTCTCCATTAAATATTTAAAAACAAAAACTGTTCCACTAAACCTGATTGAAGATCTCATCTAGCTTGGTAATCCATTCCTGACTACAGTTAGAAAAAGATCTGCCTTCAAAAGTGTATGACAGGGAATGACCGTCCTTCCCCTCCAGTGCCACACGTACCCAGCATCCCACTATTTTCACCTCAGTGAATTTCAAAGCCAGGTGTGATTTTCCTAAAACTCCATTCAATCATTCAATCTGTAAAAGTGTGGTGCTTCTTCACACCGATGCCCTGTCATACTGATTTCATCCTTGATCTCAGAAAGATGGAATACTTTCACTGACTAAAATCAAACAGTCAAAAAAAGAAAAAAAAAAAAACAAAACCACCACCAACAACAACAAAACACAGTTATTTACTGTGCATTTTTTTTCTGTATACACAACAATTTGTACAAGTAATTTTCATCTAATGAGGGAGGATGTTAGTTGTCACAATTCATGGCTTTATTTAGTATTAACTTGACAGAAAAGTAGCAGTTGTCATCTGAAAATGAAAACTGAAAAACAGTTCTATTTTTCAATTGTTGATCACAATCAGTAAAGGATCACTCAGGATTTAACAGCTTCCTTTGCACAACTGGTAATAAATGTAATAATAAATAATTTACGTAAACGAAGATAAATAAAAGCTTACTGACGAGATCCACAATTACAGTTAGGTTGCATTTCATTTAGAGTTCAACCCAGCCTGCACAGGATCATTTTAAGACTGGACATCCAAAGCATATTCTGTGGTTCACAGCACTACAATAAACAGATGTTTTAATATACCCTATCCTACAGATAATATTAAATCTGTCACCTGGGATTTACAGGACATTGGTTTCTAATGAGCAAATTTAATACTGTTGGAAAATAAAGACTATGTGAGAGCGTACACACTGAAAATAATGCAAAAGACCATGATTACCCATGTGTCTTTAACTATACTTAACGTTTTCTATATCAAGAAACAGTTACTACACAGTAAGTATGATTCACTACTATGCATTGTAGAGAATAGTTAGATACATAAAAGAGAAAATAAAGTACCTTGGCTTTTCTAAAACAGGTATTTTCTCCAGAGAAAAATCCTTTTAAAAATCATACATGAAATTCATTTCATGGTCATAAAGTTAAATTAAATATACATAAGAGAATCGGGAAAGAGAAAACTAAGACTTCAGATGACTAGGGGTCCACACCGTGTACGGCTAAAAAACACCTGAATCTCTGAACTCAGAGTGATGTTCACAGCCTACCTGAGCCACCTGCAAGACATGGCACAGGCTCATCTGGCCTACCTCAAAACTGTGCGCAAGCAGCCCCTTAGTCTTTTTCCAGTACGCAACATCAGGGATACAACCGGAAGTGATTTTTACGGTTACAACATATATCTTACAAGACTATTCAGAGGGCTTCATGAGTTTTCCACAACAGCAGGAATGCCAGTTTTAGTTTTTCTTTATCTAATCGCAGAACCAGCACAGGAACTTACTGTTATTAATATTGATAAGGAAATGTTTTCAAATCCACACCACTAAATAAATAGTATAACAAGCACTTCATATAATTCTAGACTGCAATCAACAGGTATGACAAACTAACATACAAATACAGACTGTGCCACAGATTCAGAAAGCATAACCAACATCTATTATCATAAAAATATCACTTTTTCAACTGCAGGCAAAAAAATATCTTTTACAAAATCTGTAAATTCTTACGGGTTTATGAAATTCAAATATTAAGGTGCTTGAATTCAACATCAACAGAATATAAGGGAATTAACTTTAACACAGGGTTACATCAACAGTATTTTAGATGATTCATTCAATATTTATTTATTTATTTATTTATTTATTTTGCTATATAGTACGAGTTAAGAACAACTCTACTTCCTATTTGTCAGAAATGTTTCATACACCATTATACCATTATACACCATTTCACACTTTGGAAGTTTATGTCTTTGAAAAGGAAAAGCTGTTACACAGCTCCTCAGTATATTCTATTTGATTTATTAATATAAAGCAAGATGTGATTAGACTACAATATCTCAGTGAAATAATGTGCAGGTACATTAGTAGCACTAGTTTCATTTCAAAATGAGATGTTGACATGACAGCTTCCCTTCTGTCATGTCAAAAAACGTCTTTTATATCTGCACATATTACTCTCACCAACTACATCTGTAACACTTTTCTGCATGTATCCAAGCCTTTACAAGTGTGATTAATGTGAATGCAGCATGCAAGACTGACTAGAGTCATCTGAGTGCCAATATCACTGCCAGTATAGAGCAACTCTGTATTCTCCAAGGGTACTGTGATTAGATTTGAGTTCAGAAAATCTGCTATTGAAATCTGAATTTATTTATTTATTCATCTAGATAATATGAAGAAATCTCACAGTGTCTTCAGTAGTGAGGAATGCTATAACATAAATATCCCACAGTGGGAGTTCTGTAAAGGATGTCATTATATTCGTATTATTAAGTTGTAAGCTAGTGCACGGGATTTCACAGGGGAACTAAAACTGAAAATGAGGACATTTATCTACTTATTTCTCTTTAACTAAAATTCAAAATTCACATCAAATCCCGTCTCTCCCCCCGCCTTGCCCCAGTTGATGGGAAAAGAATAGAGTAATGTTCAGTTTATTCAGAAAAGTCCCAACAATTGTCCAAAGGGAAATAGGTTCTTTTTCCTTCAGATTTGCTATTGCAGACTAAAGTCAATCAGATTCAGAGATCAGGCAGGAACTCCAGAGATTACATTGATTTGGAAAAGACTTCTGGTGCATCGCCAAATGAATATTCGGTACTACCTATTTTCAAATCTAACTGTTCTAAACTCGTAATTAAAACATAGTGGTATGTGAAAGCAAGAGGAAATATCACTACTTCACTACAGGGCATTACGGAGTATTTTTAATCATATGAGAAAAGTTTTTTTTTTTTTTTTTTTTTTTAAAGAAGGGTTAAATTATTTAAATGTGTAAGACTGAAAACATCTTAATAAACAGATGAGGATGACCACAGCAAAGAGATGAGAAATTATTTCTAACAGGTGGTCTTGGGCTGGTGAGAAGCATTCTTTTTGCATGTGCCATTTATAGAAAACGGTATAGAAAACATTTATAGAAAACAACATTGCTCTTTGTTTTCATTATATTTCTGATTCACATAATTTTCTGATGAAGGCCAATAACCTACCTTCCTGAGTCAGGACTTCCAATGAGAGATTAGTCCCAAAATAGAGCAGAAGAATATTAATATCCATACAAAGCAATTAGATAAAGCAGCAGTTCTGAGAGCTGTACACTGATGACTGATACCCCTGTGAACAACAAAGGATTTTTTTCTGCATCCAAGTTATCTCCTGGCCCTCTGGTGAGTATTGCAGGCAGAAATGTTTTGTCCCTTAGTTATCAAAAAATTACACAATTAAAAGTTGACTTGATAACTTATTTGCTGTTAAACTCCTTCCAAGGCTTTTTGCTTGTATGGTTGGTTTCAACAAGCACTACTCATCTTTCTCCTGATCATCAGAGTCCTCAGATCACTTCCCACCGCTTTCCTGGCTTCCCTCCCCAGTACAACGTAGCCCATCACTGTCTAGACTTAGTAACTGGAAATCATTTGCTCTGATCTGGTACTTCATCAAGCACATGAAACCAATACGTATTTCTCATAGGAAGATGGTAAATGAATTATTAGGACTAAGTATACTTGAATTTAAACTCTGTACAGAAACATTCTCGTATCACAGGCATTACAGTAAAAATAATAGTTTAACATCAGTTTCATACACATTCATATTTGCACTGTTGCCTTGTGATCTTCCAAGAAGTAAAATTCAAGATATTTTAGAACCACAGAGTGATACTGGTTAAAAGGGACCTCAGGAGGTATCTGCTCACAGCAGCTTCAGCCAGAAAGGTCAGGTTTTTCCAGGGATTTTCTAAGGACTGCACAACCTCTTGGGGCAACCTGTTCCAATACTCAGCTTTCCTACTGAAGAAAAATGTTTCTTGTTTCTGCATTTGCAGGGCAGCATAGCTCCTCTTTCAGTCCTTTCATGAAAAATTACTTGTTCTCTTTCTAATGAATCTCAGATACCCTTAATAAATTCTTCATTCCTGGAGCTCTCACTCAGTCATGTGCATAAATTAATCTCCCAAATTTGCAGCAGTTGACTATCTTGGCAGAGCCTCCTACTAAGCTTACCCTGAGGTAGAACATAATACAGTGACTGTGCCCTCTGAGGTTTACCTAGGGCTCCTACCAGCTACTTGCATTTATTTTGCAGATGCCCCATATAGCTTTTAAGAAAGAAGCAATTAATAACACAGCAGCAGGAGGAAAATTTAAATTAACCACAAATATTAAAATAATCATACAGAAAACCTACATCAATCTATTCTACTACAAAATTCTCAAGATGGTCATCATAACTACTGCAAAAAAAACTTATCTTCTTAGCTACTGGAAGAGAAAGTTATCTTATCACAGAATGGCTTAAGTTGGAGGGAATCTTAAAGATCATGAAGTTCCAACTCCCAACATAGGCAGGGCTGCCACTCAGCAGCTCACGCTGCCCAGGGTCCCATCCAACCTGGCCATGAATGCCTGCAAGGATGGAGCATCCATAGGTTTTCTGGGCAGCTGGTGCCAGTGCTTCACCACTCTCTGAGCAAAAAATTTCTTCCTAAAATCTGACCTAAATTTCCCTTCTTTTAATTTAAAGCCATTCCTCCTTGTCCTATCACTATCAGACTGTGTAAAAAGTTGGTCCTTCTCCAGCTTGAAATTTCCTTCTGGAGCTGCAATGAAGTCTCCCTGGAGCTTTCTCTTCCCCAAGCTAAACAAGCCCAACTCTATTTTCATATACTGCATTCTCTAAGTTTTTATGTCTTTCTGCTGTTGAACTGTGACAAGTTTAAAAAAGGACTGGAAGCAAAGCGATCTCAGTGAAGAGCTTTCATTTTCGACTGCTACTGTAAACCTGGGTAAGGTGAACGGTTACGCAGTGTCAGAAGAAGCTTTTTACACAGGACTCTTAACTAACTGAATTTTGTATAGAATGATAATATGATACACTTTTGATTGGATCTGTTTTCAACTTTTCTCCATTGAAATAAGAAATAACACAATGAATATGTAAGGAATGCCTGCCTAGCAAGAAAAAAAAAAATATCCAGAAATAGAAAACATCCAAAGAATAGCGTTTTATTAAAATAATATGAGTAAGAAGACACTAGAAAATTATTAAATTCCAAGGCTTAGTGTCTACTAGCTTGACAGAAAAGTGAAAATGACTAAAATGTTTAAAATCTGTATAAACACTTATTTATGAATAATACACTGTGAATAATTTTAACTGTTTATCTGAGCATACCTGGAACACTTTCTGTGAAGTAGTCATCTGCTTATAGGATGTCTAGTGAATAGTTCCATTTATTCAGAAAAAAAAAGAAGCACACAGCATGAATTATCATTTCATAGTTATTATAATATGAAGTGGAATTAAAAACTTGCTAATTCATATAGCATCTACCAACATTTAACTAACATTAGAAGAGCAAATTGATTTGGTCTGAACAACAGAACAAGAAAGAAAAGCAGCCTGTTTTAGCCAATTTTTTCAAGGCATGTTTTTCAACTCTATCTGCAAGACTGCTAAACTCCTTGGTATCAGAGGCCGATTTGTATACTAGCACTACAAAATTTAAATCAATTAGCATAATCAAGAACTTCCAAGAATTTTCTATTAAGATGAATTATGTTGTTTCTTTTAGCTTACCCCTGAGCTATTGTGATGAATAAACTAATTACAGTAGTTGTATATAAAACTTAGCATCCTGACAAAGAACCTTAAGTAACTATTCCACTAAATCAGGAGTGACCATCAAGGCAACTTATAAAACAGTCTCACTTTCGCCTTGAGACTGCCTCTTCTTGAGTATCCAGAGCACACAATCTTTCTTGTCTTTTTTTCACCAGATAACACTTTCAACTCTTCTTTTTCCAGCCGTCGTTAAATTTCCAGGCAAGAAAATCACTTTAATTTTGCTTCCCTACTATGTTGACACACAGAGCAGAAATGTTCGTAATAAAACTGAGCAGTTCCTGCTGCAGATTGTAAAAACCGTGTAAGACTTCTCTTTCACAAAGAATATGTTGTGCCCACTCAGAAATTACACTGATGGTTACCAGCCCGTACAGCCAGGAGACTGGAGACAGAGTGATTGGTTATGATACAAAAGAAAATGAAAGGAAGTTGCATGGGTTCTGTTGTTAATGAATTCTGTGTGGTTTCATTTTTTTTTTCATCAAAGACTGAAAAAAAAAAATCAACAGTTTTTATGTCTGTCCTGGGAACTTTCAAAACCTAAAGGCAACGTGATACTAAAAAGGAAATTAAATTCACTAAGTCAAAAGTAAAATCCATACTAAGAGCAGAAACTTTGACATTTCAGTGGGAGACACATACATTTACAAAGATTAAATTGCTCTTATAAATTGAAGATGAAGCAGCAAATTAAATAAATCAGCTGGAATAAATCCATGAAAGAGCGAGGAAAGTTGAAAATAGCACAAATAAGAGTCTCCAACTTCCCAAAATGAATAGTTAACACAAAGCTTTAAAGATTCTGTGTGAATTTTGTTTGTGCACCTTTCATTTCTATTTTAATAATAGGAGAAAAATGAATATTTTTATAGCTTACTTTATCTTAAATTTTTTTTTAATACTCTGCCAATCATAGAAGCTCAAAGAGGAAATGGTTTCTAGTTAAGAAATACAGTAATGTGCTGTTTTTAAAAGAAAAAAAAAGCTTTCAAGAGCTTTAATGGAAATATAAATCACAGTGCAATGGAAGTTTTTAGCTACTGATTTACATAAGCCATGTCTAAACTGCAGAATGTAATCTCTGGAAGAATATATAGAAGAATCCAAGCTAAATGGATAGGGAAGAAAGGCTGAGTAACATTTTCTGAAAGATAATCTAGTGCACTTTTTGTAACCGGGATCAACAAATCTTGAGCAAGATATCGAGTACCAACTACCTTATATGATTTATGAGTAACCAGTACTTAGCTGAGCTGCAACTTAAATTTGAAACCTAAAGGAAGACATCAAGCTGAAGATTTCACTGCAAAATGAAAATCTTTTCCCACTTGTATTGGAAAAGCCTATACAGAAACACACGAGCTTATACTACATAGCATATGCACAGCAAACTCCATATTCTCAGCAAGTACTGAACACCCACACACAGACACACACACTTGCTATTTGAAATGCGGCAGACTTGTCCTGTGATTTCAAGGATAAACTAACATCACTCAGCTCTCACCATGTGAAGAAATTAATCTCTTCACCCTCCAGCTCCCACCCTTCACCTTCCTTTCCATATTCCACCTCAATCATGATTGAGCATTTGTGGAGCTACCAAAGACCTGAACTATGGAATCAATCTGATCTGCAACTTTCTCAGGAAAAAAAAAAAAAGAAAAAAGCAAACAAAAACCAAGCAGAAGAAATCTTTCCAAATGATCATTAGTTATCCAGTTTATTGGTTTGATTTACATGTAATGATATAAGTGATGCCTACGAAGAAGTCATGTTGATTGTCTGGGAAACTGCAGTGGTATGTACAAGAACAGAGCTACAGAGATTACACTTCTGGAAGGTACTGATCTATTGCAAAGTATGATACGATTACGTACCACCTGCTGGCTGGCCATGCTTTACTCACCAAGTCAAAAAGCTCCTGAAAGTCCCATGTGCAAATTCCTGTAGATGTGTATGCGAAAACCAGAGTTACAGAAGAATGTATGCTGATTAAAACAGAAATAAAAATTGATTCTAAACAGAAATATTGGGAGTTCAGTATATGAATATGACAGATTTTAATTGAATAAATTATTTAAATAGTTTGGAAAAAAACATATACATATTTAAAGTTAGCTAAAACACTCCAATAACAGTAGAATTTTCAGGGTCCTCTCTCAAACAAATTAATTACATACGTACATGACTTACAAACAAAAGAATAAAGATACTTAGCATGGGGCTTTTTTGTTGTTTATTTGTTGCTATTGTTTGTTTTTGAGATGAAGACTAAGACAGTCAAGTTTCAAGTTTACAAATCTGAATTTAGTGTCTATGTAAGCATTCATGTGATTTCTACACATTACTGATGGCATTAACAAATTTTCCACTGTTCATCATTAAATGCTTCATTTCTTGAATGCCTACATGTAGTTATTTATGTTTAAGCATCAGTTCTCCCAACAGAATTCCAACTTTTAAGAAGCAAAATCTAGTTTTCATTAAGCTCTAGGATGACTGCCAGCAGAGAACATGCTTTTTCGTACAGTAAGAATTATACAGTAACAACAACGTGCAGTTCCATTTTGCACTGTGTTCTAGCACAAGTGCTAACATTCAGATAAAAGGATGCTGTTCCAGGAACTTATGAGGAAGACACTTGACACAATTACCCTAATAAGTTCTTAAGAGAGAAGAGTCCAACTCTCTTATCCTGCTTAAAACAGCAGCAGTAGAGCAAAGCCCCTCTTCTATCAGGGACCTCCCTTTCACCTCTCACATTTTCTGATAGCAGAATGGAGCTCTTAACAGAAGTATTTCTTCCTCTCTGCAGCCACCACTATCATAAAACAATTTCAAAACAAGACAAGAAAGAAGATAACTGCTGCAGGGAGATTCTGAGAATGATGATGTACTATTGTCAATGTGAAAATCCACAAAAAGAAGTACTGTAGATGAAACAAGCTGCTTCCAAAATGTCTGGTTTAATTGACAAGACCTTGTGAAATAGAATATGCAGACAATCCATGCTGTTTTGAGGATGAAAGAGGTTCAAAGTAACAGTTCTTACACCACACACATGAAACACTGATATATACTTTTGCACCATAAGCTTACAGGAAAAAAAAAAAAGAAAAAAAAGGAGAATTTAGAACTATGGTCACTTTAAAAAGAATTCCACATTGAACAGATTACTGCTCTGGCAAACTAAGCTAAGCTTGCAATCTTTTAAGTGAACTTTACATTAATAACTCTTTAAAGTAAAAGGAAGTATATGTTCATTTCTAAATAATAATAAGTACTCTTATGAGTAAGATTGATTTTAAATTGCAAACTCTTCTTTATTAAAATGAAGTTTAAAATAAACAATATGAAATAAACTGCACGCAGGTCCATCTAAATCACTTCATATTGTGGTAACTTGCTCTGCTTAAACATGGTAGGGAAAAAGATAGTTAAAACTCTTCAGACTCTCACAATGATACAAATACAACGAAATACTTCATCTTCTGGAAAGTTTTTTATGATTCTCAATTTCAGCAATCCTACTATACTGTTTTATTCTGTGCTCCTGGAAGGTTATCACCTATCTTTCCCATAAAGTTATTCATTTCACACCAGACAACAGATACTGCTGGATTTCATGGTCCCCAACAGCAAATCCTAATACAAAAATAACAGAAGGACGTATACAAAACTCAGTGGAGGCAAGCTGTACAGAACCATCAAATCATGTTCTAAACTGTGACTCAAAAGCCTAAATGTAAGCACGTGGGCATCCCTGCCTAAGAACATGACTGCTTACATTGATAACCAAAGATAATAAAGCTCTTCTCAATTTGAAATATGATTAGTGACAATGAGTTAAAGGCTTTAATGGTCATTTACCCAACACAATTCAGATGCTTCATCTACACCTACATGATTTTGACCAATTCTGTAAGAACAATTTTTTTCACTTTTTTTTTAAATATAATGGGATCATTTTTAAAACCCAGAAGCAGCAAAGGAAACAAATATTTTAGTCTGACTGACAGTTTACAGATCTCACACAGTAAGGGAATGTATTTTAAACAGATGACTCCCACTACTTTTTTTTCTTCTTAAAACTATAAATTGCACCATTTGTAACAGTAATCAGTTGAATAAATTCGTGAATTTCACTGAAGACCACAAGTTTTTCTCAGTCAACACAAAGGAAATGTTGTCCTAGGCCAGAAGGCTATTAACACCAAAATACAAAATTTAGCGGAAATACTTTTCACACGGACATGGTTATCTTTAAAATTCTCTCATTAATCATTTTTTCCTCCTAGAAAATCGATTTCAGAAGAATAACTGTACACATCTCACTCATTATGCAAATTTTACTCCATTCACACAGATCATTGATGCATTTGCTGATCTTAGACTACTTACAGACTGTTTGTACTCCTGAGGTTGGAAATATACCCACTGCAGCTTCTTTTCTACATGACAGATTAACATAAACCCCTGCAAAGAATTCTGAGGCATTTTAAATGTTCTGGTTTTGAAAAGCTGTTGCCTCTTATAAGCTGAAATTGTATTTTAGCTTCATCTTTGATCATTCTGTAACAGAGAAAAGAACAGGCATACTGCCTTTAAGCCTGGACCTGCAATGACTGCAGAGTAAAAGCATAGCAGAAGCAATGACAACTTAGCTCATCATTCATTCACTTTCTTTTCTGAATCAAGCCACAATCAACACCTCAAATATAAAGAGAAGGTCCAAAAAAGGCAAAGCAGATTCCAAATTCCCTTCTTTCTTTGAAACAGTGAACACTGCTGCAATCATCACACCTGAATATTCATTTTCCTGGGTATTACATAACTCGACGTGAGAAACATGAAATAAAAATCTCAACTATCACCTAGAAAACTTTTAACAGTAGATAACACAATGTTAAAGGATTTGAGTTTCGCTCAACAGAATATCACTTATCAAAAAGAGCTTTATGTATTCTTGTCTATTAAAAGTGCATTGAAAAAAGTGCAGAAATGTCAGCACAATTGCACTGGGACTCAACTACTTGAATACTTCTGCAAATCGAAGCAATTTGCCTGAAGTTCATGATTTTGATACTCAGAAATAATGGAAAATAAGTAAAAAGAACACAAACAGGAATCTTTGCTCAAAAGATGAACAAAAGACATTTTTTCTATCAGTGAGTTATGGAGATTTTCAGAGAAAGAATAGCAAAGTGGGCTACTATCAAGATTAAAGGGAACATTATCAGTGGACCTAAATTTCATTTTAAGCATATAATTCAAAGAATTATTGACAAAAATGCAGAATAGACAGAAGCACGCAGCATCTGTGCTTTTGTACAGTGCAGCTAATGATGAATAAATGACTAGATGTAAGAAAGCAGAATTCATCTAGAATATTTAATACCTAAACTTTAAAACAAAAGCCATTTAGTTCTCTTGTCACCGAAAAATAAGTCACCATGCTTTATAAACTTAATTTTAATTGGGAGTAATCAGAGATAACACCAAAATCAGCTTCTGTCCTTGATCTTCCATGGAGTTGGTGACAGAGGGGTGATTAAAAAGAACAATTAGGAAACTCTCTATCCATTTATACAAAATATATATTTTATTTTATTTTTTTCACTATATGAATTACTGAATTAGAGGAATATATAACATCCTGGACAACAAAGCACATTTTCTGGGAAGGTCTAAGGTTACCAAATTAATGCAGCAAAATTACCAATGGATCAACTTTTACAGAAATGAATGCATTCTCATATATCTTGGCTTTCCTAGCTGTTATATCACATACTAAAATATCAACTAGCTGGAAGAGCAAGATGAAAGGAGTGAGGATTGTATTTAGATATATATAAATACTTGCAATACTTGAAAAAAAGCTTGAAATAAACCAAGAAGAAATTCATCTGACACTGCTCCTTTCCCTCATTACTCTGCCCTGTGATTTCAATAGATTGTACTGACCTAACTCATTTGTCAAAGCTCAAATCTGGATGCCATGAAATCAACTGGACAAAGATGGTGCACTATAAAACAAAAAGGATTTTTTGAAAACCTGTAACCCAATCAGCTAGAATTTAAATATGTAAGAAAACTTTGTACATCAGCCATTGAAGAAAATAAGACAGAACTATATGATCTGTTTCCTATTAGTTTGCATACTGATATTTAGTTCAACTCTGAGCAAATATAATGAACAACAGAATTAATCACACAGATAATAAAAAGTTCTACTGCATGTAAGTGATGCTCTAGACATTCCTTGCCACATTTTACTTTCATAACCATAGAGCCAGTGATTACTTTATTATAATAAAACTATTTAATGCTAATATGGAAGAATGGATAAAATTATCCACAAATAAAGATAGGTAAAATCCAGAAAACTCACAAGTTCTCTAGGGCTAATTTCACAGAACTGAAATACAAAAGGAGATTAGATGAAATACAAGAAATAATCAATGCATGTACTTTTGCATCTTCGATCTTCCTTTTCTCCAAACACCTTCCCTAATGTTAATTTCCTCTTTTTTCTTTATGCTGCCTACTGGAAATATGTAGAAGCCCACACACTCTGTAATTATCTTGCTCTTTTGCAAATTTTATGTTATGTTTAATTGTAGATGATGCATACCACTTGAATGACTTACAACATCTAAAAAATAGCTTTGTCCAGTGATTCCGAAGAATTAAATTAATATATTTGACATCAGCTCACACCAAAATTCCACCCCAGCAGTAACTACTGAGAGTCTTGTAATGAAAGATACTAAACATACAGGCATTAAAAATTAGCAGGTAAGGATTACTGGTTGCTTTTAAAAAGCTATGCAGCAACTTTTCTCAACTATTATCATCAACTCAATGACTCACAAAGGTTGAGAAGATAATTAATGTTGTATCGATATTTTAAAAGTCTTATTAAATAATCTCAGTATTAAGATTCATGACAGGCTGACAAAATAGTAGCACTGCATATATATGGCTAAATACTGAAATCTATACAACTAATACAGACAAATATAATGACCCTTTATATTTTTATGAGATTATTAATTAAGTTGATAGGGGAAATTTTGTAGGTATTTTACACTTAAGCCTCTGTAAAATGGGTTATATTAAGATACTGAGAGAAAATTAGCATAGCACAAAGAAAACAGACTATAGCCTCAATCTCAGGTTTATTATTCAACAGTATATGAATACATCTAATTTCACTTTATTGATTATTTCATATCACAGAAAGGTCTTCTATCTTCATAAATCTAGATATGCATTAAGCTGAAAGTTTGAATCAATTCATTTTATAAACCAAAACCACCATGTAATGGATGTATTTTGGATGTGCGTCCAGTTTTGCACTTACTTTGTAATGCATTCCCAACACTTGTAATACATTTCCCTTAGTGCCTGCACAAAATAGTTAATTCCAAAGACACCCAAAATCTACTTTAAAAATGATAATAGTTTGGGATACCTGAAAGATGAAAATTTTCTACAGGATGTCAGAAATTCACTTCCAAGAATGACCAGAGTACATCACAAACAGATAGTCAGCTATTTTAAATGGAACTAACAGAAAAAACAAAATGTTACTTATCTATCCACATTGTATATTTTCTGTTCAGCTATATAAATCCTTCTATAATCTTCTACTATTGCTCTAAATGCAGCAATATGTTTTGACTCATACACAGAAGAAGCCGCCCACATAGCACTTCTGAGAGAGACTTCTCAGGCAGAAAACTCTTTTGTTCATTATCAATGCTCACAATGCTAAATTAATAATGTAGAGCAAACCAACTATATACATCATTTTTCTGATCAGAATAAAGCTCTTCTAAAAGGAAACCAGCCTTTCCATACATAATGAGTTTACACTTGATATTATCTAAACAACAGATTAAATTGTGCACCACATATTCTCCTACATCAGTCTCTGTAAGGTCATGCCGTTTGTCCAACAAAAACTCATAAAATGAAGAAGCCTATCAATTTCGCTAATTATTTCCCTAAAAATTTGGAATATTCTGTCATATTTTGAGACTGAGAAAATAAAAAAAAGATTCCCCCCTTTTGTCACCAGTTCTCTGCCTCCCCCATGCTTGTGTTTAACACTGAACAGGTTTTTTCACAAAAGAACATCCAGAAATGTGCCAAACAATGTCATATGTTTATATTCATACTGTTTGCTACACATCTTGGAAATTCAGTCACATCTTATGAATGAATGAAGACAAACACGATGACATAGTGGAGGATACTGGGGAAAATCAATGTGTTTAGGGACATAATTCAGTTTAACAAGAAACATACTTTCTCAAAGTCTTTGCTTAATGGAAAATGCATAGCAGAGCTACATAGAGGTGTTTTATTGACCACCTATAACATCTAGTTATACTGCTAAAGAAAGTTAACAAAGACTTCATGTTTTTGAGGTTAAAGAATGCCAGCAGTGATGGCTATTTTTACTAGTGCCTTAGCTAAATTCTTATGCAGGTAATTACATTTGACCATGTTTGTACTTGAAGCACTACTGTCAGATCAAACACTTCCATGATTCATTCATAGTAAGTTTTTGTCTTCAATACTAAATAAAATCACTACAAGTTCTCATGAGATCACCAGCTTTCTCTAAAATTCTTCTCTTCATTCTCAACAACCAAATGTGGGCCTAAAATTATTTTGATTCTATTGACAGTATTTCCTCATCAGCTTTAATTCTAACATTCTGCACTGTAATGCTATTCCTTCATTTGACCTAGACAATCAAGCCTTTTTATAGTTACCACTCTAAAAGCAGCCAATTGAAACTGATACTGCTGTCATTTTTTCAGAACATGAGAAAGTATTTATTTCTATCATTTATTAATTACTCCTCAACTCTACGGGAACATTTAATGAAATAGCTATGCAGTAAGTCCATGAAAACAAGATACTATAGTGCCCTACTTCAGTATATTTTAATGCATATGTTAGCATTGTGTTTTCCATAGTAGAATCTGTTCCTTTTCTAGGCTGAAAGATTTTTCTTTTTATTTTTTTTCTCTTCTCCCTTTCAGTGATGTCTACTCAATGTGAAGCTATAATCCAGGACAGATACTCATTTTCCTTTACCACACACCAGCAATTCAAATGTTTCACACTTCTGGGTATTTTCACATATTAGAAATCAACAAGCCCCTTCAAATTAATGTTATTCTCACATCTTGATGAGATTTGCTGAAATTCCCAGTCTATTTACATGTGATTATCTTTGTGCAATTTGCATGCAACTAACGACATACAGCTTGCTCCTATTTTCAGACTTTAATAGAGTTCATTATTTTCTAACTGGAACTTACACATAGTGCAATTATGATCCTTTAAGCTAACTGTGTGGTTCACTCTAAGTCTGCAGTACCTCACGTAAGTGCCATATGTGTCAAATCCATCACACTTACCTTCAGCTATCTACAAGATAGGCTTGTCTAAGCTACTCAGCCAGATCCTTCATCCAATTGACTGGGACAGACAAGCACCAAAAGATTGCAAATCATCCCAGATATAACTGATGTCTTTTAAAACAAGATAACTTGCTCGTCTTGTCAATTACAAAGGAGGTATAGATGGCTACATTTTATCAGAAATCTCCTTTTTAGACAGATACATTTAAATAAGATATAATCTAGACATTACATTGCAAAAGAAGGAATATTTCTGACAGTAAAGATATCTCAACATCCTCAGAATGACAAAGACCAAGCAGCCAGAAGTTATTTATTATCAGCAGACCTAAGTTCAGATCAGGAGCTCTGTTTGCACAGAACTTTTAACTATTTTGCTCTTTTCATATCATGACACAGCACCCCTACAATGGCAATACTTGAGACTATAGGTTTGCCCTGGAACATTAGTGTAATAAAGCTAAGTCAATGAATTGCTAAATACATTAGTTGAGTATTTTAAAAGTTCAGAAATAAATACGATTAATGAGATAGTGCAGAATTCTGCTGGATATTACAGCTTATTCTGCGCATTTATAGTTTATGATCTTCAAAAGAGAATAAGCAGCAGCATTCTCAGCAAACATTAAACAGCCTTCTAAAAAACATACTGAAATACAGAAAGGTGCATGCTGATATAAACTAGGTTTTAGACCAGGATACTGCCAAAATCCCTGCAGTTGATGATCCTTGACATCCCTTCCAACCCCAGCCATTCTATGATCCTATGAACATCCCTGAGGGCTGGGTAATATGGAGGTATGGTAAGAAAAAAAAGCACAAGAAACTTTTCCTGAGAATTTGAACAAGTAACATCACAAAGCCAGATGCTTAGTTCTGAAGTCAAAGCAAGGAAAACAGATTTTGATGTTGGCTTAGCCACTTGTTTGTGATTTGACATTAGATTTTTATTTTTTATTAACCAAATCTATACCCAGTCCATAAGAACAATAAAAGATACCCTTGAAGCTGATTCTTATCAGATAAACAGCATGAAAAGACAGAAATAAACTTATGTTTTGCTTTGCTTATTGGACTCATAAATACTGCTTTTTGTTGCCTCCTCTCAAGTCTGCGATCAAAAGACAGAATACTCTTGGCAATAATAGATGTAAAAAAAGAAAAAAGAAAAAAAAAGCATCAGCAGCCAACAGAACTGTTGCTGTGTAGTTAGTATCATTTTTCTTAAAATTTTTATTTTCAAGGAATATATGCTGCTAGCTGGAAAATAAAACTTCAGAAGGAAGTAAGGTATTTTATTCTAATTTTAAGAAAAAAGAAAGGAATCAGAAATGAAATTACAGTTATAAATACCATATGCAACTCTCAAGCTTTATTAGTGCCACACAATGATAACTCTTCAAAAGTGGAAAAAAAAATGTATTATCTTATTCTGCTCCCATCACATTAAGATGAAAAATTACTGCGTTTTTAACTTACTGTGCCTCTTCTGATCATGGTGCTTGGGTTTTTTGCTTTGTTTATTTTGGGGGGAGGTGCACTGCTGTTTGTTGATCACTGCCATTTTTTCACAGAAACATTTCTTGCTGTGTTTTGGAATTTCTGTTTCCTGCTGCTTACAAACAATTATAAATAGCTTGAGTTAAAGGAATTTGAAACATTTCTCATATGTACCTTAGGCAGATTTAAAGTATGCAGAGAAAGAATGGATTTACCTTGTTTTCATAGCTTTCTTTCTTGAAGCAGACCTGGGAAAGCCCATGCTGCTTAGAACTTAATTACAGAAAGAAAAAAAAAATCAGATATTTCTCAGTAAAAATGATCATTTAATAGCTTGTTCTTTACACAGTTCCCGCTTTGGTACCATTAGGAGTTACACACAAGCATCAAATACTAATTAAGATGAAAAACTTTCCTTCTTTTTCTGTCAGCTACCCTAATGATCTTAGATTTACAAATAATGTAAGATGAAGTGAATAAAACATAAAAAGAGTTTCCCCAAACAGTGCCAAGAGCTGCAGGCTGAGTAAGATGCATCAAGACATCTAAAATATTTAAACAAGTACTGGTATTAAGATATAAACGTGTTCTTCTCATCCAACGTGGAACACTTTAATTCAATTAAGTGGCAGACACCTGGCTAATATATGTTGATCTTTAGGTTTGTATACCATTTACATAGTTTTCCACATTTAGGCAGGCAAACATTTGCAGTCAAGCAGCTTTGTACATTTGCAGTCACCATACAGACTACATGTTTGGGGTTTTACTTCATTTTATTACACTACTCCAGGCGAGCACATTTGCATTAAACAACAAACTTAATAATAGCTTAAAAATAATTTCTGAAAGCAAAAAGCTGCAGCATAACATCCAACGAATTACTACCAGAAAATAATTTTAACCATGAAATCTGACAATGAAGATTCAGCCTGCTGTATATGTTGAGTAAAAATAGAAAACTACCAACCTGTGAACAGCACGCACTTGTGCCCTTTTCCGTCTCTGCAGGTTAACAAAAGGAACTACCATCATTAAGGACATAAGTGCCTATTGTCAAAAATCAATTTTAATCTCAGACAATGGTGCAGTTCTTTCGGATGGAAGACTGAGTTAACAGAAAATTAAGACTGGAAGAGAGGGAGATGATCCAGCCTAGCCTTCTTCCATTGATGCAGAACCAATAATATTTCACTTATTCCTGGCTATACTTTGTCCAGTTTGTTCTTTACATCAAGAATGTCACATTTCCACTTCATCCTTTTTTATTTTTCTTTTTTTTTTTTTCCTCTACACTAATTAAACTCAGGTTTTTCTGTCTTCATCACAAAGCTTTTTAAAAAACACGTGGAAACTCTTTTCCTTCACCTTTAATCTCTCCACTCGACCAGTGTTACACAGGATGAGCTTCTCAGTTTCCTACATTCTCAGTGCGACACACGTGAGGACTTGAAAAAAAGTAAACTGACCTTTCATTACATGAATACACATGAATACAATAATGTATTCACACATGTATGATATTAAACAATTTGGTTTCTTCTAAATTTTGTTCTCAGAATTGTCTACTTCTCTTATAAATATGTTAAAAATAGCATCTACTCTTCACACCCCTACCCACAAAGTTTTTCTAAATGCCATTAACTTTCTTCCAGTTCTTCCACATTACACACAAATTCAATACTGCCCAGATTCTTCAACCACTTATTTCCTGTAATCTTGGAAAAAGAACTCTGACCAAAGGCTTAGGAAAAATCAGAGAACCCACTTTGAAGATAAATCATATGGGTATGAGGAAACAGAAACCCAGTCTCTGTATTTACAGACCATCTCAGAGAAAAAAAAGAAATGCAACCTCTTTTATACAGGAAATTAGATTATGGTTTTCATTGACCTGATTGTGTAAAGAGATATACATATATACAACAAACAATTTGTAAACAATATGTAATATTCCTATCCTCCTCCATTATATCAGAGACTAGATGTGATGAGGTGCATATTATAAATAGCATGCTAGTTTTAACATAAAATACTAGCACTATCTTTTCAAGTTTAAGTTCTCAGAAATAATGTATACCAAGATACACAACAAATAGCTGACAATACTATATACAGCAGTAGCTAAAAACATAAAAAGGGACAGAAAAGTTAGGAAGATCATTGCTAGTTTAGATGAGTAAGATATAATAAAGAGTTTGCAACTCTTTATTATAGTAAAGAGTAGCATTAAAATTATATTAAAATAAAGGCAATGGTAAGGTTTTTTCTGAACAATACTACCATTATATTCCATTAACATTTTCTTTTAAGAAAAGATAACTTGAAATTATTTTCACCTTTTATTTTTCACCTGCTTTTGCATTCAGTTATTTTTCTCCAATCCATATGAAATAATAAATTGTTTTTAAATCACCACAGTGGCATACTAAGTCTGATTCTTATGACACTTGTTATGTGTCTACTACACATACAACTACAGAATTGATTTCTTCACTGCTACAGCAAAAGTGAATTCAATATATTCAGACTAGTTGGTTGTGTATCTTAAAAACCACACCACCACAACAGAGTGGATTAATATATGATTATATATGTGGGTTTTCTACAGACAGATTTATGTCTATACACAATGGTATATTATCACACTGCTGGAATACTGTATTAACATTATGGCTCAGTGACAATTTAATTTAAACTATTGCTTAAAAGATGGCTAATAAGACATTTTTCAATATGGCAACTAAACTAATGCAATGCACATTGTATGATGATGGTCAGTAAATTACCGCTGGGGGATACATTATGGCAAACTGATACAATATTTATTTATTCAAATTTTTTAACTCTGGCAAAAAAAAATTCTACAGGAACTCAAACACCCTGGTCAGTCCAGAAAACAGACAGCACTGGCCACAAAAAGCCAGAATTTCAATGGAAAACAACTTTTTCTTTTTTTGAACAAACCACGCATCTCTCCTTCTTCAGGTCTCTTTACTCTTAAGCTATGGACAAAAAAAATCACTGGAAGCAGAATAAGCCTTAAAACACAATCAAAATAACACACAAAAAACAGTAAATATAAACTATTCCTAAAACTACTTATTGGTTAATGCAAACAATATATGGGATACTAGACTAAGCATTATTGTCATCACTACCCAGGCAAGGCATGCAGAGCCTTTCCCCATAAGTGCAGGGAAATCATCCCTTACTGCTACCTGGAATAGCTCCTCAGTGGTGCTGATCTGCTATCTTCTGCCACCTCCATTTTTCCCTTTATGTTGGAATACCTTTTCATGCTGATGTGTCTGTCTTGAGTTATTTATCACTCCCATCTCAACAATGCTGTAGTCATCTCAATTTTACCTTCCTTATCTTGTATTATTGTACTCTATAGACTTTTTTCTCAGCTCCTTGAATTTAGCAGTTTCTTTAGAATGCTAACCATATTAGAAATGGGTTGTGGATCTTTGAGCATGGCTGAAAACTGAGAGAAAGAAGATGGGATGAAGAGTTTTGGAAAGTTCTTTTTCCCCGTGCACAATGTGCCTCTAACTGAATCGTCTGTTTCTATAAGCAGGATGTAGAGCCCATGTGGCACCTGCAGCTAAGGAGTGCATTCCAACTTGGCATCATTACCACTGCAGACATATGTATGCCTTTTTTAACTGTAGGCACGGAAACCCAAAATAGAGGGATTAAGTCTGTAGATATTCAGCAAAATAATGACTACCTTTCAGGCACCTTAGTCAGAGAACAGAATCCAAAACATGAAGGCAGAAATACACGCAGGCATAGAAATTCTTTTCATATTCATGTTCACAAATAAAACAAGGTGCTTCACAAAGGCAGTCTAAAAACCTGCCTTTCTCACTGTTCGAGTGACAAAGCAAAAATTGAAAATATCCAACTGATGGGATAATTAAGTGACCTCCTGGAGAAATTTATCTTTCTACACCTACTGACTGATTTTAACAACACAAATGTCATAAATTCATAGAATCATAGAATGGCCTGGGTTGAAAAGAACCATAATGATAATCGAGTTTCAACCACCCTGCTATGCACAGGGTCGCCAACCACTACACAAAACAAAAGAAGTTTCAGTCTTAATTATTAAGATATTTTCAAACATACAAAATTCAATATTTTTATTATTTCCAGATAGTTTTGCTTTCTGTACCAAAATTCCCTTTGTAACAAAATGTTCCATGTATCCTTTGTGAAGCAAACTTTAAAAAAGGAAGAAAGGAAAACACTGAAAAAATAAACTTATTAACCTATCTGTTCCAAGGCACTATGCAAAAGCAACACTTGAAAAGGAGAAATCAATAGATATTCAGTAATTTCATGCATGCATATTTCATGAATGACTATTCAGTTATTTCATGCATATGCAGTCTAACCACTTAATACATTCTGATTGTGTATTTGAATTTCTGTGAGAACTACAAACAAATTTTCAGAACATACACACTGAGGTCTGGAATATTGATTCTTTTTTATTAGATCAGTCCTAAAATTGTTTTTATCCTCTTGAAATGGAAATATAAACACCTTGATATTTTTCTCTTTCATAGAGGGTCAATGACCTCAGATTTCAAATTATTTCATAATTAGAATATAAAAAAAGACTGACACTCCTGTGATGAAACAAGATAATTAGACACATGGAGGTACAATATTTTTAAATATTAGGCTTTTTAAAAATATTAGGCTTTTTAAATATTAGGCTTTCATGCAAGCAAGACTGTGGAAACAGCCAAGCATTGAAAAATTGTTAAAACTCTTGCTCTGACCTTGAACTCAATCTGTCAGGTTATTTGTCAAAAAGGCCAAAACTTCATACAGACAAGATCACTTAGTCAAAATACACTTCAGGAATTAGACCAGATACTCTGAGAATTAATGTTATTTGTCAACAGCTTTCAAAATGAGTGATACTAAATGGAAACTACATACACATTTCCAAACAAGTCACAGTTGATGGTTTGAAGTATGCATCATTTAAATCAATATTAAACCAAAGATATGTCCCCTCAAAACTGTGAACTCTACAGGTAAAAAAGAACATCCTATCACTCTATTTTCCTACACTCGTTACTACCACTACAAAACTCTCAGCAAGTGCCTATGCTGACAACTAAAGGTGCCATTCAACAGCATATAAGCTACCTGACACACTGCTGCCTTTCAGTAAGTCTTTTTTCAGTCACATTGGCAAACAACAATTTTTTTTTATTTTTTTTTTTTTTTTATGATACAGGAGGCAAAGTGAAAAATTGGCTTACATGAAGTAGAATGAGTTTTACTTGCGAGTTATTGACGATCATGTTTATAGATAAAAGTGCCAGCCTTCAGATTTCAAAAGATTATACAAAATGAATTCTACACCTTCTCCTAATGTAGTTCTCAGAATTTTCTCCTGAGGGACCTGAACCAATCAAGCCAAGAAATCATACTACCTCCTAACAGTCGCTGCCTCTGAGGGAGAAAAAAAGTGCCTTTTCATAATCATACAAATGTGCACCTTAATGCAATCACTGGGTTCTCTCTTTCTCATGTGCTAGAAAAAAAAAAAAGAAAAACTAAACAAAAGAATGTTACTAATTTACTCAAAGTTACACAAAAAGTCTAGTGTTTAGTGTTCTACACTTATTAAAAATAGACAAGATTCTTACAAATATTGATTACTGGCTTTTATGTAGAATAAACCACTGTTTTCAATTTAGAAAAAGAAATTATGCTAATCACATTATTATAGAACATGCTGGCTACCAGTTCTTCTAGCTTTCATCTAAAATAAACATATTTCTGCTTGGCTTTTTGCCTGATCATCTGCAATCTGCTAAATCTTTTTAAGCAAAGAACTACAAAGAAAAGAAAACAATCCTAAGTATCGCCAAGTCAAAGCAATAGTTACCCTCTATTTGACTTCAGTGATGTGTCATCTTAGTTACCCACACAGGAGAGCTACTTTAATTGCACTACTACACATATTAAGTTACTACGTTACTCGTCTAAGTTTTATTATAATAGTATTAACAGAAAATTTTCTAACTCTGACAAAGAACGTGAAAGTCAATAGTAATCACGCAAGTTTGTTTTTCTGGATCCTTACATCTTTTTTTCTAAGCCCCTCTGAAGTACTGAAAGGCTGCAATTATGTCTCCCGCAGTCTTCTCTTCTCCAGACTGAACAAGCCCAGCTTCCTCTGCTTCAGAGGAGAGGTGCTCCAGCTCCAGAGGACACTCCTTTGCACCCGCTCCAACAGCTTTCCTGCGCTGGAGGCTGCATGTTTGGACGCAATACTCCAGCTGGGGCCTCACAAGGCAGAGCAGAAAGGGACAATCATCTCCCTCACCCTGCTCACCACCCCTCTTCTGATGCAACACAAAATACAGTTGGCCTTCAGGGCTGCAACACATACTGCTGCCTCATGTCCAGCTTCTTATACTCCAGATCCCCCAAGTCCTTCTGGATAGAGATGTTATCAATGAGTTCCTCTTCCAGCCTGTACCCCTGTCTAGAATTGCCAAGACCAATGTGTAGCACCTTCACCCTGAACTCGCTGAACCCAATTCGTTTCAAATGGGACCAACTTTAAGTTACTTGTACATACAACGACTTTTGCTCAGAATATGGACTGTTTTAAGTCACTTTCACTAATATAGCAGAGATGGTCAAGAAAATGGCTGTTCTCCCCAGTTCTTGGCCACAACCTCACTACTAGTGAAAGTCAAAACTGTCTGCAAAATTGCCCTTTATTTTCAACAGCTGGACAAGCTTGTCTGAAATATGTGACAAATAAATCTCAAGGTATCATTCTCTAGACATAAAAGGCAGATCCATCCTTTTAGCCTATATCTCAAAAGAAGAAAGATAAAGAAGACAGTTCAAAAAATTTCCATCTGTGGGGAATTCATTCACAGTAGGCATATCACCAAGAATGCTGATAAAATTCTCATGTAAATTCACTGCGCAGTCTGAATAATACAAAGAGAGCACTCCCTCCCTCCCGCCTTCTCTTTCTTGCTTCAAATGATATGTTGTTAACTCATCATAACCCATGTAACCAAAAAAAACTCATATAAAACTGCTTTTCAAGTTCAGCATAGTTTGTGGTATCCTTGGCAAGCTGTTGTGCTACGAAAATCTACACTTCCAGTGAAAAGCTACAAAATGAATCAAATAAATTTGAATTCACTGTGGAAAAAAATGAAATATGCATTATTAATACAGTCTCTCACTGGAGAATGTCAAAAGGAATTCTACTTATTCAAGGACATAACCATTTAAATTGGAAATATGAATTGGAAAATAAGTGAATATTCTATAAAGTCTTTATTCTTGTTGCCAAAGATATATATATATATATATATATATTCTGCATCATAGATTACCTAGTTAAAAATAGATTAACAATTTTTCTTAGTGTATTTCCCATTCCTAAGGATTCCCAATTCAAGAATCACTATTTGAGAGAATCACAAACAAGTTTTAGGGTGTCACAATCACTCTGTGCTGACTATGCTAAATAGGAAACATCTCTCCTGTAAATAAAGAAGCATACTTATGGGAAAAAGAAATAGTGTTACAGAAAAGTTTAGAACAACAGGAACACACAAAATTGTCCATTTTAACAATAAGTAATGCATCCATTCTTGCAACTTCTGTATTTGTCCTAAACAAGGTATAATTTTCATGTAGACAAGATAATTTTGGAAGCCTTTTACAAGGGAGGCTGGCCTAAGACCGTAACTCTGCTTTGTTCATAAACCGATTATATTGCACATCTTTATAGAATAAAAAATACCACATTTAAAAACACACGAAGAACCAAAATCATTTCCTGACAAACCATTAAGTGCCAAGTGCTACTTAGCGTTAGTATAAGTAAACAAGAAGCAAATTTTATTGGCCAATGATCATCTCTCACCTACAGTGCTCTATTTTTGACTATATGACGAAAATAAAACGAATGCCATATGTCAGCAGGATATAATATAGCATGTACAAGAAACACCCAAAGATCTTTCCAATCGAAAAAGAAAAAAACACTCATACAAACAGTGCTGGAAAACTTGTGTATGACTGTTTCCCTTCATGCATTTGGCATCTCTGTGTCTATACTGAACTACTACTTTAATTTCCATTTTTGGTTATGCAAAATACAACAATCAACTGCAGTTGTGAATTTTGCTGTGAAAAGCACAGACAGCAATCTCAGTTTTCTCCTAAGTGCTAAAAATGCAATTAGAGTGAAAATCTCTAGAAACTCTGTTATTTCCATCTTAAATTGAAACGCTAGAAAGGGATCACCTGATCCATGTTGTTTGTGTACTACAAATGAGTTCCCTTCTAAAACAGTGAATTTCCACATTTGTGCTAGAACATAATCTGAGGCTGCAACTTACAACTCCCTAAGGGAATGATGTCAATTGGCATTTTAAAAATGAATTCAATGACCTACAATAATACGAGTTTCATATGCGCAATATTTGTCAGTAGGCAACATGGGAGGTTTAGAATTCATTTAGAGAGTCCAAGCTTTATAAAGGCAAGCAAAAATATTCTTGAACTGTTTCCTTTAACTTGATAGCTGCCTTACGGTGAATGTAATATTAGAACAACAAAAAGCTGACAACATGAAAGGGATATGAATATAGTAGGATCGACATTAAAAACAGGAAGGGAAAAAAGAAAAAACATTCCAGGCAGTACATGCCCATTTGGCTACATTACTGACCAGATACAACATTCAGAGCTTATGAAATTTTGCAAATCTTCTAGGAACTATAGAATGGTAGTTCTCAGATCTGTTTGCATAGCACATTTTTGGTCACCATAGACAAAATTTGCAACCATAAGCAGGTCTCTGAGGACAGAAGGTTCCATTTAAAAAAGGCTTAATATCCAGTCATGCCAGCACTCTCTTTTTCTGGCCCTAAATTCCACAGAAATGGAAGACAGTGAAGATGACACCAAGTTGAAAGGAAGCGTTGATCTGCTGGGGGGAAAGAAGGCCCTAAAGAGCGATCTGAACAGGCTGGACTGCTGGGCTGAAGCCAACGGGATGAAGTTCAACAAGAAAAAGTGTGCTGGGTCCTGTGCTTCGGCCACAACAGCTCCAGGCAACTCCAGGCTACAGGCCTGGGGCAGAGAGACTATAAAAATGAGTAGAAGAAATGAACTTTGGGGGTATTACTCAACACTCAGATGAACATGAGCCAGCAGTGTGCCCAGGTGGCCAAGAAGGCCAATGGCACCCTGGCTTGTATCAGAAGTAGTGTGTTGCCAGCAGGAGCAAGGAAGCGATTATCTCTCTGTCGTCAGCCCTGGAGAGGCTGCATCTCAAGTACTGTATTCAGTTTTGGGCCCCTCACTACAAGAAAAACATTGAGGCTCTGGAGTGTGTCCAGAGAAGGGCAATGAAGCTGGTGAGCGGTCTGGAGCACAAGTCTTATGAGGAGCAGCTGAAGGAACTGGGATTGTTCAGTCTGCAAAAGAGGAGGCTCAGGGGTGACCTTATCGCATCTCTACAGCTACCTGAAGGCAGGCTGTGGCAGGATGGGGGTCAGCTTCTTCTCCTATGTAACTAGCAATAGGACAAGACAGCATGCCCTCAAGTTGTGCCAGGGAGATTCAGATTGGACATTAGGAAATACTTATTCGAGAGAGAGTTGGGGAAGTGAAATAAGCTGCCCAGGGAGATGGGGAAGTCATCATCCCTATAGGTATTCAAGAGACATTTAGATGTGGTAGTGAGGGCGTGGTTTAGGGGGAAATATTGGTAATAGGTGGATAGTCGGACTGGATGATCTTAGAGCTCTTTTCCAGTCTTGGTGATTCTATGCAATGTCAGAAGCAGCAGAAGCTTGTGCAGATGAACCAAGCAAGAAGAGATGCAGTTTGTTTTCTGATTTCTGTTGTAATAAATATCAGCTGTCTTCTGAAACAGCTTTTTCAAGTGATTTGCAGTTTCATGAAGCATGTTACCCTACGCCCATTATTGTTGTTTATCAATAAAACAGAATGGAAGAATGGAACTGGTTAGGAGTTAGCTATAAATATATGAAAATTGAACATTCTAAGCAAAAAGAAAATAGTGATACAATTCTAACACATGTGAACACTAGAATATTCAACATACTCAACATTTATAATGAAACCAAAATATGAAGAAGACAGAAGCAGAAGAGCCACTACTAAAAGTTTTAAATGGTTTGACTTTGAAGTTTAAAATCAACCTTCAAACATTTAAATCAAACAAACAGGAACCAATGTTTTTAATTATAAAGCATAACAACTAAATCTGAACAGACTACCTATGTTAAATGAAGTACTTACAGAAGCAGCTTGGGAGTAGTGATTAATTCCATGAAAGGAGAATATAATGCGTATTGTCATCTTTCATGTTTTATCATACAGAGCCTGAGGCAGCAAACAATTCAGAAAGTATGTAATTGCCATCTGTCCTTCAAGGAGAATCTTCAATTCCAAATAGTAATAAAACTATTTGAAATGGTAGATAGGCATTATTTTTAATTCCTATGCATCATTTATTGTCACTGAGCAAATATAATATTTTCTTCCTCAAGGAGATAAGAACAAAGCTTCCCATGCAGCATGCTTTGCTTTTTTTTTCCTATTCTATATACAGTTCAAATTCAAGGAGCCTTTGCCATCCCACACTGTATTTTCTGCATAATACCAGTTATCATTGTGTCAAACATATAACATCTGATTAATATTTAGAAAATTAACATTCACAGTAGAATTAAAATACTTTAACTAAGTACATTAGATCAAATAAAGCCAAAATTAAAGCAAAATAGACACCATCACAGAATAATTTAAACAAGAATATATTAATGTAATAAGACAGAGGAAAAAAAAAAAAATCATTTCCCAACTAAGAATACAATTTTTAGTTACTATGTTCTTTATCCAAAGGTCTGGATCTGGCTGTACAGATCATTTTAGTCAAGAAGAGTCTATTCTATCAACTACACCTACACTTGCAGCAGAGGTACTGACACTTTCTGTTTTATTGTCACACTAACTTTTGCATTTTCAGAATTATGAACTAATCTTTTTTGAGCAGCTAGCAGGCAATTCTTAATTAGAATATGGTATGGGGCAGCATCTTACTACATCACAGACCCTCAGACAATAAGCTTACACTTTAGTAATATTTGCTATTTAAACATTTTTTTCATTATCCCCTTACATTAAAAAAATCACATCCTTACCTAACACCAAACTGGAATTCATGCAAAATTATGTGATCTTCATTAAAGAAGACACTTTAAAAGGCCTGGTTAAGTCCCTGCATAGTCAGATCTACATTGGTTGCTGCAAAAGTAATGTTTCCTATGCCAAAATAATTATATATGAGGCATTACTTTCAGAGCAGCCCTCATAGCATTAACTCTACTTTAAGTAAATGTTTGGACCACGTAACTAGTTATGGAGCTATAACTCCATAGTTAAGAACTGCACTATTTTATGACTATCGTAACTAAAGAGTAAGGAAGACAGACACTTAAGATCAAGAGAGTGCAAAAAAATAAAAAAAAATAAAAAATAGAAGTGTAGCAACTAAAGGCCAGGAACAAACCATAACTAGTGTTAGATTGGCGGGAAGAAAATTGGGTGGGTATCTGACTTCTGCATGGGACAAGCTAGAATACACAAGTTCAAACTTTAAAAATAAATTTCACTTACAACTACTTTTTCTGAACTTTTAACTATTGACGAATTAACCAGTTTCCAAACAGTCACATTGATGATACAAGCTCTGAAGTGAAACTGCAGTAACCCCAACCGCAACCCCAAGAAGAGATATTTTTCAAAGACTGCAAATGAAATTGCAAGGAGTGAAAAAAATTCCTTGAAGAATCTCTTGTTCAGTTTAAACTAATAAGTCAGACTTATAATTAAGGCTCTTGACATATTTCATTATAAAGATCAGATATTAATTCAGTGCAGATAACCAAAGCTGCAGGTTGGAGGGCGAGGGGCAATGATACATCTTCACACTCAGAAAGAGTGGTGTATGATACAGCAGGCAGGAGGTACAAAAAGAAAATGCTGAAGAAAGAAAAATACAAAAATACTTCCTTCAGCTACAGACAAAAATCAAAAATGTAAAAGAATACAATGTAAAAAACTTCATTCAGAGAGGAAATACTGCCAGAAATAACATAAGACAAGAAACATATGAGATACAGAGCCATAAATAACATTTGCAAAACAATATACAACTGCAGGTAATGCAGCCAAGAGCTGCCAACTCAGAGCAGTAGAAGAAAGTTACATCTATCAAGCACGCATATGTACAGCATATCAAAAAAGCAGCAGATACAACACTAACAGTCTGCTTTGATGCCTGCAAGATCTAACCTGAAAATACATCCTTCTTAGAAGAAAGCATCCATGAATTTAGAGCTGGATTTATCAGATATACAATATCAAATAAATATACCAGATATATACAGGTATACAATATCAGATAAATGTTATTTCTGAAAATACATTGAAAACTTAACTTTAATCAAAATCCTGATACAAAATTGAGAGCTTAGAACAAAGAATAGGCTTTATAAATAAAGCCTATTAAGCCTATTAAGCCAATAAAGTTTAGGCTTTATGACTCCAAACAAAGGTAGCTAAAACAGAGCTAAATAAGTGGTGCTTTTTCAGTATCATGATAAGGAGATAATTCATAATATTTTTTTTCTGAAATTTCAAAAATGTTAATGTTGATCAGTGAATATCAGTAGAGACAAAAATGAAAGTAAAAACCCACGTTCAGACCCACGTTTACAGTTACTGCTAGGCAGTGTTTTACAGACCAAGGCCAATCACAATGAAGGACACAAGGGGTTGGGAGGCAACAGAATTATGGCAGGTGACTTAAAGGGGCCAAAGGGATATTCCATACCATGTAACATCAAGAGGAAGGAGTTCTGAAGGGGAGGAGTTTATCTCTCTCTCTTCTGCTGCTTGGGAGGCAAGCTGGGGTTTGGTTGAGGGATGGAGAACAATTGCTTGTGCAACACTTGTTATATGCATTTATATATATATATATATATGTAATCATAACTATTTTCCTTTTCTTTGTCTTACTAAATAGTGTTATTTCAAGCCATGAGTTCAACTTTGTTGTTTTGCTTTCTGTTTTTTGTTTTTTGTTTTTTTAAATTATTTTATTCTCTCTCATCCCACAGGGATGAGCTGCTGGAGGGGAGCTCTGCGGAGAGGGACCTGGGTGTCCTGGTGGACGACAGGTTGGCCATGAGCCAGCAGTGTGCCCTTGTGGCCAAAAAGGCCAATGGCTTACTGGGGTGCATTAAAAAGAGCGTGTCCAGCAGGTCAAACGAGGTGATCCTCCCCCTCTATTCTGCCCTGGTAAGTCCTCATCTGGAGTACTGCATCCAGTTCTGGGCTCCCCAGTACAAAAAAGACAGGGATCTCTTGGAAAGAGTCCAGCGGAGGGCCACAAAGATGGTGAAGGGCCTGGAGCATCTCTCCTATGAGGAAAGGCTGAGTGAACTGAGTCTGTTCAGCCTTGAGAAAAGAAGACTGAGAGGGGACCTGATCCAGGTCTATAAATATCTAAGGTGTGGGGGGCAGAATGGCGAGGCCAGACTGTTTTCAGTGGTGAGTGGAGACAGGACAAGGGGAAACGGACATAAGCTGCAGCATAGGAAGTTCTGCACGAATGTGCGCAAGAACTTCTTTACAGTGAGGTGACGGAGCACTGGAACAGGCTGCCCAGGGAGGTGGTGGAGTCTCCTTCTCTGGAGATGTTCAAGACCTGCCTGGATGCCTACCTGTGCGACCTGCTGTAGAGAACCTGCTTTGGCAGGGGGGTTGGACTCGATGATCTCTGGAGGTCCCTTCCAACCCCTACGATTCTGTGATTCTGTGGAAGGGGGAAAGTGAGCAAACAACAGTGTGGTGCTGAGCCACCTGCCAGGTTAAACTACAACAAGGCTGCAACCTGTTCTCCCACTGGCCATCTCATTAAACCTAGGCTGAGTTGTCCTGATGCACATCCTCTCTCAGTGAAACAGAGGGCTGGAAAACATCTGAGCAATGTGTCACAATAGCTGCGCAAGACACAATACTTCCTTTCTCACAAATCATGCTTACAGATCAATACAAGGAACACTCCAGAAATAAGGAATAAGGTGTCAGGAAAGAAAGAGGAAAGCACTTTAGGACTTTTGCTAAGGAACCAGCATAGAGAATAGCTCTTCCTTCTGCTAGATACCACTATTTATCTGCTTACAAAAAGAAAGAGATGGCTAGGAAACAGTAGAGCTGGAAGGTCCTGCTGAAAACATCTGTACATTATTATGACAAGAAAAAAAGGTGGATTGGCAGAAAAGTATCATAGAGAGGAGGTGTATTTCCTGGTTGCAAAGGTAATTGTGAAAAAGAGGAAAAAGCAACGCAGATTGGTTTCACAGTAAAACATCCTTAAAGAAGGCAGAAGATTTAATCAAATTCAGACAGGTTTATGTTACTGGAATACCCAAGGTATTCAGCAAAATGTTTCCTTCACAGATATTATTTTATATGGCAACTGAAACAATTATAGTAAATAGTTGAGAAGGAAATTTAAAAAACAAAACATGAAATTCTCCAGGATAAATCTCTCTCTGATGAGGAACGAACTTTCCTCATATTCTTCGCTACAGAAATAATACAAAGAAAGAGAGAAAGGAGAGAAAAAGGCGAGAGTTTTTTAAAGTCTAAAGTAGGCTGTCATTCCAAATATAAACTAAGCTGAAAAGACATAGTAATTTTTTCCTTATTCTGCCAGTAGAGGTAGCTTCTTTACTCTGTTACTTGTTATATCAGTATCATGAAACTGCAAGAATAGTTGCTCTGTGTAATTAAGCAGACATGCTTGGCAGCTTAACTGCTAATTAGAAGGAACTGCTTTAAGTTTGTAGAAGTTGTTGCCCTGGATCTTAGTGAATCAGCCTCCTTCTAAATTTCACAAACAACAATGGTGGTATAAAGCTGATAAATTATTATCGCTTGATTTTTTCTCTCCACATATCTTTCTTTAAAAAAAAAAAAAAAAAAAAAAAAAAAAAAAACGGAAGTCTATTATAGTACTTCATGGTGCTTCTGAGCATATGAGGCTGCTAACTTCTGCAATATTCACTATACTCAGTGTTTTATAAATGCACAAAAGTATATTTTGATAGTATGTTATATTACCAGAACAGAAATTTAGCCCAAGCAGCGAAAAATATGGTAGCAGAAATGTTTCAGACAACTGAAATCCAACTGGCAAAAGGATTATAGATACTATTTTCATTCAGAAGGCATCCTAAAAAATCTATATGCAAATCTATAATTATATATATATAAATTCTTCTTTTGGATATGCAACATTTACAACACGTATCTGCTTTCACATAGAGATTCCAGTTACTATTTATTATACTTTAAACAGAAATGTGTCTTATTTAGCAGGAAATCAATTCTTGCCCTTAATTCAATCAAAGCACAAGTTGTCTGCCTAAAAAGCAATACATCAACTGTAAATTTATGGCTCAATATGGATACCAGCCCACAGCTAAAAATTTGCAGATCTATATAACGAAGCACCTTAAAGACTTCTCCTGGGTAACGTATAACCAGAAGTCACTCTCATAATTCAGCACACACTATGGGAAGAGCTATTACAACCACGTCTGTTCACCTTTTTTGGTCCAATCCATTTTCAAAAGAAGCTGTGCATATTGTCAACATAATGAATGAAATCACAAGACTCCTCATAAATTTTAAAAGGCCTAAGGGGTTTCTTCACCTTCATGTGAAATCTGAGTACTGCATGCTTATACTGAAGTGTTGTGCTGCTTTTTTTTTTTAAATAAAATTATACATTTTGATGAATGTGCTCTTTTATTAGCTACATCAGCATTCCGTAGAATGTCTCAAAGTGAAAACATTCGGTAATTCAATAGCTTCATTTTCTTAGATCAGTCCACCTTTACTGTATAATTCCTTCAAACTGCACTGCTGTTTTGATTTTTTTTTAATATAGTAGAAGCTCTTCCCATATATCTTCCATCATGCCTTAGAGATTCTGAATTTATTTTAGTATGAAGAACACTATAAAAAGAAAATATTTTTTTAATGTACCATGAAATTCCTTAAGGAAGGGCTTTTGTGACCATTCTAAAAAAAAAATTCCATCTGAATTCTATTAACAGAGAAAGAGCATCGCTTCATTGTAAATACAGGATAAGAATACTGCATGTCATCTGTTCTGTCAAATATAGTAACTCAGAATATATTTTATTCTTGGTAAAGCAAATGTACCCTAGAATAATCCTTTTATAGAAGGCAGCTCTGCTGGGCTATTTTTATAACTGAACTAGAAAGCAACCAAGCGAGTATGTCAGTGTTGGTCAGTTCGATATATTTAGTAAAACACAACCTTTATTCCTTTCACACAGCAGTATTCATTATTGTGATGACATTCACTCAACAGTAAAAGGACTGAAAATATATGAGAGGCTGCGTACTTTTAAGGCCATACCAATAACTGTAAAAAAACAAAATGCACAGTATAACAAACAGTACAAACCAGATTTACTTAAGTGTAAAGACTACTATTCTCTTCAATACACACTGCTCCTTTACCTAAATGATTACAGTTTCCACTAACGTACAGCAGCAAAATTTCTGTCAAGTAGTTGAGTGCAACTCAACCACCTTACAGCCCTGTACCATATTTAATAGAATACAAGCCTTATGAAAGTCCATAATGCAACTCCATGGACCTCCATAAATTCACATCAGTAATTCCATGGAGGTTCTTCCAAGTTTCTTGCCATGAGTGGCCTTCAGTTTGTAATTCCTTATGCTTACTTCACAGCCTATACTGCACTCACCAACAACATTCTCTATTTAAAAATCTAAAAGCTTTCTCAGATGTCTCAGAGTGCAGTTTTGTTTGTTATTTTCAGTAGAGTTTGTCAAAGGAATAGCAAAAACATACAAGAAAGAAGAAATTAAAAGGCATTATTTCCTTTGATAGATTCACTGTTAATTGCTTAGCCTAAGAACTTCATTCACTTCTAAAATTGATCAATAAACCATGTTAAATACATGTATCAATAAAGGAACTAAGGGTCCAAAGTTCCCAATATAGTCAGTATCATTAGTAGAGCCTGAATGTTAACATGGCATAGTCAGCAGAATTCCCTCAGCACTGGAAGGTTCAGAGGCTATCTCTACGTTGTACACCACAAAGGCTGTAAGCGAGGAAAGGTACAAAAGATACCAATACTTGATCCAATAAGTGCAGGTGGGGAGCATCAGGAAGTGACCTTTCAGCTATATATTCAAGAAGGCTGTAAAACAGTAGTGGTACGAGCAGTCGCAAGCCATGACTGCCCAGGAAATACTAGTGCTTGACTACACCCCTGCTACTGAGAAGCTGAAATAGTATAATGCGTGCCCTTCCCCACAGGGGATGACTTGGGATCAGAGCAACCGACACAATCTCAGTGCTGTAGCAGACAGAATTACAACAATTGAGAAAGAGCAAAAATTGTGGCCAGGGAAAGGAAAAGCCATAGTGTATGCTGCGCTGAGAGTAGCACTGTTGACAGCTCAGAAGAGGCAGCTGATTGGGCAGACCAGTGATGAAATGGTTAAATCCTTGCAGGAACAACTGAAAACCCTGCAGAGCCAATTAACTGCTGAATGTAATACCACTCAGAGACTTCACGTGGTGCTGTCAGGTGCAGCAGACTGGGAAAAAACTTTGTGGTCTCAATTAGAAGTAAAGGAACAAGGAACAGACTTTGACTTAGTCTCAGAAAGTGAGCCAGGATTTTCAAGTCCAGCTCAATCAACTGATAAACAGAGGCAGGATTGAGGACCCCTACGGCTGATTAAGGAGTTAGACAGGGAAATCAGAGAATCCATGACCCAGGAAGAAATAGTTCAGGAACTGTTAAACTATGGCAGAACTGGAATCACGGGGAGCAATGCTAAATCTAAGCTTGCCATTAGCATTTGATGGACGACCTGCCTTTAGTATCATTAAAAAGTGAAATAAACAGAAATAGCCCCTAGCAATGAGCAGATCCCTCAAGAAAGTAGAAAGGTGGAGCTCCATGGCTAGTTCCAGAATTTTAAACTATCTACGTCAATCCAGTAATGACCAAACTGCTCTACCTGTTCGTATGACAGGAGCCCAGAACTATCATATCCTGAGTTACAATGTCCTTAGGGACTATTGGTGTTTATAATAACCGCATTACTGTTTTTTATTTTAAAGATTTTGTGTAAATCCAGACAGTAACAACATGAACTCCTGCAATTTATGCTCTAGGCTTACTATCTTTAAGACTATAATGCTGGCAACTAAACAGGGGGAACACCCACCAGCCTGCATGAATACCTGAGTATGGTTAGCTCAACAAACGCGTAACTTATCTGCTTTAGTTTATCTGGTGAATGGTGAGTTGACGATGTACTGATGACAACTTTTTGATGAGTACTTACATCATTCTACCTTCCACAAAATTATATTAAGAAATTTAGACATTTATGCCACAGTCCTAGAGTTGCATGACATGCGAACCATATCTGAATATTTGACTCCAGAAGCTTACACTTCTCAATGAGCAAACATCTCACAAGTGGGAATGTGTCTTAGTTTTCTTAACTGTACTGATCCAAAAGTGAATATAAAGAACAGACAATTGGTGTGTAATAATACAATGACTATAAGCGATGCCAAGGCACATTTAATCCTGCCTTTGAGGTACTGTTTTGTGGAACCACTGCTTACACTTCTGTGCCAGCAAATTCTACAGGTAGCTCCCATTCAGTTGGTAAAATTATTATTCAGTTATGATCTGAATGTCCTCCATAACCTAGCTACAAGGAAAAGGTTTCCAGACACACTCTAGATTGATTCTTGCAATACTTATTCGATTTATTTTCTGATGGGAAGGCATTACGATTAACGTTAAGGTTGATGAGGGTCCCAAGATTGGTGGTACATCATAGAATGGCTTGGGTTGGACCCAGGGACCTCAGGGGTCATCAAGTTCTAACCCCCCTGCCACAGGCAAGGCTGCCAATCACTAGATCAAGTACCAGATCAGATTGTTCAGGGTCCCATCCAACCTGGCTTTAAACACTTTAAGGAATGGGGCATCCACAACCTCTGCAGGCAGCCTGTTCCAGCCATCATCACTCTTTCAGTAAAAAACTTCACTGTGACATCTAACCTGACATAACTATGGACAGCTGGAAGATGTGTCACGCAATGTTTTATCTGTGGTACATTGGGAATTGTCTCAAGCATTTACAGAATAAGATAATCTCCCTGATAATATCCTAAATGCCAAAGATACAATCAGATGAAGGAGCCCTGTGGAGGGATTTCCTCTGTCCAAAACTCCATTTGCTGCAGATGTTTTGATTACAAACCTGTTTATGGTGAACACTGCTGACGACATAACATCCAACTGCTAACATATCTCCTAAAGTAGAACTAAGGCTCTATCATACAAATACAGAAACACAGAATGGCTTAGGTTGAAAGAGACCTCAAGAATCAAGTTTCAACCCTCATGCCACAGGCAGGGTTTTGAACCACTAGATGAAGCACTAGATCAGATTGCCCAAGGCCCCTTAAACACCTCCAGGGATGAGACATCCACAACCTCTTTGGGCAGCCTCAGCACCTCATTATTCTCTCAGAAAAAAACTTCCCTCGACATCTAATCCAAATCTCCTTTTGTCTAAAACCATTCCTCCTTGTACTATCACTATCTGCCCTTATAAAAAGTTGATTTCCCCTCCCGTTTATACACTCCTTTTAAACACTAGAAGACCGCACTGAGGCATCCCCCCAGCTTTCTCTTTTCCAGGCTAAACAATCCCAATTCCTTCAGCTTATCTTCATAGGAGAGGTGCTCCGGCCCTCTGATCATCTTTGTGGTCCTTCTCCAAATGCTCCACATCTTTGTTGTGCTCAGGGCCCCAGTCTTGGATGCCAGATGGAGCCTCACAAGGGCAGATAGAGGGGACAATCACCTTTCTTGCCCTGCTGGCCATCCCTCTTCTGATGGAACCCAGGGTACCAATGGCCTTCTGGGCTGCAAGAACACTCAAGACTCATATTTAGTTTTTCATCAACCAGGACCCCTAAGTCCTTCTCAGCAGGCTAATCTCAAGTAGTTCTTCTCCCAGTTTGTATACACATCTGGGATGACCTCAAACCAAGTGCAAAACTTTGCACTTTGCAAATCATTAGGATTAAAGGGGGCCCTCCTTTTGAATTTAAAGTCCCCTCTGGATGGTGTACCTTTCTTCTGTTATATCAGTTGTACCACCCAGCCTGGTGTCATCATATTTTCTGAGTGTGCACTCATTACTATCATCTTCATCACTGATAAAGATGTTAAAGAGTATCAGTCCCAAGACAGACCCCAGAAGGACATTGCTCATTACTAGGCCTCCACCCTAACATAGAGTTGTTGACCACAACCCTCTGGCTGTGACTTTCCAACCCATTCCTTATCCATCACATAGTCCACCCTTCAAATCATCAGGCAGCAAGTGTTAATGTAGTTCACTAGCATTCAGGGATGGAGCTTGGGCTTATTCAGTGGCCAAACACCTATGAAAAAGTTCAAGAGGCTCAATACTAAGTACTTAATTAAATATATACATTTAAATTAAAATATTTATTTCAATTCATCATCTCTGTGAGAATTTCAGCATTCTCCTTTAAACTCATGTCATAAAACACAGCTTGAAAATCCTCTTAGATCAATGTGCTGAGAATCTAATTAAATCAAGTTACTGAACTGTATCAATAAACAGTGGTTTTAATTCTGTCAACTTAGTATCGCTAATGCCATCCATAAATTTTGTCATGTTTACAAAGAAAGCATGAAAAAGTCACAGTTTAGCTACATAATAAGTTATTCTCTCTTGTGTGACTTTAATGGGCTCTGCTAGGATAACAGCAGCCAGACAATTTAAAATTTTCAGGCTTCATTTTGTCAGCATCTGTGATCCAAGGGGTCATTCATTAAATTATGGCCTTTTTCCTTCTGTGTGATTTAACAGCTAGTAAGGAAGAAAGGCATAAAAAGAAAATACTGATGAAAATACAAGTAAAGTAAGGAAGACACCCATATTATTTAAATAGCAGTATGTATAATTCACAGGATGAAAATTTCACTGCAATACTTAAGAATCCTCTTGGTGTACAATCTCAAAAGGAGGCTCCAAGATGCATTAAGAACAAAAGGTGTTACCATGAAATCAAAGATGAAATTATTTCCCAGAATAAGTAAATTCTGTATATAAAAAAAAATATGTTAAAACACCTGGTGAAACAAAATCAATTAATTTCAATACTATGTATCTTGTTTAGGAATAGAGGAAAAACCAGACAGAACTATGCTTTTTTTCTAAATTAAAAACCATGACATTTATTTGGCCCATTATTCAAAACAGATTTTCTGAGGTTATTAATAAAACTCATTTTTGAAAATGCTTATTTTTCTCCATTGACTACAGAGAAATTCTAATGAGTAGGCTTGATTTATGATATCTAACTATTAAAACAATAGAGATGATTGAATGCAGAACTCCTGCCCTTGAGGCAAGAAATAAATCTATGTGGAGTTTCTTGAATGAAGAGGCTCCTGTCCAAAAGCAGTATCCTTAGGCATGACAAAATATAAATAAGAATAAAATAATGGTTTAGAGGTTTCATCCTTAAGGCTTCATTAGATTTTTTTTTTTAAATGAAAAATTAAAAAGTCAAAGTATGCTATGAATAGAAAAGAAATTTGCTTGTGGGCCAAATTAACAGATAAACTGCGAGTTATCAGTGCTGCGAGTACTGAAGTAGCAATGTAACCTGTTTATTTAAAGAAGTCTGCGTTGACAAAAAGTTAACAAAATAAAACAAAAATACAATGAAGATAATCACATTGCCCAGGGAAGTAGCTGAGTGACCATCCTTGGAGGTACTTTAAATGTACATACATGTGGTGCATACAGACATGGCTTAGTAATTGATTTTGTGTTCCTAGGTTGATGTTTGGACATGAAGTTCACGGAGGTCTTTTCCAAACTAAATGATTCTATGATTCGATAAATCCCCTTCAGCTTATTATTATCCTCCTGAATACAAAGATGGTCAGAAAATAACTTTAGAGAGGTATCTGATTTGTCTGTCAGAATTAATTTTCTTTTAAATGGGCACTAAGTTGAAAAATCCCTCACATAAATTTCTTTTTCATTACTAAGAAACTGAATAATTCCTGTATCTTACTAGAAGTTTGCCATTCCATGTGGAGGACCTTTAGTGCTACATGCATCTTCAATGCACTACAAAAACAGAAATATTTTTTTCAAATTAAACAGTGTATCTAGAGTCGAAACATTTTATAAACAATATATGCAATAAATATATTGATAAATTATCAGATTTAATGAGTGTAAATACCATTCTATGCTTTGATTTTTCTTCATAAACTATAAAATAAATCAATTTAACATTTCCCTTTTTCCTATAAGTCTTCTGATTTTCTGAACTGTTTTATAACATACGGTAGATTTGGACCCTAAGGATAAAAAGTTGAGAGTAATCTTCTGGGCTGCAAATTGGAAGAGCAGGAAGAGGATTACAGTCTCTCTCTTCTCCCCAGCACCATGAAACTCATGTGCTCTAAGGAATTATGACAACAGGGACTTCAAATCTGTTCACAATCTGAGTTCTCAACAGCACCAAATATCACTTCTGCTCTGAGTCATGCAGGGAAAGGAGAAAATAGCTGACTCTCATACATAACGTACACAGACTTTTGCAGAGGACAAGTGATGTGTTGCAGTCAACCTACCACTGGTCACTGTTTTTAAATATGACCTTTGTGTGTCCATAATGAATGCTTCCCATATGGACAGTACAATCCGAAATTAGACTGAAGTTGCTACAAATGCATAACAAGCAATATTTCATTAGTATGCAAGCCTCTTACTTGCCAGAAAGTATATGGTCTATATATTTATTTATTAAAAAAACACAATTCATGCACATTAATAATTTTGCTTTTACAGTCCACAAATTCCTAGTGTGGCTGAATTACTCCCAAAGTTAAAGATCACTGAGTATCAGCTATTCATACTAGTCCACACTTGTTCATCTTTGGCATTTGGATTAAACTTCCACAGCAATTTTCAAAATCATCTTATTCTCAGAAAGCATGTGGGAGACATATCAGGAGTATACAACACAGGAATCATAAAACTGCTGTTATGTACAAACATATATTTGTCATCAGGTAACTTTAAAAATTGCACAGCTTTTAATACAGCTTTTATCATCCTGTAGATAAATTTCATGACAAAAACAGTATTGATCTCTTTTATTTGTTCCTTTTGTCAATTGCAAGTATGAGACAAAGAGAAAAATGGTATTATCTTTACAAAGCCCTTTCCAATACCAGTGATGTTAGTATTAACGTATAAAGCAAGACTGTAACAGGTAGATTAGATATCAAATTGATTATTTATAGCCTGAAGTAATGCTTTGTGCTAATAAGACTAAATCATCTGTACATTTTGTCTGAACACCAGGGGCTGACACATTTGCTGGCCCTGTCAGTAACACGTAGAGAATACACTTGTTGGTGCAATATAATACCTCCTGAGATTTAGCAAACTATACATCAGGATGGAAACTGAGAGAAGCCACAGAGTACTGCTAATATAGGCGTTAGCAGAAATTTCTGGAACAATAGCCCAAGAGGGCTTTAACAAATCAGGACATGAAGAGTCCCTTCAAATTTAAATTTCCCTTGGCAGTTAACTGCTGCTGTATTAGCAAATCCTATGATCTGAAAAACCCTGCTGAGTTGCCTTGCATATAGTTATAACATCACAGAAATCCTAAATACAACCACCTTCACAACATCTAAGCGCTTTCAAATACATCAGTTCATTCGCAAATGGTATGGAGAGAGATATTGTGTTATATCTGATCAATAAACACAGGTAAAAACTGATTAAAAATACATAAAAACAAACACACACACAAAAAAAAAAAAAAAAAAAAAAAAAAAAAAAACCTTTTTAAGTATTATAAAGGAAAAGAAAAAAAAGGAAACTGCATTTGGAATTAACTGGAACAAGGGTAGGCTTCAGAAAAGTAGGCCACAACAGCTACTAAAGTGAGAGCAGACCACAGTCCTCCAGTATTAAGACAACACAACAGCACCAATCTTCACATCGTCTAATGCTTATGTAAACCCCAACTCACTTCATACACGCACAGATCTCCTGCATTCATGCTGCAATCCCTTCAAGGGGATTAGAAAATGAGAACTAAGCAGAGGATTAAAATTAGAAGGTCAGCGCATAAGAATTCTCACAAAGATGGCAACTGAGACAACGCATCAAAAAGGAGACATGAAATGGGCAATAAAGAGCAGTATGCATTCTGAACGAAAGTGATCGGCTGTTCTAATTATCAAAGCTAAGTAGACAGTTTCAGAAATTAAGATATGCTTTTTCTCTGCTAAACGTGCTTAAACATTCAGGGGCCCTTCATGTTCCTAAATCATGCTTAACGTAACACATTTTCATAGATTTCTCCCAGTAAAGACTCCTAACATTATACCTTCTCATCACTGTCATTTTTAAATCAATCTGAATAAGATGCCCTCCTTCTTGGTTAAGATACAGTACTGCAGTTCTATGGATACACAAGAAATACTCTCTGAAAATAAGCAAGCATGCTTCATGCAATAAGGGGCGCAAATGCTAAGGGTTATTTAAAAATCTAACTAATGCTCAATATTATAGTCCACTTATCGTGGGAAAACAAAAATATCAAGCAATATCTCATAAGGTCCCAATAGACCCATGAAAGCTTATTGTTCCTGCAAACTTCTGGCTTGGCAAGGCATTTTAAATATGTTACTATAAACATATGCCAACTACATCAACATATCTCTTCAACTCTTAAAGGTAGGCATGCTGTTCTTTTGAAGTAGTGAGCATATTGACCAAGGATAATCTACATATCTACATTCTTCACAAATCTTAATAAGAAATCACAGCTTGGAGTAAAAAAAAAAAAAAAAAAAAAAAAAAATACAATGAAGACAGCAACTCACACTCTATGGATGCTACTCCTGTACTACAGAGATCTGAAACCATTTCATCTTAAGCTGTTTAGAACAATGAAAGTAAGAGCCTGCCTCATTAATTCATCTAAGCTAATATTTGATTAAGGATACTGAATATAATTTATAATTAAGGGTTCCCTTTTAATTTTAAACAGATAAGTCTTTGAACTCAGGGAAACTGCAAACTATGTAATACATATCTGCTGTAGAAAAAAGTGTCCTATAGGACTGAGGAACACACTGTACATGATCATGCATTTCAGTATTTCAACAGTACCTCTTTACTAAGGTCAAACTCAGCTTCAGTTTAAAAATAGATTGTTCTGAGGGCAGAGGAGATCTTACGCAGACACAAACACCATAGCAGGCCTTCTGGGTGTAGAAGATGCTATTATCTTTTGCTTGCTTGACAGTATACTTCCCATCATATGGCAAGACCACACTAGTCTCATTATAGTTGCCCTAGTTCTTGTAACATCAAAGTTACTGTTCTAAAAATGCCACTAATTTGTCCCTTAAAGCAAATATATAAAACAATACATAAGAAATTTGCCCAAGAGATACCTCTTTTGTTGCCTTAGGATATACACACAGGATATATTGAAACCATAAACTGCATTATATCTTGCATTTTGGATTTAAGTTAACTACAATTTTAAGCTTTTACTTTTACCTCTTGTCATAATTCATGTGAAGGGAAAGAGGAAGATCTGCTGTGAAGGGTCTGAACAACAAGTCCTAAGAGGAGTGGCTGAGGCTGAGGGTACTGGGATTGTTTAGTTTGGAGAAGAGGCTCAGGGGAGACTTCATGGCTCTCCAGAACTACCTGAAAGGAGGCTGTGGCAAGAGTTGGGGGTCGGCCTCTTCTCCTGCATAACCAACACTGAGACAAGAGGGAATGGCCTCAAATTTTGCCAGGGGATGTTCAGGCTGGATATTAGAAAAAAATTCTTCTCTGGAAGAGTGGTCAAAAGCTGGAATAGGCTGCCCAGGGAAGTGGTTGAGTCAGTGATCCTGGAGATGTTCAAGAAAATCTGGATGTTGTACTAAGGAACATAGTTTAGTGGGAAAATACTGGTAGTAGGTGGATGGTTTGACTAGGTGATCTTGGAGGTTTTTCCCAACCTTGGTGATTCTGTAATTCTATGACACCAAGCTGTGTGGTATAGTCACCATGCTGGAGGGAAAGGAAAGCATTCTGAAGGATTTGGACAGATCTGAGAGATGGGCCAAGCAAAAAACATGGAAGTACAAAAAGGCCAAGCAGAAATTCCTGCACACATGCTGTGGCAAGCCCAGACAAAATACAATCTTGGCAACAAATGCATAGAGTAGTCCACACAGATCACACAGAATCACAGAATGGCCCGGGCTGGAAGGGACCTCAAGCATCATGAATCTCCAAACCCCCTGCCACAGACAGGGCCACCAACCTCCCCATTTAATACTAGACCAGGCTGCCCAGGGCCCCATCCAGCCTGGCCTTGAACACCTTCAGGGATGGGGCATCCACTATCTCTTTGGGCAACCTGTTCCGGCACCTCACCACTCTCATAGTAAAGATCTTTCCCCTTGACATCCAACCTAAATTTTCCCTCCCTCAACTTAAAACCATTTCCCCTTGTCCTGCTGTTATCTACCCTTCCAAAGAGTTGACTTCCCTCCTGTTTGTTTAGGATACTGAAAGGCTGCAATGAAATTACCCCGCAGCCTTCTTTTCTCCAGGCTGAACAAGCCCAACTCCCTCAGCCTGTCTTCGTAGGCGGAGGTGCTCCAGTGCCCTGATCATCTTTGTGACACTCCTCTGGACCCTCTCCAACAGCTCTCTGTCTTTCTGGGGGCTCCAGACTTGGACACAGCACTCCAGATGGGGTCTCACAAGAGCAGAGTAGAGAAGGACAATCACGTCCCTCTCCCTGCTGGCCACCCCTCTTCTGATGGAGCCCAGGATACCATTTGCTTTCTGAGCTGCAAGAGCACACTGCTGGCTCATGTTAAGTTTTTCATCCACCAGGATCCCCAGGTCCTTCTCAGCAGGGCTGCTCTCAAGGACCGCTCCTTCCAGTCTGTGTGGATGCCTTGGATTCCTCTGACCCAAGTGCAAACCTCATCAGGTTCACCCAGGCCCATCTTTCAAGCCTGTTGAGGTCCTTCTGAATGGCATCCCTTCCTTCCACAATGTCAACTGCACCACTCAGCTTGGTGTTGTCAGCAAACTTGCTGAGGGTGCACTCCAATGCACTCCAAAGAGCACCAGTCCCAAGACAGACCCCTGGGGGATGCCGCTTGTTACCAGCCTCTACCTGGACATAGAGTCATTGATGACCACCCTCTGTCTGCAACCTTTCAAACAATTTTTTATCCATCAAATCCACATCCCTCCAATCTGAAGATAAGGATGTGGTGGGGGACCATGTCAAAGGCCTTGCTCAAGTCCAGGTAAATGACATTGGTCGCCTTTCCCTTGTCCGCCAATGCTGTCACTCCATCACGGAAGGCCATTGGATTGATTAAGCATGACCTTCCCCTGGTGAAGCCATGCTGGCTGTCTCAGATGACACGCCCATCCCTCATGTGGTCAAGCATGTCATCCAGGAGAATCAGTTCCAGGATCTTCCCAGGTACAGAGGTGAGACTCACCAGCCTGTAGTTTCCCGGGTCCTCCTTGTTCCCTTTCTTGTAAATGGGAGTGATGTGACCCTTCCTCCAGGACCTCACCTGACAGCCATGATTTTCAAATATGATGGAGAGCGGCTCGGCAACCACCTCAGCCAGCTTCTTCAGAACCCTGGGATGCGCGCCATCCAGCCCCATAAACTTGTACACATTCAGTCTTATGAGGCTGTCTCAGACTTGCTCTGCCCTTTACAGTAGTGTGAGGTTTACTGCCTCAGTCCCCACCTAGAGCTTTAGGGATGCAGGGCTCAGGAACGTGAGAAATATTAGAATCCTGGCAGCCAGTGAAAACCGAGGCAAAGAACTCATTCAGTACCTCAGCCTTCTCTTCATCTGTTGAAGCCAGTTCTCCTTTAACATTTACCAAAGGAGGTACACTCATTTTGGCATGTCTCTTCTGACCAATGTATCTGTAGAATGTCTTCCTGTTGTTTTTCACTTCCCTCGCCAAGTTCAGTTCTGCCTGTGCCTTGGCTTTCCTTGAGCTTACAGGTGGATGAAAAGCTTGACATGAGCCAGTAGTATGAGCTTCAGCCCAGAAAGCCAACGATATCTGCAGCAATAGAAACATTAGTAGCAAAGTGAGGGAGGTGATTCTCCCCCCCCTTACTCCTCTCTCATGGGATCTCACCTGGACTACTGCGTTCAGCTTTGGGGCCCTTGGCACAAGAAGGACTTGGAGATATTGGAGAGAGGGGGCTGAGGATATCTCTTACGAAGAAAGGCTGAGGGAGCTGGAATTGTTCAGCATGGAGAAGAGAAGGTTCTGGGATACCTTACAGAGGCCTTAACAGTATTTAAACGGGGCCTACAGAAAAAATGGGAAGAGACTCTTTATCAAGGATCGCAGTGGTAAGACAAGCAGTAATTGTTTTAAACTAAAAAAGGGCGGGTTTATATAGATATAGGAAAGAAATTCTTTACTCACAAGTTGATGAAGCACTGGAACAGACTGCCTAGAAAAGCTGGGGATGGTGACCCATCCCTGGAGGTTTTCCAGGCCAGTGTGGATGGGGCTTTGGACAGCCTGATCTAGTGGAAGGAGGTTTGAAACTGGATTATCTTTAAGGTTCCTTCCAACCCAAACCATTCTACGATAGAACTCAGAAGGATCACTATATGACTTGTGCTATAAAACATGCAAAAGTGCACTACTACGCTGACCAAGTTCTGTAATTGTAAGATTCTGTTTTAATCAAGAAATGCAGAAGCGAATGGCAGAAAAGCACTCTTTCTGCTAAATTCATTGCGCACTTTGCAAAATTGGATCATAAAATAAATTAAGTTGGAAGACAAATCTAAAATAAACTCTATTTTTAAATTTTTATTTCTAGGTTTGAATACATTCCTCAGTTCTTAAAACCAGTTTGTCACCTGCACTCTCAACAATTTTCTTTTCCTAATTCACTGAAGCAGGCAAAAAAAAAAAACACCCTAAAACTGTTTACATCTTAAATTTCTCCTGTACGGTTAACAAGCCACAGGTTATACTTAACCAGATAATTTTTTTTTTTTAATCTCAACTTTGCCTTGCTATCAAGTAAAACAGGAAAATGTTTTCAATATTGCAGAAATTTTCAATCACGAGGAATCATTCCATTGAGAAACCGATTCTTTTTTCATTTTACATAAACTTTTCATTTATCAAGCCAAAGAAAATAGAGATTCAGTAGTCAATTATGTGTATTTTATGCATGGAACATGGTCTTCTGAACCATATCCTGCCTTATAATTAAAACAATTAAGCTTTCTATATAGGCTAATGGTTTATTTACATCCAGTAACTTAAGCAGTTTAGTGTCTTCAGCTTCCAAATTTGTTCTTTAAAATTATGCTTTAATAACCAAAGTTTCCTTTAAAAAAGAAGTTACAAAGAAAAAGTTTCCATAAGAACTACTTACATGAATTTATAAACACTTGAGTCCTCCTGGAGCCATTTCAGTAACTTAAAATGTTACAATCTGCCTTACAGAGATGATACCTGAGCAACTGTTTTGTTGGATAAGATAAAAAAAACTCTGAACAACATAAAAATTCACTTCTTCATATTGCCAAGCTGCAAATTGTACACAAATTGCTATATTTCAATCAATGTTTTTCCCCAGTTAATCCATATTATGGATAAGGAAAAAAAAAAAGTGGAGTTTTCATATGCTACATTCTTACATTTCATAAAGATAGCCATAACAGAAGATAGCTACAGTACTAGGGAGAATATAAGCTGAATGACTAAAGAGTAGCAGTCTATATCTATTCAGCTATATTGGCAGAAGAGGCAAGTCAAGTTCAAATCCATTTAAGTTCAATTTATGAGAGAAATGAAAAAGATTCTTGCAGATTTTCCCTGCATCGAATCATTAAATTACAGTCATGATGGTAAATTTTTCAGGTAACCCCTCTCTTTTCAACTGAACCGCTTCCATTTTTCTATCATATTAAATTGGTTGTCTTCATTTTAGGCAGCTTTTATCTTTTATTCCTGATATATTTCTCCCCTATTCACAGTCAAAATGTTGACCCTGTCTTATGAATGAATCCAGTCAGACTTAACTGAAAATTTACCAAGTGAGCAAACAATTACTTGTGTACTTTTCCAGGCTTCTCTTCTCACTTGGGAACTGTTCTCCAAACACATTTGCAGAGGAGTTTCTTTTACAATAGTACATTAAACATGACCCAGTGTCCAGCTGTCTTCGTGCAGACTGCTACCCACCACACTGATTGTTTTATTACAAGCATCTGCCTGCATCTGCTCACTGTTCCCACTTTGTAGGATTTACAGTCTAGTTCTAAAACCTCTATGCAATCTTAACATTCCACGTACATTCAGCTATTGACACAAAAGACTTCTAAGTCAAGCCTGGGCCTTTTAGATCTTACTGTCTGACTAATATCACTGCCACATCTAGAAAACAAGGTTTTTAGATGTCACAATTTTCCATTATGAAATAAAATAAGCATAAAGAATAATCTGGTAACTAATGGTTAACATTGACTTGCGACTTTGAAGGCTATAGAAATTGTCTCATATCTTAAAAGATGAATTTTTGAAATTCCACTGGATGTAGAGAAGCAGAATAATTCAGGCTCAAAGCACCCTCTGGGAAATATCCACTACAACCATTTGGCCCAAACAGACTCAATTTCAAAGGTAGCTTAGAGCGCTCATGTTTTGGCTAGTCAAGTTTTTATTATCTTCAATGATGAAGTCTTTCTGGCTAACGATTTACCTGTTATGATTGTGCTTTTTTTGGGTCTTAGACTTTGTCAGAATTTTCCTTGCTAAAATCCTGACCACTACCTCTCATCCCTTTCCTGTGCACTTCCGAGAAGAGGTTGACTCCATTTCACATCAATTAATAGATATACAGCTGACAAACACAGTAAGATCCATTCTCTACAGATCAAATATATATGTATGCATTTTAAGTGAAATTTTGTTCAGCTGCACTTTCCAGGAGCAGCTGATTGCACATAAAAGACTAATGTTGCATTCATGAATGCAGCCTAATATAACTTCCCTAGAAAATACAGTGATGATAAGGTTAATTATCATCTTAAACCTAATAATTTGGCATTCCCTTGTTTTTGCCTTTGCTAACAGGCTGAAAAAAACAGAAAACAAGGCCAAGACTCAGCTTATGACATGTAAAAATATTCATGTCCTCAATATACTCAGCATAGGTCAAGACCTATGGTTTTTCTTCCAGCTACACCAATTACATTGGAAATAAATATTTTTGATGTGTAAGCGGAATCCACTTTGTCAGCATATGTACAGATTCCTAGAAGAAGCATTCTGCAGTTAATATTTATGGTTGCTCATAACACAACTGAATAAACTGGCTTAGGGGAAGTTATTACTAAAAGATATGAAGTCAGCTGTGGCAGTATTTAAACTATAATTTACTCAAGAACAAATATCATGAAATATCTTGTGTAATAAGTATCTGTACAGTATTTTCCAGATTGTACACAAAAGAAAAGCCACCTAGCTGCATGAAAGGCTGAAATGCACTTAGAATATTTGTATATTCAAAAACTATAGAAACAAATTCATTTGTTTAATAGCTTATATACAGAATTTCAATCCTTTTATATTCTCAAAGAAAAAAAAAAAAAAGAGAAGTAGCTTAATTGATTAAGAGAAATTACTGCATTCTAGTTTCGAACATTGCTAAATCACATTAATATCCTATGTACGTGACTTTGTTGAAACTTTTATCCTACCACAGATAACAACTTAGCAATGGAGTATGCAAAACCCTACACTAAGGAATTGGGTATTTTTGAAAGATGATGGTTTCATATGGAAAAGAAAGGAAAAGCTGATTTTCAGAGCTGTTCTACAAAAACATTTTTCCATTTCTCCCTGAGAATAGAACTTATTTATAACAGAAGTTGATGCTGCAGTATCAGTATGACCTAAAATATGTATTACATTTGAATCATTCCAGATCCGAGTAAAGCCATATGAAAGCTAAAATCTTAATCCAACCAGAAATTTCTCTTAAACTGAATCTAGTATTTCATCAATTCATCACTCAGCATTTCACAGTTCGGTGGAACTTAAGTTTAAATACTTTGATGCATATCTCCTTCAGCAACCACAGATTAGCTTTCCCACAAGTTCTTGACTTTCAAGAAAAGGAAACTACTCCCAGTAAACTGCTGGTTTATTTGCAGTTTAACAGTCCTCTGAATTTTTAAGCTATCAACACAGCATACTGAAAAATCATCTGAAAATAATTGTCCATCAATACATATCATAATCAACAATATACTTTTTTTGTGCCAGGACAACAATACAGATATCTATGACTTTTTTTTTTTTCTTTTTATGAGACGTTTTATCCTACTGATTAAAGTTGTTCAGTCTGAATTTACTTAAGGAAGTCCCTAAATGAACAACCTATACAGACTGAGCACTGGAATGATCAGCTAGCTGCTGAAATAATCATATTTCCTGCCGCTTTCAGCAATGAGAGTATGTAGAATATTTCAATGACTTGTACAACCTTTCCAGCTCTACTTACCTACAAGCAATGTCAGTCATAAGTAACCAGAAATTATTTCTCAGCTGTTGGAAATGTACTGAGAAAAAAATACGTAAAATATTTTCCTCTCAAAGTTGTCAAATTTGCTTAAGATTAAAGGAAATTTTAAAAAGCTTAGGAAAAAAGTATATTTCCTTTCTGTACACACTACACAAAAGGCATATCATCAGATTCTGCTCAAACTATAGCAAGTTCCTAGCTTCTAAATTATAAATATTTCAAAATGTAAAAGTGACATTTTTGTAAGCCGTGGCAGCTTTCAAGCTTCTTTAGCTCAACACAACCTTAGCAGGGCAGTCAGCCATCACACTGTAAGTCAGACAGTTAAAGGACTAGAGAGTTTTCCAACCAATCAAATAATGGCTGTAATTTCAGTAATATTTCAAGCAGCTGTCCATTTAGTCCCAATATCTTCAAAATACCACTGACTGTTCATGCTCAAGAACAGTTGGAAATCTACTCTATATTGTTTCCTTTTCCATTGAATACAGGCAGGTAAAAATGACTTCATTTGTCAGAATGGTGAGTAGTTGTTTTTACTCTCTTTTCACATCCTCATATGCCTGAACACTAAAAAGCAAAGTAAAAATAAATGAATCAATCAAATGAATGAATAAATAAATCAACTTGAGTTTGAGTTTGTAAATTACTGTTAACAGTCCTCCTTCAGGAGAACATATGTCCTCCTTATCTACTAATTAGCTGTTAACACTTTATCTGATCATCATGCAATTTAAAGATCACAAGAGAACCAGTTTTCTTCCCATCTTTTTTGCTTTCCAAAGAATTACATACATATATATATATATGCACACATATAAGTATTTATATATGTATGCCGATGAAACTTCAAGCATGCCTTGATTTACTGCTCACATCCCACTCTGATTGAGGATTATGTAACTGCAGATCTCACTATGAGCCAAGGAAGCAAAATACTTGAAGTAAGGAAAAGACCCCATGCGTAACACCTTTAGTGCTCATGCCACTGAGGCTTTTAAGGTAACAATTTCCTTTCATTTCACAAAAATGTGTCTTAGTGAACGTTTATGTTACTTGTCTCATAAATACAATTTAAAAAAAAACTGCAAAAAAGCACAGAAATAGTGATTTACGTTTTTCCATCTTAGGCACTATCATAGCAATACAAAGAATCACAGAATACCCCAAGCTAAAAGGGACCTACAAGGATAATCAAGTCCAATGCCTGGCTCCATACATGAACACCCAAAAAAATCAAACCTGCATATGAGAGCATCGCAGTGCTGTCCAAATGCTTCTAGAACTCCAGCAGGCCTGAAGCCATAACCACTTCCTTGGAGAACCCATTCCAGTGAATAAAGAACTGATGAAACTTTCTCACTGCAGTCATTAAGATTAAACTATTTTCTAACTGATAGGAATTAACATTTTATACAGAATTTTTGACAACCACACTTGTTCATAAATTTATTCAAGTTATGCTAACTAAGATTAAAAAGCTGATCCAGGTAGTGGTCACTGGTTATTAAATCTCAACATTTGCTGTTAGAGTAGATATTACTGATCTTATGGTAAGGTTCTAGCCCCACTTGTATCTTGTCAAATACTTGATGTAGACTTGATAATATTATTTGACGTGTGCTGCCAGGATAGAATGACAACTTATTCTTTTTTCATTAGCATTTTGCCACATACTGTTTTCTGCATGAATAAGACTAAATGTTTGCTTTAGTCCAATCAGCTTAACTCAGTATTCAATGTAGTGGTTTTAGTAACCTGCAGTATAGGATTCTAATGGATACACTAATCAATATTCAACAAGCAATTATATTTTTCTTCATTCAACAGCAAGGTACTACCACTGTGCTAATAAAACCAAAGTCAGTCAGAATATGAAGTTCTCACTGGCACTACCTATAATACACAATTCTTCCCTATCAACTAACATTTATTTCACAAATAGACCAGATCACCTGACTGACTTCCAGATCATTAACTTTTTAGAAAAGAGATCTTTCTTTTTAATTATTATAGTTGCAAAATGGCCAGTAAGAAATTCCTAAGTACTTCCATCCATATCTTGCTATTTAGTGCAAAGAATGCACCCAAACTCTCTACTGCCATGACTCCTACAACCAGTTCTTGTAAACCTATTACTTATATACATAGACTTTAAATTAAATAACCACAGATGTAACTACAATAACTTATTTTCTCCACAACTGTTTGGTTTCCACAGCACCACAATAATTGCTTACCTAAACCCATCCTAAGCACAGCATGTTATCCAAAAATATTAATTTTAAAATTGATTTTACATTATAAATACAAGATAAAACAAGTCTTCCTTTCATCAACAGTATTAACACATTCATATCTAATATGATTCTCAGTCTCAGAACAGATTGTAACACAGGTAATAACAGTAAAACTACATATTTGATTTTTATCAGGAAAAGACGAGGGTTTTTTTTCTTCTAGCTGAAGGGATAGAATAGGAAAAGATTTTCAGAGGTCACTGAGGCCCAGCAAGTAAAGTGATTATTTAGCTTCTATGTCAGCACAACCTCTTTTGCAGTGTCCTGCCTGCAAGAAGATAGATGACTTGTTATAGGGACCTAAGTACAAAGAAAAATAGAACAGAAATTGGAAGACTTAAGAAGGTCAAGCAGAGGTGTTCTTAAAAGATAGTTCAATATTTTAGTCAGAAGGAAGGTTTCTTAAAATTAATGCAAGAACCAGTAAATATCCACTTGTGCTAAAGTTCTTTTACAATTACAGCTACTGATTCAAATTCAAGGCAGTTCCATCAATAGATACATTCTCACTGATTTTTATTTTACTAGGCTAGTCTTACTAGTGAAATTACAATTAGCTAGGACTTACAGTATGAATTGATTTTACACCCTTTGAGAACCCCTTTGCTTCTATCATCTGAACAGGTCCGCATTCCTTCAAGAGGCAGATTCTTTCCATTCAAACAGGTCTGACTAAACTTGTGAAATGACCCCATAAAATAATCATGGTAAGTCATGGTAACTACATTCTCTAGTTTCCATTTCTGAACAGATATTAGTGAGAATACAACAGCAGAGACAATTTGCATGTAGTACTTTGATTCTTCCTCTAGAATGTTGATATGCACTGGATTTTTCAAAGTACAAACACACATATAATCTGACACAAAAAATATTTAGTAATTATCAAAAGTAAGGGAGTTTACCAAAAAGCATGCAAGTAATCTTACAGTCAGTGGAAGCAGTTACAGAAGCTTCTCCATATTCTTCATCACAATAGGAGATAGGAATTGAGATTTATTTTTTTAAAACACTAAAAATTTTTCCACATCAAACTTTGATTTTATATTTAAAGCAATTGCATTTCTGAGAATTTACAAGAAACTGATAAAATATACATTTATTTCCTTATTATTACAGCTGTCCCGAATAATACGCATTTTAAATACACTGTCTGTTTCTAGTTTGTTGTTATAGTTCAAAACTTTAGAAGCATTTTAAAAGCACTTAAAAACATTTTAGCATGCAGAGCGCAGTGAACAAAGTGCATTGGTCCTCAAACTTTTTTGGATTACATTACCTTGTTTTTTTTAACACATGAACACACTTTTTATATCGGAAATGGACAGATACCTGGCAATCTATCAAGCAAGCATGTTTCTGCTCTAAGTCACACCTTGTAATAAGTAGAGAAGTAGTATAGTTTCCAAAGTTTAAAATTACTATCTGCAAATACTTGCAGCTTTGAAATTTCATCGAAGTCCTTTCTGTACTGCAATCATTGAACATACTTCTTTGTTAAGAACCTATTAACCAAATCCAAGCTTTCACTTAAGGAAAAAAAAGAAAAAAACATTTTAAATCTGTGATTTAATATTGTTGTGTCTATTTCAAAAGCTTACTGCTTACTTAATCTTTTTTTTTTTTTTTTTTTTTTTTTAAATATACAGCACTAATTTTGCAGTCTTCTACATGTTGCAAGAACTTCTTTCTACATTAAACTGGGAATTTTGGAATAAAAAGAAGATGATTTTACACTCAAGATACAAGGTTTTCAGTAGCAACAAGTAAAAAGAATTGCAGAGCTACAAATCCTTCTATGGCAGCATCTTTTTTCAACGTCTGCCTTTGTAAACTGGAGAAATCAAACTGTCTGTCGGTTAGTTGGCAAAAACATCCATTAATATACAATAAAAGAATATGATCGCCATTAGCATTAGAACTATAGTTGCAGCACACGTGCTCAGGACCTACCTGAGCAGCCCACATTGTGATGCAGACTGATACAACTACAATCCAGATGGCACTCATTTTCAGGACTAAGACATCTGCAAACCTGTAACTCACTCTGCTATATCTGATGAAGTTCAACATATCTGTTGGGATCTACCTCAGCATAGCTGTTACAAAAAAAAAAAATGCTTATTTCACCACAAAAGCTACTGAAATATCAAGGTCTGTCTGGCAAAGATATGCATTAATTTAACTTTTAAAGACAAACCCATGTGCCATGTGACCTCCAATCAAGATCTGAAAGCAAGTAAACAAATTGTCAAAACAAAGAAAATAACACACTATTAACTCTCGGTAACATACTAATGTTAAGCATTAAAGCAAGTGATTAAATTAAAGATGATGACACTCATTTTCCTCAGTTTTGAAGCAGTTTAAAATTCTGAATTCAAAATTACATAACACTGAGGTCTCTTACTTCCAGTATCAACAAGCATGATTCAAGCTAAAAATGTTAACATAGAACAGCTTCTAAAAAGTTGGGATGGGATACAGACATTTATAAAATATTAAACTGCAAGTACATAAATCATCCTTTTCAACCAACTTGTTCTCTCCATTGGTTTTATCTGACTCTGATTTTATACTTTTAAGGACTAAATGCCATTCTAACCATTGTATCTAAAACCAGCTACATGCACATGCATGCACACAATGTCATTGCACACCTATGGTTGTGAAGCACAGTTACAGCTACATCACGTCAGCTGAGATGCAAAGTCAGGGATATGACTTTGATACATGATACATTTCCATAAAGATATAGTCATAATTTAACTCCTAAGGTAGGTATAAGATACCTGGGGACAGAATGCTCACTTGTAATTCACATCAGCAAATATCTGAAATACAGATGTTTATCTTGATTAGACAATGGAGGAAATACTTTTGGATTTCCAATCAGTATTACAACCATAATCACAGACTGACTGACGCTCTTACTTGGGTAATCCGAAGCCACCAAGATTAACTCATCTCTTTGCAAAGGTTTGGCCGCCTACTAACACTGGACTTCACTGGGTTGGGATCTCAACAGTCTGTTTTAAAAATATTCTGCTATAAAAATAGCATCCACTCAAAATGACACATTATTCCCGACAGTGTGAAGAACAACTTAGATAGACCTGGTCAAGCCGTCAGCATGGAAATTCAACCTCAGCTCTTGTCCTGTAAAAGACCATCCTACCACAACATCTTTCAAAGAAAAGACATGATAAATTACAAGCAGTCAAGTAGGTTTACATATCCATCTGCTTATTTCCATCACACCACCACCTTCTCATCCGAATTTCTGACAGGAGCAAAAAAAACCAGCATCATATCACTGTAAAATTTGACTTCCCTCATCCTGTCTTGCCAAGATCTGCCAAATCCACTGTATGAGGATCACTAAGTAAAACTCTTGAGCATTCACAGCGTACCTATTCAGCACAGTGCTTCTGAAATCACAAGTAAACAATCCAAATAAAATGGGTAAAAATATTAACATATTTAATGTTTTAGCTTAATATATTTAAAACTTGTTAATAAAAGCCTTATAGAATTCAAACGTGGGTAAACAAACACATCCAGATACTTCATCCTCCAAAGACAAAGAATCATAGAATAGCTTGACAGAGACCTTAAGGATCATCCACTTCCAACCCCCCTGCCATGGGCAGGGCTGCCACCCAACTTATCAGGCTGCCCATATGACCTTGAACACCTCCACGCAGAAGGCATCCACAGCTTCTCTGGGAAACCTGTGCCAGTGTCTCACCACCCTGTGAGGAAAGAACTTCTTCCTTATATGTAATCTGAACTTTCCCTTTTTAAGTTTAAAGCTGTTACCCTTTGTCCTGCCCTTACAATTTCTGATAAAGAGTCCTTCTCCAGCTTCCCTGTAGGCCCCCTTTTAGGCACTGGAAGAAGTCTTTGAAACACAGTGCAAACCTGTAAATTACAATAAGTTTTAAAATCAACTAGCAGACCAAAGCTGTCTAACAAACCTATATTAAGTATTCTAAAAGTTGTTACTGAGATATAAAGTACCCTTTCGGAAAAAATATTCAATATAGTAGTTTTTGCATTATTTAACTTCTTTTGTATTGTTCTTAAAGTGTTTTATGAATTCCATAGTTCAATTATTCAAGATACTTCATAAATTATTAAGACAAACTTAAGTACAACACACAAATAACAATGCAACTTCTTCCACATGGGTGTACATGAGCTCCACCAACAGTAGGCGAGCCTTTCAAAACATTGAAAAAGGACAAAAGAAAAACCAACACAGTATCTAAAATAATGCTCATTTTGTCTGAACACAGAGAAAGCAATCAATGCAGCTGGTTTGGATGGTACCACAAACCTTCAAGAAGCACAAGCATGAAACTCTTCATTCTGTTTTCTGATCAAACAACAAGATGATCTCTGTTCAGTCAATTAACTATTAACCAGGTATATCCATTGTATTAAAAAGTTACTAGAGCATGATTTGGGCAGGGGAGCACACAAATATACAAATCAAATTTTACAAGCAGTCACTGACTTCAAACTGGAGTTCCTTTGCAGTAGGTGCTGAAAGTAAGAATTCGTTTGTTTTTAATTTGTAGCTAGATAATTTAAGAGAATCTTACATGCCATGCAATAAGAAAGAATATAAAATAAACATTAAGGTTTCTTAAAAATAAAAAGAACTCATTACATGAGCTCTTGCTTTAAGAATTAACAGTAAAACTATTACATGAATTACCAGTACAGTGAAGAGGTAGAAGAAAAAAAAAATAGACAATTAGAATAGATATCTAACAAAAAGGAAGTCAGATAATATAGCTTTCAAAGGCAATCATTTTGCTGTACACTACATAGTGTGCATTACAAAATTCAAAACTTTAAGCTTAAATCATTCAAGTATGCTCTACAAATATTATACAACTGTGTTAGTTATTCACACTTTGACACTCCAATTCTATCTCACATTAAGGCTGAAATGGACTTTCTGTCCTGTTAGCCTTGCATATTTTCAACAGTGAAACACTGCCACCTTTTGGCTTGATACACAGACCTCTCCCTTACAATTTTGTTTTTGTTTGGGTTTTTTTTGCTACATTTGTCCTTTATGAAGAAGGTTAAATTATCATGACCTTTTTTTTAAAATTTGGTTTAGTAGCAGGATTTCTCCAGGAGAAAAAAAAAAAGAAAAAAAAAAACTTAACGTTAATTGGTAAGAAAACACTATTTTTCTCACAAGTATGATCACACTGCCAAACAACCTAAAAAACATATTCCATTTAGCCATATCTTTTCTCGATTTTTTCCCTAGCAGTTCTTTTTTCTTAGCAGTTTCTGCATTCAGATCACCTGTATCACACAGTATTTTTAAACTGCACTCCTTTTGAGTAAACAATTATTTTAAGTAATGCATTCTTTGACCATCTCCTGACTTTGGCAAAATCATTATAGGAATAACAACATGTTATTCAAGAAGGATGGGTTCCTTGCTCATACATATACCTACGGTATGTCAGAGATAAAATATTAAATACAAATTGTTCAATATTCATATGAAAATGTATTGAAATGTATGCAGGATGACTTACACCAGTGACACAATGTCCCCACGTTGCACATCATAATTTCGAATGCTCCAGTGGTTCAAGAGCACTACATCAGATGCTTGTCTTCCCCCAGGATTCAAGGAAGGCTTAGAAGGAGGAAAAGAACAGCTTTAGGTCAGCAATGCCTGTATGAACTCTCCATCTAATTTGCATTCTATCAAAGGGTTAAATCCTGACGCTATAAAAATTAGTAAAAATATGCCCAATTACTTTAAAAGGATCAAGAATGTGTTTTATTATAGTAAATACATTTCTTTACTAAATGCTATATTGAATGTCATAATCTTATGGCAAACAGTAGTCCACATCTTTCAATGTATTGCTGCATGCAAATTAAATGACACAGGACGTATATTTATGACACACTTCATGAAAAGTAGTGTTTGCCTTCACTGTCTATGATTTAAAAGATTACAAACAAAGGAAAACTAAGAACACAAATTCCCAAGAAATAGAAACTTTCTGTAGGCATATTAATGCTCAGACTAGCAAAATGCACCAAAAAATGAAATACGTAGTTGTAGCAACATTAATCTCCGTGCTCTTTGCAAAGGAAACAAAAAATACCTACAGCATACACTGACACTGCTAGTATATGTGGGCCTTCCATAACAGAATCGAGAGAAGCATGAACTTCCACACAAACATATAAAGAAGTACAACTACTGAACAAAAACCAACTGAATAAGTAGTTAGTAATTAGCACAGAGTATTAGAAGATAATCAGAACCATTAAAAAAATATTTTGTGTGCTGCAGTATAATATCATTGTATTTGCTTAACTCTGGTTCTGACTTAACTCATCAAAAACTGTAGAGAAAGGAAGTAGCCATACTGTCTTCATCAATTCTGAAGGGATTATTTCAAGTGTTCCTACTACTAGACAGAAAGCATAGATATCCAGACTAGTTTTGTTGGCAACATATATCTCAATCAGATTTTTCAGACATTTCAAATAGAATCATGGTACACACTGGCCAGACGATGATCTCTAAATTAGACTCCACAATTAGATGAAATACTTAATAAGGTACATTACAATCCTGTGTACCACCAAATCTGATAAGAATACTGCAACTACACATCCTCTCATTCACTGACAGGAAAATAACAATGTTTGCCAAAACTGCATTTTTTGAAAATGAGGTTTTCAATGTTCACCTTGCAGTATAAAATGTTCCTCTACCTTTGCCACCAGGCACTGACTTCTGAGATTCCCAGATTGACCGTATTTTCAATGAGCAAACCAACCAGGGTACAGAACTGAAATTAACTTATGTCAACATATTTAATTACACAGTGTTGAATAACTGTGCTTCCAAACCAAGATGGATACTTAGCATTTTTTAATTAATTTTTAAGCTATTCAAAAGTGCTGATTTCTCTTTCTACCAACAATTTCTGTTTTCTATTTTCCTTTTTCTTTCTTTTTTTTTTTTTTTTTTTTTTTTTTTTTTTTTTTTTTTTTTTGCTAGCCAGATAGGTTGATAAAGACGTATTTCAAATGGAATATGGGAAAAATGGATTTTAATATGTAACAAAAAAGTAAATGTGCCTGTAATAGACACAAACACTATGTATCATGAGGATCAAAAGCACAAATTTGCCAGGAGTGGAAGGGAAATGATAGAATATCTTCAGCTAAACCATAAAGAAGATTAGTTACACCTTCACCTGTGGACTGCAGGGCAAGTTTCTAGTGGAATTAAGTCTGAGGATCAGAGCAGATCATATCCACATCCACAGAAAAATACTACAAATCTAAGCTGCAAGGACATCAACATTCTCCATTATTATATTTAGTTGAGTCTATCCATTGCAAGAGAAAGGCAAATGATAACCACAAAGAGATACTGGGTTATTATTACTACAATCATGACTTTCCAAAATTATTTTCCACTTTTATAGCATCTTTCATGAAATAATAGCACCTTTGCATACAAATTCACAACAATTCACAATCATACTTCACCAATGGAAGGCACACATGGTCTATAAGTTACTAATGGTATCAAAAGTTTGGCAAAGAGTCTAATCTGACAAAGTGGGAATTATACATGTGGTATATTCCCTTAAAATAAATTCCTTGGTACACACAGTATTTACCTTAAAGGGCTGAGAAAGAATGTGAAAGGAAATGGAAATTTTAAACAACTTGCTCCAAAATATAACGTTTTCAACAGCTGATAGATAGCAAATATTCACATGAGTGTTTATAAATCCTTTCAAGTAGTTATATTAACTTCATCCTACAGAGGAACACAGCATTACAGTATTGCCCTAGCAGTGGTATGCCAATTGACTCGTACTGTTCTCTGTATTCAAACAAAGGAAACATTTCGCAGTTCAAATGTGAATCGCATCATCCTTTTAATTCAAAGCACTCTAAATATAACGTCATATTGCTTCCTATTTTAAACAATATCTTGCTCATGGTTTTGACTTACAGAGTGGATATCCCATCCCTTACTTATTAGAACTATGTTTGAGAGAAATATGACAATGCAGAGTAATTCATTTTCTTTCCTACAAAGCAATACTGACCTATTCAAAATGAAACCATAAAAATACAGAAGCACTACTTTGGTAGATGAAGGTATGAAAGGAAAACTAAGAGACAACTTTCACTTTTTATTTACACTCTCCAGTATTTCTCTCTAATGTAAATACGAAGCATGAGAGGTATCATTCTCTAATACTTATTAACTAAGGTCTAGCAAAACAAAAATATAACTTCTGAAGAAGTAATCAACAGGCTCACCAGGGCTCTTTACTTTTATAAGAAATAAAATAACAGAGGGGCTTCTTCTTTTCCATAGCTCAGAGCATTATAACATGTTTACCCAAGTTCTTGGTGTAAGAGCACGCAACAAATGAGACACATAGGTCTTAATTTAGAACTACGGCGCAGAAGTCACAAAACATTCACTCTTCCCAATTACCAGCTAATCTAATGCTAAAAGCATGCAAATCAAGATCCCCAGCCATACAGTGAAGCCTCATAGGACACAAGGTTCTGTAAGTAACAGGGTAAAAGCATGCCCTTTTACAATAAATAATGATTAACTTGATAGTTGTTATGCTACTAGTGATTACAAGGTCACAACTTACTTGCTTTTAGCCTAGGGAATAGAAAGAATATTCACATAAGCTCACAGGCTTAGAGGTACAGTAATCCTAATAATAAAGTTAGGAGAAACTGCAACAGAATAATTACAGCTGCTATTATGCATAATGGAAGAATAGAATATTCAAGAGAATTTGCTCCTGAAACAAGCGTACTTTGTCAGAGATCACTGGTCAGGCTACTTGCTATAATTCTTAGTATTGGAATTTTTGTGACACAACATACATATATATATATATATATACATATATATATAAAGTTGCACATACGCCACCATTTTTCATCTCACTTGAAAACAGTCCATTTCGTTTAATAAATTTGGGAATTCATACATCAATAAGAGTTTCCTTTTTCCATATCGTTATATTGGAAGAGCTTGTAATAATCAGAGAATCAATGCAACATAGGACAAGAAGGCATAAATGGACATCAAGGAAGGATGTTCATATAATGACAAAAATCTTTAACTGCACATCCAGAATTACAAAAAGTCGTCCCAAAAAATCCACAACATCAAATTAACAAATCATAATACAGTTATTTGTGTCACTTAAATTCAGTGCTGCAATTCACTTGAAACCCACTATTAAAAAAGAGCTAGATGAGCACAATAAGCTGCAAAATTCTAAGCAACCAAAAACACCTCAAGTGAGAATTAAAAGAAAACCAACAGTTTTGGAAAGAAAATAACAGGCAATAAAGCAATGAAAAACATTGAAATTACAAGTTTCAATCACTGTTTTTCCCTATACATTAGAATTAATACTCATATACAGTTAAGTCCACTCCAGTGATAGAATTATGTCAGGTGGCTAAAAGCACTCCAGAACGACAGATCAGCTTGAGAAAATGAAATGCCTAGTCCACCTTAAATGTTTGGGAATAAATCATAAAACATATATACTTCCAATAGAACCTTTACGCAGAATGCTTGCCAAGGTGTCAAGAAGTACCACCACCTTCAGGAACTATGAAGCAGCAATATGGCTGCTTCAGAAAGAGGACAGAGTGAAAGAAAGGGAAAGAGCGATTTATTCCTTGCTTCTTATCACAGCTTTTAATTTCAGACTCAGCAGGAGCCACAATGGTAAGCACACAAAGTCAGCTAGACATTCGAGAGGACTATTACAAATCAAATTATTGGAAATCATACCACAATATCTTCACAATGAGACAATACAATATCATTAGAAGAATGCATTTGATGGATATACGACTACATGCTGACTGGGCTTCACTCTCCCTCGCACTCATAGCTTTCAGATGCATTCAATATAGATCACTCTTCAGGGAACACAGTAAATAGATAGAATTCCAAAGTGATGACGTACTCCTTCAAGCAATTCTGCAAAAGAGGGTTATGTTCCTTATAATTATATCCTGTCAGACTTACTTAAGTGTCTAATAAATCTTGGCAAGGAAATTAGCATTTTATTAAAAGCACTAGGATGGGTGCTTTTTTTTTTTTTTTTTTTTAAATGGAAAACATCCATGCACAAAGAAGCATGTTAGATTAAAATAAACTTCTACTTCAGTGCTGCAGTCCAGAATAAAATCAGAGAGAATTCTTCAGACACTGAAAATTCATTAAAATTAGTAATATTCTATATTAGCCATACTTCAAAAGAGGAAATGTTTAGTCAAGATATATCAAAGGAAGAGCTTAGATTTTCATCACCCTCTGAATACATACCACTTTCCTCAGCCATCAGGAAGACTGTCTATCCTTTTTTAAGTTGGATAAGCAAATACCTACAGTGTTTTTCACATCTCTTATGGATAAAGAACAGTTAACCACATGCTCTTCCATGTGAGTATAGAAACAACACTCCAGAGCAATACCAGATGACCCTCTAGCATTTAAAACTTTGGCTTCAAAGGAAACATAAAACTGAGATCTCAACCAGAGTCAGTCAATAAACTTTTGGACTAGAGAAATCTTGAAAAACATCTTTCCAGCTATTGAGTTAAAACCAACCCAATAACATTTTATTTTCTGTCCATTCTTATGTCAGAGACAGAAAAAAAACAAAGAAAGGCAATTGAAAAAAGAATATGAAACTGCTTTTCCTGGTTTCTTATTCCTCTTCTCCTTTCTGGGGCAAATTTCTGGCTCTGCTTCTGTAATATCTTCTGAGATTCTCCTACTCTTGATTGGTCATCAATGATAAACAGGTAATACTTATGAAAAGGGAAAGCATAATGTATGTTACACCTTAGTTCTGTTCTTGGACTGTAGAGTTACTGGACTATGATGATTTTACTTTGGCCTTGAGACTACCTGGGGTTTCTTGACAGAAGCTGAACATCAGACTACAGACTACAACAAAAGATTCTATGCCCACTCCATGCTTTTCTAAGATATTAAACACATGAGCAACCCCAAGCCCTAGACCAAGTTCTCTCTGAGTGAATGCTACACATTTCAAACTTCAGCAATTGTTCTGAATTGTTATCAAACCTGTCTTTAAGGTTTTGAGCTTATCCAGAAAATCAGAAAAAAAAAGGCTTAGCATCTGCTAAATAAATCCTTAGTTTCTACTAGTTGTAATGTTATGTAATTAACATCAACTAAAAAGAAATAAAGCCTCTTTATGAGTTATCAAGGTAGTTCATCGAGACAAAGAGTAATGCTCAAAAAAAGAAACCTTGATTTCTATATGACTAGGAAGATATTAAAAATGTTTTCTTTACCACTATCTATTTATTTTGCTTTTACTGACACCGAATTTTGGGAAGTTTTATTCTCAAAATGTTTTCACATAATAGAAGTGTTTACAAAGTGTTTACAAAGAAGAAACTAAGCAATTCTCTACTATAATTACAGTTGTTTGACACCAACTGAGAAAGCAAGATGCAAAGAAATCTACTATCAGTGGACAGTGAGTTTATAATTTCCAGACAGACAGGAGACATTTCCAACAATACCTGCATTGATGCTCCTTCCACTCTGGCTACACAGGCAACTCTATCCAGGAAGGTCACAGTTACAGGAACAGCAACAAAGAAACCTTTAAAGAAGGCTTTAAGGTATCTTCTCCCAAAACCTTGAGCCTGTGCCATAATCTGAAAAAGATTAAGGGCGGAAAAAAGTTATTATAAAACAATATTTAAGTAAGTGTTGTCTGTATTCATGGAGTGAGGAGATATATTATTAATTCTTCAGGTCTCCCAATATCCACAGTGAGAAAATGAACATGTACATGAGAATGAACAAGAACAGCAATCTACATTAAAAAAAAATTCAAAAATAAAAGCCAACCATACAGAAGCAAATTTAATACTCAACATTTTCTTTTTATATAATTTGACCATTTCTTGTGATCCTCTGCTAGCAGAAGTGCTCGATAAAAATGACTCAATGATAGCAGTTCAGCTAAGCAAGAAGCAAACTGACAGAATCACAAAAAATTTAACTATGCATTTCTGAAAAAAATGTTAGCTATATGGAAACAATCACAAAACATTCAATTGGAGTGCAAATTTCTGTAAATTTTCTCTCCATACACTGGTAATTACACATTCATGAACCACAAAGATTGACTGCATTATGTAAAGGAAAAGCTGAGAGTTTCCAACACAAGGGCATTTTTTTATTAAAACGTTCCATACGCACAAGTCATGTATCATTTATACATTGATGGTAACTGCAAACATTTAATATCAATTCAAATTGTCACACATTTTACAGGGATACACAGTAACATAATGACACCTTATTTTCTACTACATAAAGAAGTTAAAAGTATAGTGATAGACTGCATAGCTATGACATAATGACACCTTACTATTCACATCGCCATGCATTATGCTATTGGTTTTACTTAGCCCTGAACCAAAGAACATTCTTGAAAAAACAGCTCCAAAGTACACTGAAATAAAAAAGTTGCTTGATCAAGCAAGGTGAGTACTGAGGCAGTGCTGCAAAGGTACAAGCCTACTTTTCTTTATTGCAATTGCATTCATCCCCTGACAGTTACTGAGCATTTTTGGCTCAGACTGCAGCAGACCCTCCAAGATACCCTTCACATGGGTTGGTGATGACCTGGGAGGACTTTTAAAGGAAATGATCAGTACAAAGATGAGCTCCCCTGAGCAATTTACAAAATTGGAAATGAATTGGGCTGTTTCTAAGATTTTACTAATTGATGTGATATTTTAATTAATTAACCCCTCCATACAAGACAAGGCTGTGACAGACACCAGTGTTGGGGTATGAAAGCCATGTGGGTAGGCAATGCCTGAACGATAAGGCACAGAAACGTGCTTCAGCAGCTCTGAAAGTTCAATTTAATAAACTTATTTTATCAGAAAGACAAGATTCCTCAGTGCTGTATCATAAGAAATACAGTTCTTCACCTACTGGCAAATCCAATTTAAACCTTTGTTTCTCTCTAATGAATACCTGGTACAGACTGTAAAAGATCAGTTTGCAGAGCCCCTGCTCCCTCTATCACATCATAAATCTGAGAGACAGTAATAGAAGAAAACAGACTGTGCCCTGAACTTCTGAGTCCTTCACTATGTTTAAATTCAAGGACAACAAAAAAAAACAGAAATATACATAGTTTGGCTCAATCATCTTAACAGAACATTAAGAATTTCACAATACAATCATTTTTTCTCTGCTGCACTTTCAGAAATACGGAGGTAATTCATTATTTGTATGCAAGGTACAAACCTCAAATTATTCTGATGAAATACTACTGAAAGCAGTATTTCTGCCATAGATATGGCTACTTAACTCTACAAAGCATTACACTTTGGAAAGCCAGTTCTACAAAATAACGCATCAGCATATTCCTCACTTGAATTCTTTATAGACACTAATAGCTTTGCAATGACAAGATCTGTCTTCTAAAAGACTGGAACACCCTTAGTATTATTACTGACATTCACCTTCACAACATTTGAAGTTCCTTTTTTTTTTTTTTTTTTTTTAAAAAAAAAAAAAGCTGGAAGTATTTCACTATCACCTATAACTTTTGCTAACAGAAGCTGAACTGTGGCAAAAGAGCTCTGAGCTCCCTCAGACGTGCGGCAAGGAGACTCCCTTGCTGATGCAGAACAAAGGACCTTTATTGTAGGTGCTTACAACCTTTTATACTCACACAACAACTGGTCAGATGTAGGATCCAGGTGCCTTGTGTGTGTTTACATCTGGCTCAAGTTACTGCTGAGCTTTTTTACTCATTAGCAGATAACGACTTTCTTTGTTCCACATCTCCCCCTTCTCTATTAATAAAAAAAGCAGCGGGTTCAGAAACATTCCTAAAACTAACTGAACTAAAATTAACACACTGAATAAACAATGGGTTCTTTATAGAGTACAAACAATAGTCCATTTCAACCAATCCCAACGATTCCAATTCTTATGACTCTTTGGTGATGCAGTCCACAAGTGAAGTGCGTTTTGTCCCATCTTGTTGGTGAGAATCCAAACCACTGATGAAAGTGCTGTGATCATGTTACAGCAGATGATGAGACGGATGGCCAGACCCATTCTGCTGGTATCCATCTAGGACCTGTTCCTGTTAAGGCACAAGCATAGCCTCGGCCCCACATTATCACTGTCTATCGATTTAGAAAATTAAGAACAAAGCACGCTTTAGCTACTCCTTCCTGAAGGGTCATACCTGCATTCCCCTTTTTTTGTTGTTTTTGGTTGGTTGGGTTTTTTTTTTTTGTATTTTGTGTGTGTGTGTGTGTGTGATATTTTGTAGGGATTTTATTTTTTTTTTTAAAATCATTAAATTACATAGTCAGAATTACAATTAGGAAAGCCAGGCAGGTGCAGGTTAAGACATACAGTTGTAAATACCCACATTACATTCTTAAGCACCAGAAGATATTCAGCCAGTTGAGTTGGATTCTACAACCAAATCTGAGATTATTTGAAAATGAGAAAGCTTCCTACACTGCCAATCTACTGCACATGAATGCACATCATTTTATAGCAAATACTGTTTTCTAATTTAGAATACAGGTATAGCACACCTTTCAAACACACTTTCAATGTTGTTAGGCCTACCTTAGAATTTTCTGGAGCACTGAACAATAGCTACAGCAGCTGAAAGGTTCAAAAAATACACTGCAACAGTGGCAACAGCTGGAATTAGTGCATGTCCAAACACAAGCATTCGCAGCTCCTGCTTCCTCACACTGATGAGCACCAAGGCTGAAAATTTCATCCTCCTTCTCTTGCGTTGGTGAACGAGCCATAGGCCCAGAGTCTGCAAGCTTTGCTTCCAGTTGCTGAGGTCCAATAGCACCCACTATAGCACATTTGTTGTACAAATTCCTTCCAAATAGGATTCTTTAGAGCAAGCAGCACCTCATAGCAGACAGCATTCCCATTTTCAATCCCTGCTTTCTCCAGAGAAGGGCAATCAGCTGGGGACAGTAAGACTTCTCTCAATCTTCCGATACATTCAGCAGGACAGGGCCTCTTTCAGCCCATTTCTACTGTAGGACTGTGTTCAGCTCCCTCTTTTTTCTGGAGCTTCTTCCAGCTCTTTCTTTTCCTAGAGCTTCTTTCAGCTTTCTTTTTCACTAGAACTTTGCATTTCTAGTTGCAGTGTAATTGCCAGGTCACAGCCTGAACCAATGACTAGGCACCAGGTGAGAAGGTCTGGCTAATCCATGGAGCTCAAGTGCGCTTAATGTACCTGAGTGACCTGAAGGAGTGGAGCCAGGATCCACACGTTTTCACCCTCATTAAGAGATGCTGTCAGAAGAGCACCATCTCTCTAGATAGTGACTCTACTCCTTCCTCTTGAGCTGTCAGTGGTTGTTGGAAGGAGTGAGGCAATTCTCTTTCTCTGTTACCTGCTGTTGTTCTGTATTGCCCGAATCCCATTATAAGGCACTCTCATAGTCTTCTTTTTGCTGTCAGCCAGTTTTCTGGATGGAATTTACTCCAGGGGCATGAGGTCTGGCCTCACAAACCTCATCCACTCTTGCAGCAACAGCAACCACAAAACACTGTACTTTGGCCATCCCCACAAGCATTTCCACAACTTTCTATGAACAGCTCCTCCTTGAGGTGAAAGACATAATATGATAGATCTATCAGATACAACTGGCCTGAGAAACTTCTTGAGAACTTTAAGAAATGGATACACTTGCTTACTCGTTAAATTCCTTACAGTCCAGCCTATTTTTCATTGAAATATGAATGTTAACCCCATTTCTTCTACTAAATCTATTCAAAGATCTTGTTATAAACTTCTTGCAAAAGACCCAAGCTACCATCTATAGGAAAATCTAGCACCTGAAGAAAAACAATTTGTCAGAGAATCCATGGGAAACCTAACATGTTCTTGGAACTAGAAACTTATAGTGACAAAGAATCCAGCAGCCAGATTTAAAACAGCAAGATAAAACACAGCATTCCCACTACATCACTTGGAAACTGGAGAGGTATTAAGCAGCTGTGGACAAAGCTGGGATTTCAGGACCTTTATAATATTTACAAGGTGCAGCAAAACACCAACAGCAACTGTACGAGCAATTGATTTTCAAAGCCAAGAAGAATCATAGAATTGCTCAGCTTGGAAAGGACTTCAAAGATCATCAAGTACAACCACAATCTAACCATACTACCCTAACAACCCTGGTGGACAATAGGTTGGCCATGAGCCAGCAGTGTGCCCTCGTGGCCAAAAAGGCCAATGGCATTCTGGGGTGCATTAAAAAGAGCGTGGCCAGCAGGTCGAGGGGTAGATCCATTCTGCCCTGGTGAGGCCTCATCTGGAGTACTGCATCCAGTTCTGGGCTCCCCAGTACAAAAAAGACAGGGATCTCTTGGAAAGAATCCAGTGGAGGGCCACAAAGATGGTGAAGGGCCTGGAGCATCTCTCCTATGAAGAAAGGCTGAGTGAACTGGGTCTGTTCAGCCTTGAGAAAAGACGACTGAGAGGGCATCTAATCTAGGTTTATAAATATCTGAGGTGTGGGGGCCATAGTGGTGAGGCCAGTTTCTTTTCAGTGGTACGTGGAGACAGGACAAGGGGAAATGGACATAAGCTGCAGCTTAGGAAGTTCTGCTTGAATGTGCACAAGAACTTCTTTACAGTGAGGTGACGGAGCACTGGAACAGGCTGCCCTGGGAGGTCGTGGAGTCTCCTTCTCTGGAGATGTTCAAGAGCTGCCTGGATGCCGACCTGTGCGACCTGCTGTAGGGAACCTGCTTTGGCGGGGGGGTTGGACTCGATGATCTCTGGAGGTCCCTTCCAACCCCTACAATTCTGTGTATTCTCCACTAAATCATGTCCCTGAGCACCACATCCAAACAGTTTTTAAACACATCCAGGGATGGTGACTCAACCACTTCCCTGAGGAGCCTATTCCAGTGCTTAACCACCCTTTCCGTAAAAAAGTTTAACCTGATATCCAAGAGCTATTGTAGGGAAGGGATTCTCTACTTGCCCTTTAATTTTCATTCCTCTATACGACACAACTGATCAAACCTCCTATTTTATGTTCTGTGCACACATAGATAAACCCTTCATTTCCACTCATGCACAACATTCTAGAAGTCTCCTGACTTCCCACAGGAGAGCGCAGATCTTCCCGACACAGATGGAGCAGTCCTGTAGATTATCCTACTCCAAAAGCCCTTCCCGTCAAAAGATCATAAACATAAACACACACATTTTAATAGCTTAAAAACTACTTAAAAATAAATAAATCTGTCCATACAATAAAAAGTTCTTATCACAAAGGTAAGAGGTATGTCTGTGAAATACTGATGTCTAATAGTACTCAATGAACTCTCCAGTATGGAAGACTTAAAAAATGTAAATGTATGTCAACAGAGCAAGCAAAGGATTCTTTTCTAAGAAAATTAATGAAGGACTCTAAATAGTTCATCAACACATATTTCCTTATCTCTGCCCAGTGAGCGACACCTTGAATAAAACAAATCCCAGCACTCAAGAAATGATGTGAGAAAAACAAGCAAAACAAAACACAGAAATAAATTTAGAGATGAATACAGTTGACATCATTTATAAATTACAGTTATTTTAGGAATAAAAGACAACAAACAAGAAAGTATTGTTCAGTAGAGCTGACAAACTCCAATGCAGCAACCTTGAAAACTTGTTTGAAATTGCAACATGGACAAAAAAAAATCCAAGATCAAAAATGCCAGCATACAGCAGGTCAAAGCATTAAGAATTTCATATTGTGCAGCCCAGAGATTAAGGCAGATGGAGCACAGCATTATCTATACTGAAGTATTTGCTGCACAAAAGGTCCAGGGATTATAATGAGCCTCTAGCGAGTACTACAACATATGGAGCAGAGATGCTATTTAGATAGCTCTCTATGTATAAAATATTTATTTTTCTTACACTTGCCTGCACATTAGAAGACAATGTTTATCAAACAGCCTGCAGAAACTCATCAAGTAATATTCAGAAAGCCCCAGGTTACAATATATTTGCAAATCTAAGTACTTAAAAATTACCTATGGAAGTATGATAGGAAAAATAGCTGCAAAACAAGGCATAAGCAGTCACCCACAAAGGAAAGAAATTGGCCCCTGATGTGTTTCTACAGGAAGGCGTGTAAGGAACAAGAAGAAGGGAATTACAACCAGTATGCAAAACTACCCAGTCAAGACTGTTAGCTTGAAATGTCCTATTTAATCTAGATAAGAAACTAGTAACTATACTACATACACTGTTGTAACTTAATGTTTCACTGAAATAACCAACTCTTCTGTCAGCCTTGCCATGTTTGCTTCTATAATCCAATAATATCATATATCCAGGCATATAAATGCCTTGAAAACAAGGCAATCTTCATTAACAAAATACCAAGATGTGACCTTGTTTCTCTCTATCCTATGAAACATAAAACTGAGCAAGAAACACGAGCTTTTGTTTTAAGCAAGAGTGGTACAATTTGATGACAAGGCTGCATCTAGTCTAACCACGGTAATGAATGCTGCTCAGTATCAGAATTTGCCTGACCTTTTTCACACATGCCTTTTCTGAAGTCTTTCATGAAACAAGGCCAGAACGATAGTGCCAGCAACCTGACCCCCATTTCTCACTTGTCACACATTTCACCAACTTTTACATTACAATAATTTTGTAAGGGGGCAAGTATGCAGACCTTATAGCAGACTAATTTAATTCATATACGCTTATCCAAGTACAGGCTGATGTACACAAGCAAAATACTGATGACTGTTACAGAAGAATCAAGATACATTAGCCCATCTAAAGTTTTCATTTAAAAATACTGTCCAGTTCCAGAAGGAGTTTTCATTTATCCTTTACTGAAAGGAAACTAATCCCGGTATTATTCCACCACACAAGTGAAATTTATATTCTATTAATATATTCATACCCTACACGAAGGTTTCCATCACAGTATTTCTTCACCATTTAAATTATCTCCCTTTGTTCCTTTGGCACAGACATGACAGTTATTAAAGAATATTGCTCTATTACAAGGTGGGAAATGCAACAGCTTAGAGAAATGATGACTATTTGGTCGTTTAGCATTCCTATTTGGTACAGTGTTAGCCACAGAAAAAATGTGCTAAGCGTACAAGCAGGTATGATCTGGTGATAAGCACCAGACTTAGATGATAATTATAGTTCAGTATCCAAAACAGAACTTTAAGAATAGCGAAATCTACAAGTCAAAAGAAAAAGATGTTTAGAGTAGTTCAATTCCAGTTACCTTCCTGCCTAGCAGAAACCTGGCACCTAAAAGGTTCTTCCCCAGGGCTACAAAGGAAACTAAACTCAAATATCCACTGAACTGAGGAGGTGAGCTCCTAACTGCAGACTGACACCAAACACAATACAGAGATAGGACAGAAAAGCACTTAAATCTTTGTTTGAGGCCTTTAAGCAGTATGAAGTACCGACAGAGGATCTGAAGACTTGTATCACACTGACATTATTCAACTGAACTTGCCAGCCAACTCTGAGCTTCCAAGAACAAGCCTGGAAGAGATTGTGATGTTCAACTTTTCACACAGGCATTTAAGACCCAGGGAAAGCTGACATTAAAATCCATCTGGAGCCAAAAAAAGGTTTCAGCTGTTTTCTTTCAATTGCAAAGAAAGTTTCCTTTATCTTCAGGTTACATGCCTAGAGATTAACAGCCCCAGCACGCACAAGTCAGGGCAGGCCTGGAAATAAGAGAACAGGCTCAGTTAAACAGCTTGGCAAACACACAGCTTATAGTGTCAGGAGAAGGATCTCAAGAGATGTCCTCAGGCAGCACTATTGCTCTGCTTTAGTTACCATTCTGTTTATATCCTCAAGTAGCAAATTCTAACCTCATCAGCATCTTCAATAGCTATACATGTATGCTGTAAAATGCATCGCTGTCCTATTTTTCCTAGATTGGCCGCTTTGTCCCAGTCTAGCTGTTTCACCTCTTCCAAGTACGTAACAGACTTTTCTTAGCCTCAAATCCACAACAATCCCTTTACTTATGCCCTAATTTCAATTAAAGCAATAAGGTTTTTCACGTAATAGTTCCCATCACTATGAAACATGAAGAAACTTTTACAGCATATCACAACACTAAAAAACAACAGTAAAGATCAGGCTTAGTAATCTTGGAGATAATAACACTCAACTTTCAGAATCAGACAAAGCCAGATCAACAGAAGGTCCTCTCAGCTTACAAAGCACATTTAAACAAAAAGCTGTTCTATGATGTTGACCCATAACATCAGATGCAAATGGTGGTATGGTAGTACAGGTTAAGCCTTCACACCAATATTCCATTACATTTTGTTGCCATGTGACAGATGGCAGCAGAGGGGCAGTCTGACACAATGGTGTCTGACATGGAAGTGCAGATGAAGTAATGGTGTCTAAATGAATTCCTCCATGCAGAAAATGCTGCATCTAGTTACATTCATTGATGCTTGCCTAACAGTGCATGTGAGCACAGTGAGGCAGTGTGTACTGTGTTTCAGCAGGGGAGACAGTGACAATGAACCTCTCCCACTAGTAAAGATTTTTAGCATCCAGGCTATTGTTCATAGATGGTGAAAATGCAGGTAATGGAGGGGACTATTGAAGTATTTTGTAGCTGAGAATCTGCTCTATCAAATAGTGTTCTTGTATTTGTTGCAGTTTCCAAGGAAATAAACATGAATCAATGACCTGGATGAAGGGACTGAGTGCATCATCAGCAAGTATGTTTATGAAACAAAGCTGGGAGGAGTGACTGACACATCAGAAGGCTGCACTGCCATTCAACAAAATCTGGACAGACTGTTGAACTGGGAGGAAAGGAACCTGATGAAATTCAACAAGAGCAAGTGCAGAGTCCTGCACCTGTGAAGGAATAACTGCATGCATGAATACCCATACAGGTTAGAGGCTGACCAGATGGAAAAGAACTCTGGAGAGAAGGACCTGGGGGTCTTGGTGCGCCTCTGTGGCCAAGAAAGCCAATGGTATCCTGGGGCATGTTACAAATTGTGTAGCCAGCAGGTCAAGGAAGGTGATCCTCCCGCTCTACTCTGCCACAGTGCAGCCACATCTAGAGCACTGGGTCAACATCTGGGCGTCCTAGTTCACACGGATCTTCAATAGAGAGTCCAGCAGAGGCCACAAAGATGAGGGGCCTGGAGCACCTCCTATACAAGAGAAGGCTTACAGAACTGTGACTCTTCAGCCTGAAGAAGACTGAGAAAGGATCTCATTACTGTTCATAAATATCTAAAGTGTGGGAGTAAAATGGATGGGACCAGGCTTTTCTCAGTGGCACGCAGCAACAGGACAAGGGCCAACAGGCAAGAACTGGAACACATGAAGTTCCATCTGAATACAAGAAAGAACTTCTTTACTGTGAGGGTGACAGAGCACTGGCACAAGCTGCCCAGGAGAGTTGTAGAGTCTCCTTGTCTGGAGACAGTCAAAACCCACCGGAATGCCTTCCTGTCAGCCTACCAGAGGGAACCTGCTTTAACAGGGGATTGGACTTTATGAACCCTAGCGGTCCCTTCCAAAGCCTACAATTCTGTGACTCTGTGAAATAGGAGGCATTACTTTCAGAGTGACCTATATACTACATTCCAGCACAAGGATCGACCCAACGTACAAAAAGACTCAGACCACAAGTCATAAACTTGGAAGGAAGTAAATAGCTTATTTTTACAAAGTAATTTCATACATCAAAGACATAAATTTTACCTTCACAAATAATTCTGTATTTCCACAAAGACATTTTACTCCTGAAATACAAAGCAAAAGCAAAAGAAAATATAACTGTAGATAAAAATTCCCTCAGCAATTTAAGTAACAAACAGTTCAGAATGGGAAGTAATCAGCCATCTCTCAGTTCTGACAAGATATTCAGGATTTTGTTTTATGTAACCAAGAAAAAGAACAGCAATATCATTGCTTCTCTATTGACAATGCAATAGAAAGACAAATACGTAATTTTTATAAATGAGATCTTTTCAGACAATCCAAACTTCAGATGTAATGCAAAATCTTTAAGCACTATCTTACAGGTGACTGGCAGTGTACCAGTTGCTCTAATCTGAAAAATAATTGCTTTTATTCATGTTTCTGTCTCTTGAAACAAACTAAAAATCATTCACATTCACACAGAAAGAAAAGTACCAGATTACTTCAGTTCTGAAACATGCTTAAGTGAACAACAAAAGGCTTATGAATTGAATGTTCTGTGTTGCCTTTTGGTGTAAAGATTCAATGCATGTAAAGTAAGTACCACAAAACTTTACTCCAGTTAATTGTGATTTTCATGAATCTAACTCCAGGGAACGAAACAGCTGATTCTTAGTTTTAACCAAAAAGGAATAAAGTTTTCATATAACATCAAATAAGCAGACAAAGAAGAATAAAAGTATTCAACTCAAAACATGGATATCTTTAAAAGAAACTCTTCCATACATTTTTCCATCTGAATTAATAACAAATAAGGTTAGTACATAATGGAGAAGTATATTCTAGATGAATGCAAAATCAAATGAGTGTATATACAACACAAGTTTCTAAGCTACTAATCTTTAAACCATGCAGGTACGTATTGGGTATAAAAGGACAAAACAATAAATAATATTAAATATGGCATGAATAAATAATTTTAAAAGGAAGAATAGCAAGAGCTATCTCAGTATTCAAGAGAGATTTTCAATTTTCAGTGTACTTTACAAAAATAAGCAGTACTCCCAAAAAGGCAGCTTTGTGCCTACTTCTTCAAAACAAAAGAAGACTTGTACTTCAGAGCCAGTTCTATGAGCACTAAGGTCTGATGGACCAAATACGTACCCTGCCTGTGGGATGTTAATAAACTAAATGTACAAACTAATACACAAAACTGTGCCCTTGAAAAATAATTTGTTATTTTATCAACTTAGGTTTTATCCTTGAACATTAGAGGTCACTGTGGGACTTTCTACAAGGGTACCCAGTACACTCAGCAACAACCATTCACCACCATATTGATTCCGAGTCTCAGATTTGTGACAAGTTCAACTGCCACATAAATTTCTCAGCTCTGAGAAGGAAAAAAAAAAAGCCTCAACTAAAACCAATCATTTTGAGGAGTATGTAATTATTCATTTTACTAAAAAACAAACAGAAAAAGCCTTCTGGAGCCTAGGCACAGAAAAGTAAAGTAAAAAGGTTCTTTCTTTCGACACTTGCACATTCATTTATTTCTACTATAAACATTCACAAAGCCAGAGAAAGGTTATCCACTGGGTCATTCCTCCTTGAAGCTAGGTCTGTAAATACTAGTTGAAGAAAAGACCAGTTTAAAAGAGTACTAAATCCCTTTGATAGAGCAGTATATTGTTCATACAAATCAGCATCTGGTTTCTCCAGCACTTCAAGACTTCATAGAAACACAGAACCCTTGTAGTTGGAAGGGACTTCAGAAGGCCATCTTGTCCAACTGCCCTGCAATGAGCAAGGACATCACAGCTAGATCAGGTTGCCCAGAGTCTGATTCAATTTCGCCTCCTAAGTCATGAGCAAAGGGGTATCAACCACAACACTAGGTAACCTGTTCCAGTGCCTCACCACCCTCACCGAAAAAGACTTTTTCCTTATATCTAACCTAAATCTTTCCTTCCTGAGCTTGAAGCCATTTCCCCTTGTTCCATCACCACAGATCTTGCTGAAGAGTCTGTCCTGTTCTTTCTTGTAGCTCCCCTTTAGATATTGAAAGGCCGCTACAAGATCACCTCACATCCTTTCTCCAGGCTGAACAGCCCCAGCTCTCTCAGGCAGTCCTCATACAAGAGGTGTTTCATTCTGTGGATCATTTTTGTGGCCCTTCTCTGGATGCACTCTACTTGCAGTGTACATTCCAAGCAACAGCAGTTGGTGGTTTTTTTTCCCCTTGATACATGAAACAGAATCATATTTCTCACCTTTAAAGACTAAAATATTTCAGTTAAAAAACAAACAAACAAGAGATTGCCACTCTTTTGTAAAACTAAGAATGTCCATTCCACACCGCCTGGTTTTAGGTTCATCGTAGGAATGAATGAATGTCCAATCTTTACAATACAATATGAACACTAAAATATACATTTTGAAAGTGAACTTGGCACTAGAATTTCAGTGACTCTCTTCCAAAATGTTAAAATAAATGTATTTGCAACAGAGAGAATTCCAACACACAGGACCAAATTTTTGTTTCTTCTTGAGAAGTTTTCTGTGATGACCAAAAAAACTCTCAAAATGTTAAAGTATTAATTAATTAAAAAAATAGAAGTTTGGGCCACTAACTAGAAGTGCAATAAATTTAATTGGTCCAAAAAGACCATAAAATCATGCACTCATGATCATGTGAAATACAGATTTGTTATTTAACAACAATAATGTAAAACATTATTGCTCATACTAAAACTAAACTAAAAGCATAGCATAAGTTCCAGGTAGGTATTCCAGAGTCAGGATCTGCAGCACAGCAATCAACTTATCTGAACATTCAAATGTCAGCTGTGTCTGTGGAACCTATTTGAATCTTAAAACCACTCTCCACCACAATACTGCTCTCAAGGAGCATGTTACTACCCACTGTAACACAATGTGCATTGTTCTTTCCCTCAATTCAGAGAACAGCTTTCTTTTGGTAACCAAATAAAAGTTACACAGAAGAATCTGTAATTGTGAAAGTAAAAGAAAAGAGTAACTCATAGGAATCACCCAGTCGTAGTTATTAAAACATTATTATGTTACATTTTTACAAAATGCATGTGCATTCAATTACAAAACTGCATATTGGAAATAGATTTGTTATCATTTGAAGTCTCTTAGAGAAATCATTTTATTTATATATATATAAATTACATGTATATAAAGATATATACATATGTCTGTATGTGTGTGTATATATATATATATATATATAAAAATAATATAAATCCCTGTGATATATTTTCTTCCATTTATCTTCCGTTAGCAATTCACTGCTATATTTTTCCATGCTGAACCAGAAAAAAAAAAAAAAAAATAGAAAAGCAAACTGAGGCATAAGAAAGTAATCTGGACACAAGTGAAGCAGCTTTCCTAGATCACCAGCTTCATTTTTTCAGTATTTCAACCTACACAATTAATTTTGGTTCAATGGAAAAGCAATATAAGAAAAAAAAATCCCATTCAAATATTGGTTAAATAGAAAATATTATGAGGTTAGAGCCTACTTGGTGTTCTGTTCCAGTTTCTCTGTCTAAACTTTTCACTGACTTCCAAAGTACTTCATTTCCTTTAGAAAGGATAAGAACAGCATGGAGACCTGCCTAGGAGCTCAGTCTCCAAATACAGGAAGGACTGTGGCCTCTACAAAGCAGAACTAACTGAAACGCCAAACATGGAAAAGCCTACAGTTTTAAGTGATGCCACAGTAGAGAGTAAAATCCAAGATAGTAATTACCCTCAAAACGTTCAGGACATATGATAATGGGAAAGCCGCTCAATCAAGAGAGAACTGCTATTATCAGGTGCACAGTGACGTGGGGAAGCCAGCAGCAAGTCATTGCCAAACCTCCATATTACCCGCAGCACAAGCAAACGCTGCTGACACGTGTACTTCGCAACACAGCCACAGCTTCCTGCTCCCACTTATCAGCACTGAAAACCTGAGTACACAGTGAGCAACAGTTCGCAGCATTAGCTCTGCCACTTCTGCTAAGGAGAAAAAGACAACGGAGAAATTTCCCGCAACTAGCGGGGCCACCACCCTTCCCCCTCCCCTCCTGCTGCCGCCCAACCGTGGCGCCACAGCCCCGCACCGCCCAACGGCCGCCCGAGGGGCGGAGCAGAGGGGCGGCGCGCAGCGGAAGGCGGGCTGAGCTGCGCTGCGCTGGCTGTGGCGCCTGCCCGCCCGAGGCGGCCCCTTCCTCCGTCGGCCTCTTGTCCCCGCGCCCCCCTTCTCGCCGTTCATCCGTCAATCCGACTCTGCGCTTACGTCGCTGCACTCCGCCTCCCACCCGGCCGCCGCTCACCTTCTCGCGGCGCTGCTCCGCTCGACGGGGAAAACGGAGCGCCTCCGCCAAGCCGCTGGGGGCTCCTCGCCGCCCTTGCCCGGCCGGGCTCGGTCACGTGGGCTCACGGCGGCGCCAGGCGCTGCGTGCGGAGGGCGCGGGTCCCGCCGGGGCGGGAGGCAGCTGAGCCGCGCACCCTGTAATGGCGGTGGCGTCCCGCCCAGTGCTGCGCGACGGGCGCCGAGCTGCGGGGCGTTTGTGGGGCGTTCGGGCATGTCGGGCGTTCTGCCCCGCAGCCAGCACGGGCTGACGGCTCGCGTCCTGTTAACTGACATGTTTTGCAGTCCCGTCCTCTTTTTTTCCTCTGTGTTGGCAGTTTGTGTAGCAATCCTGTATTACCACTTCACAAGCTTCCAGTCGTCTGTTCCAAAATGAAAGCTGTTTTCCTCTGTCTAACGCTAATGGTTATGTTAGGGCTTGTGATTTCGCTCCAGCATTTAGGGCTTTTTTATTATCAGCAACTGCCATCATGGTCTGAAGCAGGAGGGTTTTCAGAACAGTTCATATATATTCAGGAGAAAATGGGCATGTTTGAGGTACAAAATCCCTTCAGGGTTCATAAGCACACACAGCATCATCCAATTCCAACACCCCTGCCATCAGCTGGTTGCCACCCACCAGCTCGTGCTGCGTGGGGCCCCATCCAGCCTGGCACTGAAGACCTCCAGGGTTGGGGCAAGCATAGCTTCTCTGGCCAGCTGTGCCAGGGCCTCACTCTGAGTATTTTGTTCTGTCATCTAATCTAAATCTCCTGTCTTTCATTCTACAGCAATTCCTCCTTGTTTTATCATTATCTGCCTGTATAAAAATTTGGTTTTCCCCCTGTTCATAAGCTCCATTTAAATACTGCAGTGAGTTTCCATAGTCTTTTGTTCCCCAGGCAGAACAAGTCCAGCTTCCTCAGCCTGTCTTCATAGAAGAGATGCTCTGCTCATTCTCAAAGGCCCTCTCTGGACCTGCTGCAACTCTGCATCCTTTGTGTGCTGGGATCGCTGGAGCTGGATGCAGTTCTCTGGATGGAGCAGCAGGAGGGTTGGAGCAGCTGCAGGGTTTATTGCAGGTGCAATAGTGTTAAGTGCTGCTCAGCAGCCTTGCCCCAGCATGTTGCAGGAATTGCAGGCTTTGGAATTGCCCAGGTGGTGGTATGCCTTTTTCAAACGTTTTTTCAGTTTTTCAGGATTCTGCAGTTGTTCAGAAGTGAGCTCCAGAAGGCCCATATCTTCCCATGCACTCTACCACTCATAAATATCCTGCTTTGAGATTTGATCTCTGCATGGTATTCTTAAACAGATGTTCAGATATTTCACCTTACACTAGGCATGTCGAACCCACTTGTTTTGATTTTGTTGCCTTCTTGCCTTTTTTTTTTTTTTTTTTTTTTTTTTTTTTAACGTTTTGTTACCAGTATGCATGAACTGTGTATTTTATACATGGCCCAAGACAATTCCTCTTCATTCTTCTTCATTCCTTTTCAGTTTGGCCCAGGCAAGCCAAGAGTCTGAATGCCCATGATTTACAGATTGGATGTAAGAATTCATTGCTGGTATTGAGACTGCAAAATGCAAAGTAACACAAGGTTGAGTTACTTTAACATTTCTGAATACTTAGCAAATAGCATAAACCAGCTATTACATACAGTACCATCTTTCAGCATTGTCACAGCTAAGGGGTTAAATTCCCTTAGTGGAATCAGTACTTCTTCACTGTTCTTTTTCATTATTGAGGCTTATTTCTGAATCATTTATCCTGTACATGCATTTTAAAGGTGTGTAATTAACTGGTTGCAAGTTGTTAGGCAATTGATGAAGCATGAACTGTGCACTGATTTGTTTTCTTTATTTACATGTTTCCCATAATACTCCGATGAGAGCAGGATGTTGAGACTTTTTTACACTTTGTATTATTCCTTGCCTGTTTGACCAGATTAGGAAGAATTTTGTGAAGCCTTTTGCAGTTCCTCAGATTTCATTAAAAATTAGTCCTCAGTGAAGCCTTAATCAACAATTAATAAGTGTTAAAATATAAGCAAAAACAAACGGTCCTGTCACTAGCTCAAATAATGGGTTCAGAAATTACCTTCATTTATCCAAACTGTAACAGTACAAGTGACTGCTCTCAGCTTGTTTACAAGAGTTTTCTGTTCATTTCTTAGTCCTCCCCCACCTAATCCTTTCTCATCAGGGAGAATAATAATTGTGTTCAATGCCTTCAGCCAAGAGGTACAGCAAGAGAAATTTTAAGATAGCTTCATTCCTGGGAAGTGATGTTTTTAAATAGTGCTATGTGCAAAGGTGCCTTGGAAGTTAGTTGCCTGCTTTATTTTAGCCTTGTTTCTAGCAAGCACAATAAATATCTCTATAAAGAGTCAATATTCTTACACATGTATTTGCTTTGCTTTTGCTAGTTCTGGCTTACCTACTTACATTTTTTCTGTGTGGCTTAGCAGAACAGTGTGGTTTGCAAGAGATTGCACTCAGATTGCCTCCAAATCTCTCCACCTATGTTTTCTTTGTCACAAAATGGGTTTGGTTGATATTTTTTCTTAGTCTCGTTACTGAATCCTGCAGTCCAGTTAACCTAATAAGAAGTAGGAGTGTCCCCTAGACCTGGTGTCTCCATTCAGAAAGTCTTACTATATATCTTACATTTAGTCTGTATGATTTTTACTATTACAATTTCCTCGAATGTCTAGTTTCCACTGTGCAATGACAAAACCACCACCTCTAAACAATAACAATGAAAAGCCTTCCTGTCACCTGTTTTCTGTACTGTACCTTAAAAAATGGCAGTGTCTGGTCACACTAGTTCTGAGGAGGAGGAACAAGAGAACAGCTAGGTGGGCAACACACAAAACCCAGCTGCCCATGTTCACAATACTATGTCAAAGATGCAGTGCCATCAGGTTTGAAACTGACCCTCTATGCCCTTTGATACCCCACGAGGCTCCCTTTGATCTCAAGAAACCCCACCACCTTCTTTGCAAGCAGACTCAAGATCCTACTTGTAGCCCTTCACAGGAGAATACCTGTGGCCTTCAGCGTATATGGAAGCATGACTTGAGCATGATGTAACAAATTGGTCCTCTGGGACTTGGGCAAGGGAGGCATCAAGGCACTTCACTAACAGCCAGATGGGAGTCAGACAGCAAGCTTATTTCAGGAATTTCCTTCCCCTACTAGAGCCAGCCACAGACCTGCTCAAGCCACAGCCATTCAGGCAGGCTGCCAAATTTGGCTAAGGTTGCTTAATCATATGCCTGCTGAATCTCAGCAGTTTGGCTGAAATATCCATGCCAACATGCAGGGGAGACAGAACCAACTAGTAAGCTACCTCATGACTGTTGGTAGAAGCTGGACCTGCACTGGTGATGGAAAGGTGAAGGGACAGGCCTGCACACTGGAAAGTGGCCATTCCAGATTTGTACAGAGATATGCAGCACAGCTGCTTAATAAAAAGCAGCTTCTGCAGTTTCTGTAACACTCATGTAAAACCATGTATTAGCTATTTTATGACAAAAAGCATCACTAAGGTCAAGTTGGCACAGCATGCCAGCTAGCTTAGAGGTGTAGGCAGAGGTCATCATTTTTTTTCTTCTGTTTACTAAAGGGGTAGTAATGATCATTATAGTCAGCACTCTGGGTCTTAGAGATCGCTGTGGGTGAACCGTGCCTGCTGGGAGGTCACACTAATGCTAGCAGCACTTCAGCCTGCTAATGTCTACCTTGTAGGATGCACAGGAACTTTCCTCACCCCTTACAGTACAGACACGTCCACAGTGAGGACTGGCACATCATTAGCTGTGTGGGAATATGCCTCAAACAGGTTACACAATGGTGTACATCTACATAGGACTGCCTTCTCCTCTTTCCTCCTTAGATCAATGACTGCTGCCACACCTGTCCTGGCAACAATTTCTTTTCTTTCTCTCTTCAATCTTTCAGACAAATTCCTTGACCCTTTCGCACTGCAGCAGACATCTCCCTCTGTTACCTTAACAACAGGAGCAGCTCAGCTGCACCAGGCAGCCAGGGCTGGAATTTTTTCTTTCTCCTAGCACTGAAAAAACAGCCATTCACTTCTTACTTCAGCTTCAGTCTAAAATGCTGATCTTAAAATGCATCAACCTGAAGTATGCCAGATTCCTGACCTCCTGTTAGGAGGGCCAAAGATAGATTTTACTGCATGGATTGAATTCTTACATCTTTTCCATGTGTGTATCTTGAAGATGCTAATTATCTTTTGAAAAGTTATCAGCTTGCTACAAGTTGAACAGATGTCACTGGCCCAAGTCTCCATATCTAAAGGGCATCAAATAACCAGGGAGTACTCGAACCTCTCATGAAAACCAAGACTAGGAACATGCCTGAAGATCTGGTGTCTATAGAAAATATATGTGTTGCAATGAGTAAAAATATATTTATGTCACTGACTCTTCTCTGTGTTGTGAAATGATAGAAATTTGTGCTAGCCCCAAATTAGTTACCCAGTTATGTTTGCTTCACTTCAACAAACACAATAATGAGCAAGAATACCGAAGATTGGAAGGGGATAAACAAAAGTCTTTGGAGTTACTAGCTAGCATTTTCAGATAGGCATCTCATCATCACTGATGCAAACACAAGAACAAGCACACATTCCTGACACATTGATGCTTTTACTTAAGCACAAACATCTCCAGACTTAATCTAGGCTGTCTTTATAACATTAACACGTGACCATAAGAATACAGGGGATGAAAAAATCTGGGTATAATTGTCTTATTATTCTAGGACTGGAATTCCATTTTGAGATGTTGACCTCTGCCCTCTGGAATGTCTTACCAGGGAACCTAACAGGTGCTGGCACCTGCGCTGCTACATATCTCTCTGGGAGAGAATCAGGTCTAGTGACAAGTCAACCTGAGCTGTTTGGAGGAGCAGCACGAGTTTATTTTGGTTGTGGAATAGGGCTCAAATAAGCACAAAGGACAGGAAAAATTCAGAATTCTTTGTATTGGGATATGAAGGTTGGGCACAGCTGTAGGCAACTGCTGCTCTTCTTCTGTATAAACAATCCTGTGAGGAACAAAAGCGTGGGATGCAGCTCATGGAGCTCATGTACTGTGCTTGCACAGAGTCAAGGCAGGCAGTTGATGGTGTATTTAGTGTGCATGCAGGGTCTTGTTCCTGTGCGTAAGTAGGCAGCTACTCTAGTGCTGAAGACCACATTGTTTTGATACTGTTCTAATTAGCCCATTGTCATCAGTGAAGGTGTTAACATAAGGTTGGAAACTTGGAGTACATTTAAATTCTGTTATGTGGCAAATGCATCAAAGCCATTTATATTATGCTCTCTGGAAATACATCAGAAAGACCCTCCCAGCCTCCACTCAAACTGAGAAGATCCAAAAATAAATGTGCCAGCTCTCTGCATCTGCTCTCTCTGATAACTCCAGCATCAGACTTAGAGCAGATCATCTGGGAAGTCCAAATCCATCAGCCAGGGAGTTTAGAGGTGCAGCTGCTCTGGGGAGATGGCAGCACAGTGCTTGGTGGAGAGGCTGGCCACTGGCAGTGATAAACTTGGGCTAAGGCACTTTGCAAATACAGTCATGCCAGAAGCTTCAGAGCCACATTCACTGATGATATCAAGGCTCAATGTCTGAATATCCTCATTTTCCTTTCTGTTTTCTTCTGGAAAATGAAGGAGTTTTTATTTACACTCCTTCACTACCACTGGCAAATATTGGCATGACTATTTCATAATATAGGTCACTTCATTATCAAGAACTTCTTGGAAAACCTCCTCTGCCATCACCATGAACAGAAATCCTAGGCTTTCTATTTCCTTTAACTGAATATCCTGGGCCATCCAAGCAGTGATTTCCTCACAGTGCTGCCAGATTTAATGAAATTTATTGCTTTGTTTATGACAGCTGTATACAGGGGGAAGAACTGACTGGTTCGGGTGGGGTCCCAGGTTACAGTCCTTTTGGTTTACAGAGTCACCATGTGGTTAAACACAAAGCCCTGTGAATGTTGTTTGTTCCCTGATTTTTAACAACTGATGCCATGTCTGATAATCCACGGGTAACAAAAGCACATGATAGGACATGTCAAGCTGCACAGCTATGCAGGATCTGTGTTAGCAGATTCAAATAGATCCAGGGGACCCTAATGAGCCATCCAGACAACTGCATGGTAAGCAGCTGCCCTGCAGAGCTGAGTGCTTCCAGGTTTCCATCTTTATCCCCACAACTGTCAGGATGCCAATGGAGATGCTCCATAAGCTAAGCAGAATCAGAAGGCCAGGAAATTTAGCCTCAAAGATGTTCCAGAAGTGGTGGAGGAGGAGTGACTATAGAAAACAAAGTCTTCTGTCTCTGCAGGTTTCCTCTCCTCTCCTCTCCTCTCCTCTCCTCTCCTCTCCTCTCCTCTCCTCTCCTCTCCTCTCCTCTCCTCTCCTCTCCTCTCCTCTCCTCTCCTCTCCTCTCCTCTCCTCTCCTTTTCTTTCTTTTTTTTTTTTTTTAAACAGACACCTGTAGTTTACAGTGATCTCAGGACAATCCTCAAGCAAACACAAAAAATGATCCATACCAATAAAAAGAAGACATTGCATGCCGCATCCTCAGGACTTTATAGTGTGTTCGTAAAATTCAATATCATCCTGTCAAATTTTCCATTCTGGTCTATGAAAAGTGACATAGTTTTCCCTCTGAAAAACTCTACCCTTAATTATACTGCATTAAGTAAAATCAGCATGCACGGTTTCAAATGAGAGTGGGAGCGGAAATGGAGAGCAGGCTGAGAGCTGCTGAGACAGAAACGCTGAGCAGCGGAGGCAGGAGGAAATTAAAATGAGGCGTGAATGGCTGAATGTATTGAAATGGCAAGTAGGAAACTGGAGGAATTGGTAGGGGGCAAATGGGGGACAAGCAAGCAGAAATATAATAGAGAATGTGGGTGAATATGAAAGACAAATGGCAGAAACAAAGAAGTATTTATTATAGGCAGGAATTTTTAAGCTGTGTAATTACAAAAGCCTGCTGCGAATAAACTGTGCCATTACCGAATGGACACATACCCTGAGTGCAGCACTTTCAAGAGGATGGCAACAGTTTCTCCCTCTTTTGTTTTAAGTTCACCCCCACTACCTCAGTCAGCAGCACATATACGATATCATTGTTTTCTTCACGAGTGCAAGCACACAATGCCCGGTATCACAATGCTCTCGCAAGCAAGCACAAGGCAAGTGGCACTTCCCCATCAGCAGCATGGCACCAGCAGGCACAATATCAAATCATACTTGAAAGGTTTTCTTTACTATTGCTACATGGTATTTCACTTACTTTTCCCTGCCTTGTGATTTAGAAAATGTAATACATTCCTTACTGATATATTTTTTTAAAAGTACGTGGCACAGTGTTAGAGGAAAACAGTGGGTGTCACTGTTAAGAGCAATTGGCATCTCGATTTGCCTCTATTTAATAAGAATTTGGGACACTTTTATTACAGGTTGTTGGGTCACTGTGTTCTGAGCACATCTTGTTTGCTGAATCAATTTATACTTATTTTTACTTCTTATTGTATAGAATGAACTGTGTTAAAATGTTCTTTAAGTTAGATCAGCACCTTCTATATCCATAATCTCTGAAGAACAGCTAACTGTGCTTTTAGAGCTCCACTTCTAAACCTCCCACAGGAAAAGTCTCTTCCAGATGCATGAAGTTAGAGCCAATAAAGGACTAAGGCATCAGATGCAAAATTGAGACACGTAAATCCAGAGTTATGGTCCAAATCCTGCTGCTCAGCTGTTGTGTAACCTTGTTGATAATTCCTCATTTCACCTGCAAGTTCATTGTGCAAGCCTGCTTCCCTGCAAATGTGAAACTATGGTTGCACGTATCCAAATCAAGGCCCTGAGCAGAGCAGCCTTTTTAGCTTCCACCAAATCTGATATGAATTTTCAGAGCATTATTTACACAGGCCCTAAAGGATTGGGGTTCTCATAAGGTGTAAACATAGCTATGTGTTTTAAAGCAGCAGCATTTAGTATGTAGGCATCATGTAGCCAGAAAAGTCTACTACAAGGCAGAAGAGCTTGATCCCGATTTCCTTCTCGCTATTTGTTTCAGTCTCTGGAGCCCAGGAATTCCCAGGCTGATCCATGTATCCCAGACTGAACACGCTGTCTGTCCCCACATGCAAGAGGAAACAATGACTGCTATTACTGAGGGGATAAAGAAAATATTGACTTACTCCCGAGTTTGTACAGCTCCTACCACAGAGTGCTCAGTGCATATTCTAAAATTGCCTGCTAAAGCAAGCCTGTGAGGTTCTGACAACAAAACCAACGCTTTCCAAAGGCAAGTCAGGTTGGCAAGCACTCGAACCACCCACTCTTGTAAAACTCATTCTGCGATACTTTGCAGGAGGGCAAGTCCCAAATTTATAGCCTAAACTCACCCCCTCGAGGCACATAATGTGTTCTTTAGAATGAAGTTTTGAGCGCCTAGGGACCAATTTGGCAAAACACTCATTCTGAAAGTTAGTGAGTTTAGATGAGGATGTCTGAGGTAATGATGGTTATACAGCTTATGCTAACAGGATGGGCCTCTTCTTGTCTGGTCCCTTAGATTCTTTACATACATACATATTGTTGGTGTATACAATACAGTAACATTTATTGATGTAAATTACATGGGTATTCATTTCCCTGACCACTTTTGTCCACCCAAAACACCACAGTCCATCCATTCTCCATGAACTGAGTACCGTGGATAGGCAAGCAAACTCCTTTGTGCTAATACTGACCTCACCGGAAGGCAGCAGCAGGCAAAGAAGATGGTGGTGCAGTTGGGAATTTGGCTCACTTTTTACTTTCTGGCTGCTGCTCCTGTCTCCATACTGAACTGCATTCCTTCATAAGCTCACCAGTAATCTGTGCTGTATGTAGTTTCCAAGGGCACATAAATCAGGCAAGCCTAATGTAGCCATCTATTGCTACGCCAGATTTCAGTTCCCATCACTCAGCTTTAAAGCCACTTAAGACATGACACAAGATTTTTCTTTCAGTACTCAGAAAGAGTCTTTGATTTTCATTGCACACATTTTTAAACATTTTCTAGAATAACTCATCTGGGGGCTTTAATCTTTACATTTCTGCATTGAAGCTGAATCTCACAACAAGTTCCCCAGGCACTAAAAATGGTAGAAGTTAGTGGTAGAAGTTGGGGAAATTAGTGGAAATTATCCTGAAGCTTTTTCAGCATTTTCCAGCACATATGATGTACACATTTTTCTTGCCTGCACAAATGAAGGCAGTATACTTGACGTCTTCAGATATTGCATTAAATAATTATGACGGCACTCGTCGGTCATTTCTAATTTGCTTTAATTTGTATGTTAACAGTTTATGCCTACAGGGCTCATTTTCTGCCTCTACATGGTTACCTCAAGAGCTAAAGAGTTGTGAGAGCTGCTCTCTGTCTGCGTGTCAGCAGATGACTATTAAATGAAAAATGAAATCGGCTGAGCAGACCAGAGACAGGTATGTAGCCAGAGTTTCCTGCTCCCCAGAGAAACACATGAATGGAGTCACGCTGTGTTTGACGCTGCAGTAAATCGCTGCTTATGTCAACCAAACAGATCTCTACCCTGGGTGGGCAGCCTGTAAGAGGAAGTATTTGCATGTACTGAGAAGCTGGAGGTGACAGAAGTGACAGATTGTATACCGTGCTCATACAGCAACCAACCATCAGAGCAGGACAAGACACCAGCTATGAAACAACAAAGGCATCGTTGTGTTCTTGTGGTTTTGACGTTCACCTGGATTTAATTTGGAAATCTGCATCCCTAACATCTGACTAACATTTAACATAATTAAAATGTATTACAGATAAGATTAATAAACGCATGCAAATACTAACATAATTAGTTTTACATAATATTTAACATAAAATTTGGGAAGGGCCTGCCGCTATCCTGTGTGTGGAAAATAAGCTGTGGTACTTTCTCCACAGACGCAACTGCAATGTTGTGGTCTCCAACAATGGCCAAAGATTAACGTGGAAACTACATCTGGATCAGCCACACAGTGTCTGAGTGCGTTAGCCATTAGACTGTGGGGTGCAGGAGGGGTTCATGTTCTGATGGTGTCTCCCTTTCTTGGAGGAAGGCCATGAAGTCTCTATCAGGTTGAACATGGACGCAAGCCAAATGCTTGCCTACTTGGCATGCCTCAATTCAGGGTGATTGCAAATCTAGAGAATGATTAAGCAAAGATGTATGTTCCTGAAGTCTTTCAAGAACCAATAAAGAATAGGATGTGAGTTGAGACTTTGTCTTTTCGAAGCTCGTATTTGAATATTTTGGGTAACTGTATATCTTAGGTGTCAGTTGGGATACCTCTATCCCTGTAAGTGCACGTTTGATGTATTGTACATATTCACTTAAATTCAATACATTCAGTTCGATCACTAACTCTCTTTGGATTAGACATTATTCTATATTAAATTACGTTGTTTTAAATCCAAAGTAACTCCACTGAATGTTTGTAAGTTGCCCTTACTTTATATCAGATCTGAGTAACAGACTTCAGTTTTTAACAGCCATAGCACAAACTCTACCTCCTGAAATGAGGGTGTTTTGCATTAAGAATTCATAATTTCACTTCTCCAGGTGCCCAAGACCTTAACAATAGGAGTTAAGAACAGGGAAAAAAACAACCTCTGAAACATTAAATGTGAACACTGAAGCTTTTGGCATACAGCAAAATACTTATTCATAATAGAAAATAATGTGTCTGGGGTGACTAAGATACATTTGCTAACACTGAGCAAGTCAAAAGCCTGGAAAAAAAAGACATGAAAGTAACATATCTTCTGCAAATACTGTACAGTTTTTCAAAGTATCATGAATATTTTGTGCAGTTAGTATAACGATAGGAAACCATTATATATCTTGTTTCAAAAGCAAGAACTTGTTTCCTGGACACCCTGGACATCCACTTATTTTGTATCAGCTATAAAGCACTTTTTCACATGATGCACAGAGATTATAGCATGAACTAAACGCAAATGTCAGATTAAAACTCCTCTATTTTATGGGGCACACTGTAAATCATATATACAAATCCCCAGTGCAGCTTTAGTGAGAAGACTGCTCAGGAGATAATGGAGGTCACAGGTCTGAGACTCTGGAACTTTAGGGAGAGGTGAGTGAGGTGCCCTGGGAGGTCCACCCATGAGGTTGTCTACAGTGAGGAGGTCGGCTCCACATCTCAAGGCTGCCTCTGCCAAGGACAGAAGGGTGACTGTTGTAGGTGACTTCCCTCTGAGAGGCTGTATATATTGGCCCAACCCCACCTGCAGGGATTTGTGCTGCCTCCATGTTAGGAATATTTCTAGGAAATTTTCTAATCTAATTCGGCCCTCTGATTATTATCTTTTATTGATAGTTCAGGCTGACAGTGATGAAGTTGGTGAGAGAAGCCTGAGCATTATCAAAAAGGACTAAAAGGGACGGGGGCAGTTAATGGACAGAGCAAGTGTGCAGGTCATATTTTCCTCTACCCCTTTAGAGGCAGGGAAGGATACTGAGAGTAGCAGGAAAACCCACCTCACAAACACATGGCTGAGAGGCTAGCGCAATTGCAAGAATTCTTTTGACCATGGGGTGGTTTACTCAGCACTTGGCCTGGTGGCTGCGGATGGGTTTCACCTGTCTGAAATGAGGAAATGGATCCTAGCCCAGGAGCTGGCAGAGCTCGTTGAGAGGGCTTTAAACTAGATACAGGGGTAGGTGCACAGTTGGGCTGGATGATCTTAAGAGGTCTTTTCCAACCGTGGTGATTCTGTGATTCTATGACACAAGCTGTCTCTTCTACCAGGAAAAATTCACCCTAACAGTATGCCTGCGTGCTTGCAGAAAACATCTGCATTAAAAGGCGATAACTCTAAAAATATTTTCTCTTTGTTTAGAGATCAGATCATAGGGGATTTGGGTGTTATTGGTTTAATTTGATTTGGGGCGTCCTTTTCCATTTCTTTTTATGTATTTTGGCTTGAAACCAGCATGGGAAGGTAAACAGTTCTCTGAATGTAGGGTTGAAGGGAGAACATCGTTCAGTATTTACTTGGCTCTTGCAAATTGGGAATAAGTACATTTAAATCTGTGGAACAGCATCTGAATGACATTGAAATCCTGTATTTTTCGGAGTAGTGTATTGGAAACAAAAGTAATCATTTAGCTGGTTTAAAAGATGTTTTTCCAGTAATGCTTGTTATCCTCCATCGGTAGCTGTTCAATCTGGAAAACACAGAAGACTTAGTACACCATAGACAAAACCAAAAATGTACAAACAAAAAACAACAGCAGATTGTAACATGTCATGTTGCTATCATTTATTTCTGGCAGCTTAGATAGAGTTCAGATTATATTTTGCTTTTCTCCTAATTGCATGCTGTATATCAAAAATGGTTCTGATGTGTAGCATCCCAATTTCAAAACACATTACAGAAATAGAACGCAACTACACAGTAATTGCAGTTTTATTTCTTCAATTCTCCGCCACATTGAGAGCATTTCAGAACTAATCTATTCAAGAAGATTGCCTCTGAACCGTTTGATTGTAAATGGCTTAAAGAGCTTCCACCTTCACCCAGAGCATGTTCCAGATCTTATAGACATTATTCGTACTTCTATTAGATGCAGTGATCTCAGAGGAAGGAATGTAAAGAAAATGATGCGGGTTGCAGTTTGCCTAGAATGAAAATATTTCAGAGAACCAATCTTGAAGTTTGAATACTTTTGTTTAAATTGTGCAAAGAATTCCAATTATGCAAAAAAAATGAGCAGTTATTTGTAATTGCATAATGCATAATCTTGCAAAAAAACAAACAAACAAAAAAAAAAAACAAAAAAAACCCCTAAGAATAAAACACCAAACATAAAACAGTCCTTAGTCTTAAAAGACAAATGAACACAAAAACTGCGAATACAAGCACTGTGAAATTGTTTTTGCTTGAATAATGTTACGAGGTGATTAAAATAACAAGAAGCTATTCCTCCACACATCCTCCTAACGCTTTCATCTCCACCAACAACCTCTGTTCCTTATTCCAAACACTATTATTAAAAGCGAAAAACAAAGAACCCTCCAAGTCCCATCTCAGCACATTTGTGCAAAAACATACATCCCTTTTGAAGAATCCCCAATCTCTTTGACCTGAGTATTACCTGCAACATTTTTCTGTGGGTGCTGAGCATTCTTACAGCAGAGTGTGAATCTGAATGACCCAATCACCAGGATGAGTCTCCCCCCATGGAGTCTGTTTTCAGTTATTCTGATTTATTGATATTTGGTCATTATTTTTTGGCTCTTCTGCACCAAGATTTCCCACTAGAAAGCATGCTTAGGGGTGGGAGCATGTCCATTGGCTTGCACTGAGCTGTTCTGTCCACACTGCAAGGAAACATTGCTTAATAGGCACTTACTCAACTGTGGGGTGACCCAGTAAGGGCACTCATTCTTCCCTCACTGCTCTGGATGCTCCCCATAGTGCTGCTCTCTGAGCAGGCACCAAACAAGCCTCCTACAGATAGCCCAAAGAGAGCCACAGCAATTTGTCAGCTTCAAACAGGCCCCGGTGCACCATGAGCACTCACCCACCTTTCAGCACTCCAGTTTTACAGCAGCTCTTGCAGTAGGGATGGGAGAAAGGCAAAGCATGGTGGCCATACAGCACAGATAAGTCTATGCATGGTTTGTTTATTGTTTAAATCTGTCAACAATACATTCATAGTATGCTGTAAATCAAGGTTTTTTTTTTTTTTTTCATTTTTGGAGATAAACTCCTGTCCATTGCCGAGGTAGAAATCAGCCATGAAGTTGTGATTTCCAGAGCAAATTCAGGTTGATCGAGCTGCAGTATCTATTCATTATGTTTAATCAACATTTCTAAAAATAAAGCCATTACAGCCCTATATTCCACAGTACACAAATCATCAGAGAAAGAACGAGCCAGCAAACCAGCCTGCTGTTTAGCCAGCTCAGTAAACCTGCACAAAACAGCTTTCATTCTGTCAATAACAACCACGGTGTTGGTTCCTTCACTCGGCCAACGAAAGCAACTCATTTCAGCAATTGCCATTTGCTAATTACCTTGAGTTATGTGGTCATAGCTGAGATGTTGGCGGCGCATTCTGGAACAGGTTTATTAATGATGATCAGTTATGAGCAGGTGGAGTGTCTGCCAGATGTCTTTTTTATTGTTACCTGACATGCAAAGTCTTCAGTGAGGTAAGTGTGGCTGACAGATGACCCTGCCATCTGCATCACTGTTGCTTCTGCTCTCGGGGCACCTCAGGCCCATTGCTGTTCCGGTGCTCAGCGTGGGATGCACCCCGCTTATGGGCAGTAGGATTGATGGCTTGGCACCCTGCTGCACCTGGGCTCGGCCAGCACAGTGCCAAGAGCTGTGCCTGCAAGATGGGCTGATAATGCCTTCAGCAGAAACAGCACTGAGACAGAAAGGGCTCAATAAGAGAATTTGCAAAATCTCACGAGTTTCCCAAGTTCTTAAGCTAAATAAGTGGAGGGTTATTATTTCTTTTTCCAAACCATTATTATTTTCTTTTTCCAGACCATTTCCACAAGAACAATAATACCAAAGGAGCACAGTGACTTAGAATTTGTCATTCTAACTGTTTCTGTGTTCCTTACGGCGCTGCAGCTCTCTGCAGTTTATCATTCACACACCATGGCAGAAGCACATGCACAAGCACACTTTGCCCAGCAGAATGGAGCTCATCCATTGTTTTGCCCTCGCACATGGGGAGTGCATGCAGGCAGGTGTGGGCTCCTACAGGCACCCACAGCTGTGCCCCTCCTGCCAGCTGGGAAGCTGCTTCACCCCAGGGGTGGGCACAGCACATGCCAGAGGTGCTTGGTGCCAATCATAACCAGTCTGCTCTCTGCAACCCTATCAGCTCTCCTCTTTGTAATATATACTCAAACAAGGAGCAAATTCACAATTTAGGGCTGCTTGCTAGCCCTTGGGATAAGGGGCAGACAGAGAATGCAACCACCACAGCTGAAAAGACAACTTAGCACTGAGCACCATTTTTTTCTCCTTTATTCTGTCCTTCCCTTTCTCTGCAAAGAATTGAGGGAAAAAAAGAGGGAGAAAAAACAAAAACAAAAACAAAAACCCCATCCTCTGTAGATATAGCAGAACAACGACATCATTCAAAGCTACACAGAGAAAACAACCCCCAAGCATTATTTCACACAGAGGAGAAAAAAAACATTAAAGTATATGGTAAAAGCCCAGCACTCCTCAGTAAGCAGCAGCGTTCCAGAAGTGAAAAATAGATCTTTGTGACCTGAAAAACACTTTTCTCCTTTTCTCCCTGCCTGCTCCCCTACAGGCCCTGTCTGCTTATCACTATGCAGCTCAGGTTTCACAGCTACAAAATCTCACTGCGCTGTAGCTTTAGGGCTATTGACGGATGCACCTCAGCTCCGAGGCAGGGCTTGGAGGGGGGCTGCTGATGCGCCAACTCTTTCTTTGGCAGCACAAAAAGCCCCTGCCCAGCATGCACAATCTTCCTCTGCTATCCTTAATGGCCTGGGAAGAACACAGCATGGTGATATTTGTTGCTCCATCTCCTAATTCACTATTTGAAAGGAAATAGCTGAGTTTATTGATGTGTTTTGTTCACTGTGAAGTGTATTGCAGTCAGCGTTAGACTTTTACTTTCTTCAGGTGAGAGCACAATTCAATCTGTACCAGCTGCTGTCACCCAGCTCCTCCTGGACGCAAGCTAATTTCTAACAACAGTGATATGAGCCTTTGCATGCATCTTGGGATGTGCTGTATCACATCCTCGCTGTAGCACCGTATTTAAAGGCCAGCTGAACATCTCAGCATCAGCACAGTGGCCAAGCTGCTCAGAGAGCAACAGGCAGCCAGCCTGCTTTCCTGCACCAGATGGTAGAAATGGGACCAGCACTGAATTTGGTGTGTGCAGCTGGTCATACAGCACTTCCCGCTTTGGCTCTGCCTGAGCACATTCTAGTGGATAAGGACAAACCATTCGGCAGCACACACCCACTGGCTGCTACTGGCCTGGAGACAAAGGTCCCAGGTCAGCCAGGGATTGAATATACATCAGCACTTCCCTGTTCCCTGTACTAAAGGAGTGTGTTGTTCCTTATCTCATGTTCAGCAACCCTCTTTTTACTGTTTTTAAACATTAGTTGTGTATCTATGTAGAATATTTCTTCTACAAATTGAAGAGGAATGGTAAATGAAGCAAGGGATTCCCATATGATGAAGGTTACCTGGGGCTGTTTCACTCCTGGGCAAGGCTTAGTTCCTGCAAGACATTACCTACACCACCCCTGAGTTTATTAAGTTGTTTAGTCCCTGTCCTTGAGCTGTCACCGAGTTGATGTCTGCAGACTCCCAGAGGTGCTCCCTAGGCACTGCTCTGGCACAGTCCTGTTCTGAGAGCACAGGTATCCCCCTAGGAGCAGACAGGTGCCTGTGCTGGAACACTGCAACATTGCTCGCGGCAGAGGTGGAAGAAGTTCCTTGATGATGGCCTTTGTTTTGGAAAGCAAGAGGAAAAACTTCAAGGGAGGTCAGTAAGGCCAGGAATAAACAGCAGTGATAGCAGTCTTGCACAAATAAGCAAGAATGCAATGCAGAGAATGCCTCCACAAAGTTGTTTCAAAACAAATGGAACAAATTGAAATGCAGTAGTGGATGTAGTACCAATAGAAAATCACTGATGTAAAACATTTAAATATACAACAGGAATCCCAGCAGCTTACAAGCTATCAGAGTAGCTATTTCTGATGAAATTTGGACATCGATTTGTTCCCTAAAATACTGTTTGTTGTTCACACTCATCAGCTATGCACAATGGGTTAAGAAAACAACTGTCTACAAAAACCAAGGAGCTATTTTAAAAAATTGCAGGGCTTTGGGTTTAGAAGTTCTTCTCCCTTATAACTCACTGCAGCGTTCTCTGTGCTCTGGCATCTTTCCTCTGGTAAGCTATAGGATAACAGGGAAAAAACAACCCAAGCCTTTGTAAAATAAAAAACCATTTTGTCAGGACTTCCAGCCTCCCTATGGCTCCCTACAGCTCAGCCAGCATTTAAGCTGGTATGAAACCATGCCACAAGACCTGAAAGAAATAGATTTGATGCTTCAATGTCTATCTCTCTTACTATTACTCTTCCTGGGAGAATAAAAACACATTGCAAGCACACGTTACAAGCACACCCAGTTCCTTACCAAACAATCCAATTAAAAGCTTTCTTCCTTCAGCAGTTTTATTTTATGACTTAGGAAAAGTCTCTGCATCCTGATGTGTGGAGCACATGTGAGGCAAGCAGCTCTAAACCTTTCCTATTCCTAAGGGTTGCAAATTTTTGCCGCCTCATCACAAGAGTAATGTCATTCAAAGCAACTCATCACCAAAGAAGTCTACATGAAACATGTCAAAAGCTGAATTAACACTGCAGGGACAAGAGAAAGACAATTTAAATAAATACAGAAAGTGCTTTCTCTTACACAGTTTGGCATGGAGCAGTTGAAGGTCAGGATCTGATGGACTCCAGGCAGAGCACCCCTTGCACTCTGGCTCAGCAGAAGGCTGTGCCCTCCAGCAGGGGCCTGTTGGGGCTCTGCTTTGGTTATGAGTGACTGGTACAAGCCCAGTCACACTCAAAACAAGATGCTGTTCACCACGTACACCCCAGGCATTGACTCCTGCCTGTAGGAGTCTGCCCAGTCACTGGGGTTTTTGCAGACTGCCGACAATCTGTGAGTAAGCAGACCAGCAGGCAGGACAGCACGCACCATTTCCATAAAAAGGGGATTTGCACATAACTACTGCCTGTTCCACATCAGCAGGGCCATATCTGCACCACCCTGATTATCACAAACTAACTTTAGCTTCTCTCAGGACACGGCTTGAGACCTTGGTAACTGAGTTGACTCAGCACAGAAGTGTTAACCTATCAGAAGATGGATGCGAACTGCACCTCTGACAGGTCGGCCAGGTGTGGCTGATGCTGCTTCGAGGGATCACAGAGATACCAACAATTCAAATGCAGTATTCAAATGCACAATCATCTCTGCTATTACACATAAGCTGGCTAACATTCAAGCTATTGAGAAGAAGCAGCCATTTGTCTTCCTGGGTCCGCTTTTATGAGCTTCTAAATTACCCACCGTCATCCAGAAAGTGATCAAACTGTATTTATGAGTAACGCATAAAATTCAAACAAGACCTTTATTTACATTAGGTTTTCAAGCTCTGGTATTGCAACATACATAACAAAATTTCATACTACGCTTTTATAAGAAATCAGGTTGAAAAACTGATCTATAGAATCAATTTGTCAAAACTGACTAAGCAGAAAATGCATCAGCTCAGTTTCAGAGTACTCTGTCAATTTTATACCATCTGCTATCACTCGGAGTATTCGCGACGTCATGGTTATAAAAACAGAGTGCTCATGCAGGTTAATTTACAGTGAACTCTGAGAGAGAATGTTTCACTCCTCCTTGTTCAGAAGAGCAGGGCAACGCTCTCCACACTGTCTCACAAAGCTATTAAGGATCCAAACGGGGAGAAAACCCAGTCTATTAGGAGATATTCAACAGAAATGAAACAAGATTTGGCAACACAGAGTCAGAACTTAAGCTGCTTGATAAACACGATTATAATCTCGTTCTGTAGAAAACAAGGTGTAAAGATTAATCAAGTCATTTTATTCCGATATTAACATTATGCAGCAACCGACATGAGTGTCTAGATAAAATGAAATGTGCTGCCAAGCTGACTTCTGAAATGCACGCAAAGGATAAATGCAACAGCTCTGCTCACTGCCAGAAACAAGAAATGGCTTCAGGAGCAAATAACACTGATTGATACTGTGCTCAAGCACTACCTAACAAAATCTACTAACCTACGGATGGGGGAAAGAAAAAATAAAATCTTTTTTTTAAAAAAAAGCAGCTTTGTTATCTTACTTGTAACACCTTATTCAAACCCCAAGTATTACCTCTTTCTACCAGCATAAATATGGAGCTTTCTGCACCTCTTATGATGTGGTTACAGACACAAAAATGTTATAGTTGAAAGCGAGAGCTAGTTCAAGGAATTTCAGACTTTGAAATCAGCAAGATGCAAAGCTAAAATTCGTATGTTCCTTTTCAAGTTATGAATACTTTCACTAAAACATAAATATTTTAACATATATTAATTTTTCTGACATTCAAAATTGTAAAGTCAATATGGCAGAATTATTGTTAAAAGCACATATTTACAAATATTCTTTTTTCCATACATAAAGTATTTGGCATAATTATAACAATCTTACTGCATACACAACTGTTTGCTTCTTTTTCACATAATGGTACACTCCTTATTAAAATTTACCAATTATGTACAAAAATACTCAAACATTTATTATAGAAAACCTCTATAACCACCATCAGCAGCTTATAACTGCTTTAGAGAATATAAAAAGTGGTCACTTTCTTCCAGTTAAGCTATCAACAAATTGGACACAGCTAAAATCAACGTGAGCTTCCCAACAAAAGAGGGAGAATATCTTTAACAGCGTGATTTAAAATGCAGTTCATACATCTGTTCCCAAGCACGTGTTAAATGGTCAGTAAAAGAAAGAGGATAACAAAAATACATACAGAAGGTGCTTTTGTCCCTACAGCTTGGCATGGTGTTAGCTTTCCAGATGCCAGTCACTAAGGTATGCCCGAAGGCCAAACACTGTCCTCCGACAGGAGACGATGGTGATGAACACGACCTAAAAAGCGAACCCCAACCTGATGCACTGCTACATACACATCCAAAGAGCCGTTTGGAATTTTTGCTAGATTTATACAAAACTGTTAACGAACTCTGAATTTCCTTATGAACTACTTTTTTTTTTTTTTTTTAATAAATATCCAGTAATTCATATTCATACTTTGTTTAGTGTATTGCCCTCGCACGACTTGGTGCTAACTCTAACAAGCAAATTAGATGAGTGCGTTTTTTGTACCCATGTAACACAGTGACTGTATTTTAGGGTGAACTCTCAAAAACAGCAGAGGAAGAGGACCTCCACTAGCAATTAAAAAAACAAACAAACAAACAAAAGAAACATTGACTGGAACAATAAAGGTCATTTGCACCTGAAAAAGCAAAGGATGCACTGGATACCATAATACACTAATGGCAGCAGAAAGCTGCTCTACACTGAATGAGATGCAGGCATCTTTCCATCTTAAAAATAACAGCAACCAAGTGTTTGCTTCAAAAATTCCAAAGCACATTCTCGCTCAGCTCTCTGCAGTATAACTTGCATCATATCCGTTCTTCCACAGACATTTGAAACAACCAACCCATCCACTGCATGGGGGAAATGACTTCCCACCTACTTGTGGAAACAGCTGAGCCTACAGACTGCTCTGTTAGAACACGTGCTGCTATTTCTAGCAGTAAAGTCCCAGTCAGTACATTTTGTTTTGTCAGGAGCATTCATCTGGCTCACACGAGAATTGCAGGGGTTTACGTTTAACTTTTTAAATAAAAATAAAGTACAAAGGAAAGCATTTATCAGTATTCACCACCATGACATTAAAAAAGAGTCTCTCTTTCATGCTTCCTATAATATCTGGCAACCTAAATTAGTAATTTCATTTTAAAATGTGCAACGTAACATCAATAAGCATTTGAAAGTTACTGAAAGGGAAAGATGGGCAAAATATTAAAGTGCCTAACTAAACGCATTTTACCATTTTTTAAAAATATTATTCCTTAAATGGTAAAGAATTCCTTGTGATCAGATCCCAAAGGGCTCCTCATAGCTGGGACACCTTGCGCGGCAACGGCCGGGGCCGCGGGGCCGGCTCAGTCCTCCTGCTGCTGCTCTCCGCGTTGCTGGGCCGGCCCAGCTGCGGCTTGGGCGGCAGAGCAGGGGGGTCGGTGGGGGGGATGGAGAGGCTGTGAGGTAGAGGGACGGGGCGCTTCAAAGTCCGCTCGTACACGCTGTAAGGCGGCGGGGTTTTGCTTTCCTTCCTCACGGGCTCCTCCGGGACGCTGTAGCTCGGGACCGGCGGTTCGCTGCCTTGGCTTTCAAAACCCGACGTCTCCGAGGTGCTGCATCGGCTGAGCGAGGAGATGCCGCTGCTGTAGCTCCCCGACAGCACCGGGGAGTTGGATACGAGCCCCGTGGAATGGTACTCCACCGGAGATGGCGTGAATGACTGCACAGAGCCCTGCTCAAAAGAAAGGGCGTGAGAAGAAATTAGCGGCGCTGAACTGGGGAGGGCACTCCGGTGCTCGGGCTGCAAACGCACAGAGGCACTTGCGCAGGTTCTGAAGCTTGGTAAATGTAGCGCTGCATCTTGGTTTTAATTAAGATTCGGTAAAAAAAAAAAAACAATAAAAACTCATTTCAGGAGTGCCCAAGTACACCCTAAGCAGTGCTCATGCCGGTAATTCATTTAAGTGAAAGCAAAACTGTATTTAATTGTTGTCTTACTATCTGGAAAAATCTGGAAGCCTTTAAAATGAGCTCTCAGCTTTCCCAGTTCTTTTAAGTGAAATCCATACCCACTCATAGTGTCTGCCTAGTGATGTCCTGCCCTCTAATGCCAAAACACGGCATTTGCATCACCTTCCATCTGATGCTGCGATCTCTCCCTCAACATTCATTTTCCAAAGCTTTTCTCACAACTTCAGTGCACGGTCATGCAACAAAAGCACATTTACATTGTGGAGTTTGAACTGTGGCCCAACCCCATCCCCAGGTGATTTTTGGATGCACTGTGCCACTGTGCATGACACAAAACACCATCACAGCCCCAGGGACAAAGAAGGGTGAAGACATGAGGGTGTGTGGGAAGGTGAGAGCCAGGGAACTGAGGGCTCAGCACCAGCACTGACAAAAAGCAGAGGGCAGGGACAGTAAAGCCATCACAGAGAAGTCCTATTCTAGTGGAACAAGTTCAGCAACTGCTCTAACAGGTTAGAGTACACCTTACAAGTTGGGAAAGTTTGGCAACTTACCTAATTGTGACTAGAGCAATCAGACAACCTAGACTTAACAGTCTCAAGCACAGGCTGAAAAATGGATGGAGAAATCATATCAAAGACAAATTCCTGACCCCACTTCTATTTAGACTGCTTGGCACCCAGCTGCTCAGCTTTAGATGAAATTGTGAGCTGTGCAACAAGGGTAGGGAGGAATGGCAGAGGAGCAAAAACGCATAGAGCTGGCTGCACTGACTTCATTCCTCTGAGATAATCTCATTTACTAGGACTGGATCCACAGCACACTGAAACCAGCAGAAAAATCTTCATTTGCATCAGGTTTTGTACTAGGATGGCAGCGTGTAACAATTGGAACAAAGACTAAAAACTGAGCCATGTGAGCTAAGGAAAAACAGAGCAGATTGTCCTGCAACCTCAGTGCATGCTGAAGATATTTTTCACATTGTGGAGATGCTGCATATTAAGCACTTGCTTCAGATTCAAACCCTCTGTTTCTAAGGAAGGCGTAGCTGCACTCTTATCCATGCAAACATCCAGGGTCAAAGTTTTCAAGTAAATAATGTAATTGGTTCAAGTTTCAAGAGCAGTAGACACTTGGGTTAAGTGACTGCAGATAAAAATTAGAGGCATGGTTTTTGACATTCAGAACACAAGCAAATACATGTAAATACTGCCTGCTTCAATTTAGCAGCTGAGCAGGAGCAAGTACTTCATTCCTGACAGCGCTGCAGACTCTGTGTATCATAATGAATAACAGTCTAGGCACCAAAGGAGTCTGGATGTTCATGGCTGCCTGGAGTGAAAACCAGAAACCTCTCCGAAGTTTCGTGGGCCAGCATTCCTCTACTCTCAAGCAGCAATCCAGAGTTTGGCTGTAAAATGCTCAAATTCCACCCAGGCCTTTAGAAGGAAAGGTTAGGACAAGTTTTAAACACCTTAGGAAACATCAATAACGAGTCAATTCAAGAACACAGGCACAGTTAGTCACCTTTTGTGCAACATTCTAATGCTCTGACGAGATTCCTAGTAAGAATTTGATCAGAAACTTGGCATCAGCGCTCACTTCAACAGGTGTACCATGGTAACAGGACTACAGTACACTTGATAGCAAGCACAATTACTCTCTGTTGAAACAGAGCCACTTTGCGGCCACAAGTGGAAAACTAACAGGTGTGGGGACAATAAAGAAGAAAATGATTGCAGCATTATGATTAAGAACCTCAAGGGAAAGGAGGTGTTTTGGGGGTGTCACTTCCCTTCTCCTCAAGAGATGTGCACATTTGTGGCATTTATTATGCACTGAATACCTGAGGGATCACTTCAGCAGGAATGCTCTCTAACTGAAGCACCAGTCTTGCTCGTTTTGATTTGCTCTAGGTTGCTGACCCCCATATTTCCAACAGCACAACTATCTCAGCTTGCATGCGTTAGCACAAGTTATCCCTCAGACTAATAAGCTGTCTGTCAATAGTGAGGTTTTCCTGGAGAATGCAGGCTGTGCACTGATGCCCTGCAGTGCTGCTGGAGACAAAGATTTCCTGGTCAAGTTTTCTAACCAATAAGCTGTCGCACAACAAATCTTCAAATACATCGAAACAGAAATGAAACCTGCTAAGAGGATCCCCTCTTGCTACAGGTGCCTAACTGTCAGAGAGGAACCGATGTTCATTCACAGCCTCTGCTTAATGTTTCCTACTGATAGCCTTCAAACTATTTCCAGTTTCTCCCCTGGATTGCCCTGCAGAGGCAATGAGTATTAAAATTAGTGGAGCAGGAATTACCCTCTGAGACTCCTAAGAGAAGCATTGGATGTTGGAGGAGTAAGAGGAATGGGCTGCACAACAGGTTCTCCTTAACTGGCATCTCCTTCTGCCACTGTTGGAGATGGCATTCTGGACTAAGTAGATCAGATAACACTTCTTACATTTATTTTGTACACTCCATTCTTTCCCTTTACTCAAGAGAGCTTGATTATGCACATAGATGAGAAGTCTAATATTGACACTGTGAAGATTAGATTTCTTGCCTGCAGTTTTTAAAATCTTCAGATCTGCTGTGATTGTTATGGCTATTTACTCTTGTGAATGAATTTTGTACAGGCATATAATAATATGTACAAAATCTAATATTAATGAATAAAAATGCTAATATAATGGAAGTAGAATATAAAATAAATTCAAATAACATATTAAATACATATGATATACCCCACAGCACATACAATCTGTCCCACAAAGGAGGTTGACTTGCAAAAAGCCAGTACCTTCATTGGTGATCTGCCAGCAGGAGAAGGGGAAACAGAGGCTATGTGTCTTGCTGGTGATGCTGTAAATTGAGAAAGATTACAATGCAGTCTTTGCATTACAGTTTTCATTAAGAAATCTTCTAAAGAGGTAAGAGATGATTCCACCCACAAATTTCTCTAGTGCTCTCCGTACTTGCTCAGTAGTTGCAAGTAGTCTTAAAAATTCTGTTTCTTTTTTCAGGATTATCTTGCAGTACAACAAAGTGTAAGAAATTTCTGCAGCCATCTTCCATGACCAATTTTATATCATGTAAATTTGTTTATACCCTATCAAACAATAACAGGATTCAAAGAAAACAAGTATTTTCTGCTCCTCCTTTTCCCTTTCCTTTTTCCAAAGAATACATTCCATATTTTAATGTCAAATAAGAAAAAATACAATACGAAATGTACTTTGAGGCATAAGGCTGAAACTTCTAAAAGTTTCCGCTCCCTTGAGAACAATTATATTTCTAATACTACTTAATCTGTCTGTTCTTTACATGGAAATTAGTCTTTTGAAGGGCAAATTAGTTATAGTAATGGAACTCACATACTTCCATGACTGCTGAGCATTTTCTGGCAAGTAAGATTCTTTTTCATTAACAATCATTTCCAACTGCTAACCTCTAATTACTGTAAGATCAAAAGATTAAATTTGATCATCCACCCTGGTATCAGAATAAAGTGTCTGAAATTCCACAGTCATTAAGTGAAGAGGCAAAGTACTGAAAACAGAATGCTACAAATAAGCTTAATGAGAGGAAAATATATGCAGTTGTACAGCCTTCCATGTCAGTAATTGAATAATAAACTAGACTGCCCAGAAAGTTAAATGTTAGTCAGAGTGGATAGAATCCAAGCCCTCAAGTAAATCATTTTTTGATTGGAGTTTAGACCAAAATGTCCATTAACTCACCCGTCTGTGCAGGTCTCGGTGGTACAGGAGGAGATATAAGCTTCCCACTGTCTGATGTGTTTCTGGCTTCTTTCCCACTGTCCAGGCTCCAGCTGCTGGGAGTAGCATTTACAGCTGGAAGAGAATGAAAAAGCTGACACAGGCATCACTACTTCTAGCTGCCACTTTCAGACTCTCTGACTTGCTTTTCTTTGTTTGGCTACAAATATACAGAATGAAAACTAACTGCATGCCTAGAAAGCTCTGACACTTACATCAGGATTTGAAAGGCTCTTAAATAACGTCTGTCAGTCTCCTGATTTGCCTAACCTATGCATTTGGCCCTCAGTTTGAGTCAGTTTGAGGCTGTATAGCAATTTGGACTATTGGTAACAACAGCAGCTAAGATAGGGCCCTGCTGCACTGCAAATCTGGCCTCAAAAGGAGATAAGCTTGAAGCCTGTTAATATTATCAGTTTATCTTTGTACCAAAGCCCTATTTAGAAGTTTCTAGGCAGAGGAGGACAGATTATTCATATTCTGTTTCCATTAACTCATTTTATATACAGAATGGACTAAAGATGGGAACTTGCCAAATTCCAATCAACGTCCCTCGGAAAGCCTTCAGCTAGCAGGCTTTTGGTGCCAGAACTGAAAGGTGGAAAGAAGGGCACAAAATTGAGGGAGTGAGAATGGGGAGAAATAAAAGTGTTTGAAGAAAATCAAATGAATACATTATTATGGATTAGCACAACTTATATACACTGTTTGTATAGGTGGTCCAGGATCATGCAAATCAAATATCACCTTGACATGTAAAACTGGCTGTTCTGCTTATCTGTGTTACTTTTTACCAAACACCATGACTTTAACTAAATGATCCCCATAAGGCTGGGAACAGTTTCCATACTAAAACTGGATCATTACTTGTCTTCATACAGTCATTACTATCAGAAAGAACAAGTTGGACAGAAAGTTAGGGCATTTAACATGAACAGCACGCTAACTAAAAATCTGCAGTTTTTCTTACACGTCCTGAGAACAGTGAAGAAGCTGCTTCCAAAGAAAATTAACAAAAAAAATTGAGACAAACAAGTTCAAACAAACAAACAAACAAAAAAAAACACTGGGAGATGAAGAATTCCTGAGATCCCGAACCTCTTCCACCAAATCCAAAGCTTTTTTGGGAAATATCACCATCATGCCTGGCTTTGACAGTTTCCTTCTTGTTGGCTTATACCGCACACCAGATAAGAGACCTACCTGGATGGACTTTGTGCTCATTTACAAAGATCAATTGAAAAGCAAAGTACTGCTGCTAAACACCAAATGATGTTATCAGTTATTGCTATTGCAGCAGCACTAAGGTATTTCAGAAGGACTGGAAAGGCATTGTGCTACTCTATACAAGACTTAACACAATAAGTACAGTACAAACAACATTTGTTTTATAGCTGTAACAATATTGGTACAGTATAATTGCACGTTAATTGACCCTGAGAACAGCACACAGAATAATCAGTCTATTTTCTAGACGATCATTTTGCCTTTTTATTGTCAGATCATGCAATTCATTGTTTGCTTTTTATTGTAAGCTGTCACCTGGCAATGTGGTTTTGCCTTCATCCTAAAAACAGCTTGGCACCAGGCCTGGGTACTTCAAATTACTGAATCTATTGAGAAGCTACTTTTTCCTTTCAAGTTACCCATGCAGTTAGTTTTTTGGACTGCTTAAGTCTCTGGGAGATAGCATTTATTTTAACAACTCTACAGTGTACTTGGCTGCATAGGCCATTACAAAAGCTTTGACATTTTCACATTATTTTATGTTTTTCATTCTGTGAAAAATTTTACATCAAAAGATGTAAAAATTCTTATACAAATCAGCTCTTAGTGAGCAAAATCTGATTCCTAGCCAGTTCTTGTTATAGTTTTGAAATGTTTTGAATACATTTATTTTATTGTAACCTTAAATCATGGTGCAGTGAAGGGTAGCACTTAACAAAATTATGGCGCATATGATGGATTCAGGGCATATAACAAAATACTGGAAAACAGCGTTGCAAACAATACTGAATTTCCCCATGTGAAAAATTATAAAAGAAAATACTTTGTTTATTGACATTCATTGGTTTCTTATTTACTCAAATTAGGCCAAAGTGGAACCAAAAGCACAGCAACACAGTTTGTCTAGGGGATTTGCAGGTAGAGAACTTCACCACTCTGCCCATTTCTTTAGCTTCCTTTTGCCCCAGCCTCCAGAAGTTCATCTTCTCTAGGCTTCAGCTTCCCACACTTCTCTCTAACATGACAGTTGGATGGGGGAAGGTTTCTCTAGCAGCCTGCTGCAACGTTCTACTGCACTGTCCTTTTCTGCGAAGCTTTGGGCCCTTAGGAGCATAACACTCAGTCCAAACAGACATTGCTTTTCCCCTTTTTTGGCAGTGTTTTGAAGCTTAAGAATATTAGCATGTTTTATTTGTGAGAGCTGCTCTGACAGAAATGCCTTCTATGTTATTATGTTGGTGCACGACATCAGAGGTGGATGTTGGTGGCATGGCTGAACCTTCTCGTCAATATCCCTTACATTTTGTTGCCTTGAGACAGATGGCAGCAGAGGAACAGTCTGACAGAATGGTGTCTGCCATGGAAATGCATATGAAGCAAAAGGGGTGCCAGTGAATTCCTCCATGCAGAAAAAATGGCACCATTTGTAAAGGACCAACAGAAAACACTTTTTGCCTTTCTGAGGTGTTCTTGATGTACCTCAAACACTTGCAGTGCGCAGCCATCATCATGACAACCAGTTGGAGGCCATTATTTGTGAGGCATGAGATCCCATGCAAACAGGACAGTCTTACCTCATCCACAACTACTACCTTTCCTGCAAGAAAATTTTTGCTACAAATTTATTTTTGACAAACTTGTTATTGAGAAATCACTTGTTTATCACCTTGGGATGATGCATGTGCAAACCTTTCAGACATAAAAGGATGCCTGAGAGGTGTCCCACTTCTTCGCCATCATCATTGCTGTTGATGTGTTCAAGACTACGACCTCTGGACATTCATCCCCCCCATCCCTTCTCTGTCCCCAGTAGGTTGGAATTCCTGGGGAACATTGGAACTCCTCAAAATAGACCAGTGATCTTTTTTCTGTCTGTCTCTCTGACTCTGTTTCTCTCAATTTCTCTTGTGGGTGATCTCTCTTTCTCTGTCCATCTCTCTGTCTCCTTTGCTCTTTGTCCATTTTCCTACATTTTCTCTCTCTGTTCTTTTTATCTCATAAAGTTGTTAAGTAATTGCAAGATTTATTTCACTTTCTTAGAGGTCATAGCTCTTGTAAAGTCATTAAGTCATAAAGTTGTTAAGTAATTGTGAGACTGATTTTGGCTTCTTAAGGTTGTATAGTTTAGCTCTGCAGTTTAAGATAGGTTTTCAGTGTGCCATCTTCTCAAGTCATAACGTTTAGCTGTGCAGGTAGGACAGATTTAATTGTTAAAGTGCCAGTATTTCTATGATAATCGTGTGCCAAAATCTGGGTAAGTGTAGTAAATAGATTCTTACTAAAATTGATGATTGCATACGGATCTCTGCATGTCCTATCTTATGGACAGGACACGACATTGCTGACATTCACTGATGCTTGCTGATCAGTTATGGAGACCTAACAGTGGATGTGAGCACAGTGAGGCGGATGGTGGTGCGTTTCAGCTGCAGTGACAGAGACATGAAAGACGAGCCACGCTCCAGACAGCTATGCACAGCTGTCACAGCACAGAATGAAGAGCATCTCTATCAGCTCACCCACATGAATTGGCTAAGGGTGGTAACTGCATTGAAAAACAGTGTTTTTGTAGCTGAGAATTTGCTCTATCAAATAGCATTATTGTGCTTTTTGTATGTGTTGTAGTTTCCATGGAATTAAATAGAGGCACTACTTTTGGAGAGACCTATGTAATATTTTGAAACTCAGAGATAATGTTATATGCTCAAGACAACGTGCATTATATTTTCACTGATTACCAAGGTTAGTAAGGTGCAGAATTTCCACTCACCTTTGTCAGGGCCAGGCAGATTAGAATCACTTCGTGGCAAAGCACCATCTCCAATATGATTAAACAACATTCTCTGTAAATCAAGAACAGAATGGTTTATTCATAACTGCAGTTGTGAGTAACCTTTAAGAGAATAAATATATTTTTGTTATTATCCCTACCACATGGGACTACTTGGAGGTAGAGTAATAAATATCACCTAAGTACATAAATACTTGAATAAAAACGAGTACACAAATAATGTGTATACTGCTCTGAAAACTGTACACACTGAAATCAGTGGGAGAGTTATAACATACTGAATTCTGACAGTTTCCTGCTCCCTGAATGACAAAATGAGGCTCAGTCCTCAGTCAGGTATCTGACTGAGTTAACCTTACTGAATACTAAACACATGGAGGAGCTGATTTGCTATCTTTGAAAAGCATTATGTGTTATTTCCAATGCTAACCTTTTTCTACCAGTATCACTCTTGCTTCTCTTCCGGAAAAGACCTGATCAAAGTCTCTTCTTCTTTCTTTTTGGGTTGATTTTAAGAAATAATCACAGTAAATTTATGAAATGATTTTATAATTCCACCAATTATTTCTTTTGGCAACATTCAAATTATCAGTGGGTCACTATTTTATCTTGACAATAGGAACAAACAAAATATAGTCAATCCCACAAGTAATTCAGATGTACAGTCCAAAGGAAACAAGAACAGAGGAAACATTACGTCATTTTTTTTAAAGATAAAGTGAGGCAATATGTGAAATCCAAATCTGTAAATCTCTATTCTCTTATCTCCTCCCTGTGTTCACAGAGCCAAGTCATTGAGACATGATGCTATGGTTCCACACTATGGCAAATCCTGCTGCAGAGCAATCATCATGGATCTAACACATTGCAGCTCTGTGTTACAGAATGAGGGACAGATACTTAGCCAATCCTACTTGATTTAAAACACTTCATATGAGAATGAGTTGGTAGATTTTGAGTTGACTAGGTTTGCTGTCTTGCTGTACTAATCATACTGGATCAGGCATAATCTGTTTTCCCAGAGCTACCATTTAACTGAGGTGACGTAACTACATATTTACTGATAGAAAATGTGATCATATATTCCTGCCTGATTTGGACCAAATGTTCACTGCATAGAGATTCTGTGGGATATTAGGACCTGGTGGGCAAGTGTGGTGATGTTTCTGAAATCTCTTATGTTGTGAAGGTCAAGAGCAGAAGCTGAAAAAGCAACTGAAATTGGAGAAGCTAAAAGAGGCAAAAAGCTTCATGATTTACAGAGATATGAAGACGTATTGAAACAATGGAATATAAAACCATACAGAAGAGCAAGAGCAATCACAGGATATTTAATGAAACTCAAGAGAATCAAAAACATGAAAGCCAAAATGCTCCACTAAGAAGAAGTAAAGCACAAAAACTAAGAAGAAGTAAAGCACAAAAACTAAAAGAACCAGTCAACAACAAGAGACATCCACTCTCAGCTTATGGGAGGAGCTAGAGACACACCATACAACTGCTCAGCCAGAGATCAAAAAGCAATCACAAACAGATGGTGACCAAACACAGCTGTACATAGATGACCTTGAGCAGCAATTTCAATGAAGAGATCAGATGAAGTACTGCTGTGGTATGGTTCTATGCAATCCATCAAACTTCCTTAAAAGATAGAGATGGATTTGGACTTGAAAAACTTTAATTTTGCCTGTGCATCTCATTCTTCCAGGTTGAAATCTATTGTGAACCTTGCATTCATTAAGCTAAAGACCTTCATAAATGGGTGATCTTTTTCGTGTGACTGTAGTGTGAAGCTCTAACCAAGACTGTAAAGGTTAACTTGTGTTAGAATAAAAGCAGAAAGCATGATTTAAAACTTGACCATCTAATTTCTGACAAGAGTTCCAGGTATTCTTAAGACATATCTCCTTACAGTTGTTCTTTGAGGATTTCTTTTTCCCATCTTCCTCATGAGGCAGAGAATCAGAACTTGCCTTCTGATCACAGTTCATTTTTAATGCTCAGAAAACAGAGCATCAGAGAAATTGCACCTTTTCCCAGAAAGATACATCCTCATTCACAGTTATAAGGGTAAAACTGTCAGACCTTCTCATCTTTGAAACATGCTTCACTGTACAAGCAAGATAATTTTCTACTTACCCTCTCTTGGGACACTGAGGGTAGAGACAGATTGGGAGATTTTGCTGCCAGGCGAGTCTCTGAGAGCGAGGAGGCTGGGCATACATGCTCCTCAGCCTCCCTTATCGAATCTCGGGTGGAGTGGGAAACAGAAGCCGCATTCCACTTGGCAAAGCAAGAGTTTGCAGTCTGGGAGCAAAAATGGGATAATTTTTCTTTGCGGCAAGCTGTAAAACCGCATTATTTAAAGAACACCTCCTGATCTTTCCTGTATGTTGGTTTGGCTCCACAACTAGTGAGAAAGTGCCCAGTTGATATACCAGCAATTACTGACACTGTTGTTAAGTCTGGCTCAGCTTTAATAATAATTCTTAAGCCCTCAGGTAACAGCAAGAGGACTTCAACAGAAAGGAAGAAGTAGTTAAATCAAGAGCCAATTCAATAACTGAAGAAGAAAGAGACAAGAATACAATAACTGCAGAGAAACCAGAAATCCAATTCTAAAATTCTATCAAAGTCAAAACTTGTGGTGGAAATGAGAACTACTGCTGAAAAGAGGGCCTTTCACAAGATACTTATGTTTTCTTCTTTCTCAGCTTCAGCAAGATGTGCATAGTGTGATACTGTGGATTGAAACAACATCTATAGAAAAGGAAAACACTTTAGGAAAACAGGTCCATTCAGAAGAAAAGATGAAATAAGGATTCAAAACTGCCTAGCTTACCAAGCCCATTTTGCATCTCAGATAACTGGAAAAGATTTGAATTTTATACAGACCTATGTACCAGTAATTTTAAGATAAGGACTCAACTTATCATTTCCTCTGGAGTAACAAAACACCATTCTTTTCCAAAACTCCGCTGACAACAGAAATTGCCACATGGAGTGGGTTATGAGCTCACAGTGGCTAGGATTATCTATTTCAGAAGAAACTGAGGGAAGTTTCCAGTTTTTCTTCTTCCCCAGATTGAGCAAACACTGCTGTTTCAGTCAATCAGGATATGCCGGTCTTTCTGCAATGAGTAAATATCAAAACTAGATCTCAATCTTAAAAAGGAAGCAGAAATGTAACCAAATACAGTATATTCTTTTCACATCTCTTTTGTGTGTGAGTTTGTGTGTGTATTAAGAAGCTATCTGCCTATAGAAACAAAAACACTGAAAATTAACAGCACTGAGCAGACAGTGAAACTGCTCACAGTTCAACAAGTGCCTTTATCATCTTCTTAACTAGAGTTAAGCAGTTATCTTCCTACCTGCGAGGCTTCCAAAGAAGTAGGGTAGATGGCACTGCAGGGTCGCTCTCTGGGGGACAGGCAAGAGTTTTCTCGGGAATGCTTGTGTTTGTCAGATAACAGAGGAGAGGCTAGAACATAAATGTGTCAAGTGATTTCACACTGAAATTCAGTCATCTCAATTCTATAAGACTATTTACGACAAAGAAATCCTCAGCCACTACTAGTGCTCATTCTTGAAAAAAAAAAAAGGGCTAAATTTGATGTCTCCTGACATCATGCAAAAATTATCTAAAGATTCAGCTGTGAAACAGATCAAGAATCATTTAATTCAGTTTACCACGGGAGGACTGACCTCTTGCACTGGATGGAGCAGAACTGGTCACATTAGGTGAAGCAGAATGAGTAGAGCTCAAACTTGAGGTAGATGGACTTGGCTGTGTAAAGAAAAGATAGTGTGGTTACTACATCATACTTATTAGTTTGGAAAGAAAAAATTTAAATATATTTCACTCAAACTTTTTTTTTTTTTAATAATTGTAAAACAGATAACTAATAATTTGTTATTGATTTTTCAGCAAAACAGTGTAAAACACATTTCCTGTAACTAGACAAAAAGCTTTAGTACAGTATTAAGTAGAAATACAATTAATACATTAACATAATTACATCAGATTGCTGAACAGAAAAGTCTAGGTAAAGTCAGATAATTTTGCATAGCACATTGAATTTGTCAAAAATTCTTACTTGAAGTTTGGAAGAAACTGTTACATAAAAATTGTTCTTTGTAAGTCAAGGAGGCTAACAGCCCTTTTAAATATGTTTTTAGAATGTATCGGCAGTAACTTTTAGATTTCTGAATGAACTAACAGAAGCATTAATTCAGTAAATAACTTCACAACAAAAAAAAAGTAGTTTGAAGAATCACAGTAATTTGTACCTGCATGTTAAAAACTTCATCAGAGCTTTCTGACTGCCCAGTGATATTGCTGACTTCAGCTGAAGCTTGGGATGACAGTGATGAGGATGAATACCGATTGACAGCTGGGTAACTCAAAGGACTATTTTAAAAATAGTGAAACACAAAATGATTTACTCTAGTTGTCAATTATAATTTTTCATGTGAAAACAATACATGTTATTAATCTGCACAATTTAATCTAAATTTTCTAAAGAGGAAGAAGAGGGAAAAAAGAGACAGAAGCAGCTATTCATACGTGAAGATACTTCAGTCTGACTTTAGAGAAAGCACACACACAATAAAAGTATTCTATGGATCATCTTCCATGAGTAAAAAAATCTATCAATTTCTAGTAATTTAACTTGCCTGCGTCGTGGTATTACCCGAGCACCATCTGGACTCATAGAAACAGGTACTGAGTTTCGACAGACACGAGGACTTCCATTTGGAAAATGGATAGGGCTAGCTTGTACACAGGCAGAATATTCCTGCAAGTTGTTAAAAGAAGATTAATTGAAATGAACATTTTATTGAGTAGTTATATCTGCATTTTATCCTGCTAAGAAGTACTTGAGGGGCCTGGTGGATGAAAAGCTGTACATGAGCCAGCAGTGTGCTCTTGCATCTCAGAGGGCCAACAGTATCAAAACAGAGGTGACCAGCAGGGCAAGGGAGATGACTGTCCCCTTCTGCTCTGCCCTCACGGAGTCCCACTAGGAGTACTGCTTTCAGGGCTTTCAGCACAAGAAAGGCAGAGGCCATGAAGATGATCAGAGGGCTGGAGCACCTCTCTAGAAGAAAGGCTGAAGGAGCTGGGCTTGGAGAAGACTCCAGGGAGACCTCACTGTGGCCTTCCAGAACTTAGAGGGAGCTTATAAGCACAAAGAAGGCCAACTTTTTACATGGTCTAATAGTAATAGGACAAGGGAGATTTAGGTTAGGTGTTACAAGGAAATTCTTCAGTCAGAGGGTTTGGAACTGGGAGGTTTTTGAGGTCCCTTCCAGTCCAAACCATTCTTTTAGATTAGCCTCATCATTAGAAAAAAAATAGTTTAACTTTTTGCTGATGATACTTTCCCTGAAGTCAAATATGATTATCTAGCTGTAGGTGCCCTGTTCAATGCAGTGGAGTTGGACTAGATTACCTATAATGGTCCCTTCCAATTCTAAGAATTCTATGATTCTATGATTTTTCTCTTACTGCATGGAAAGTGAATTAACTTTCCCTATGCTCTGTGATACTGTAATTCTGTAAGATGTAATGTGGACAAATAACCAAAAGATGTCACTATTTGTTGCTTAGGAAAATTAACCACTGTTACCGCGGCTAGACTGTCTTCTGGTTCATCTGTGCACCTGCTCGTATACCTGTATTCCCAAGCTAGACTTCATCACAAAGAACTGATCCACCAGCTTTTTGTGCAAAGGCCTCATGTCCTGGGGCACAAACTTCTCATGAACAGCTAAGCCAAACTCCAGAATTTGGGCCTGTAGGAGAGTCAGGAGGAAAAAGAAGAAAAAATACATTTTAGATCTCTTTTCTTTACACTTCTATCTCTGAACAACCCAGAGAGTATCTTAGGAATCCAAACAAACAACAAAAAAAAACATAACTAAAATGCATATTAAAATAATTTGTTTGCATCCCTAAGAGACCTGTAATCAAAGCAGATCTAAAAGTCTGAGACGAAAATCAGTGACACACATATGGTACTTCTCATTTTACTTGGGCAACCCTGCCCACAGCAGGGGGTTGAATGTTTCTATGATTATATGAATTGACAACCTCTGAGTTATAAATTAAAAGAGTTAGCAATATTAACCTGTAACTTGAAAAACACTGGAATGTAACATTAATATATATTACCTAATTTAAAATGAGCTCAGTGAGTTTGCTTTTGTTTATACTATGAATATCTGTGCCTTCGTCTGATCTGACCAAAAGATATCACTAATATCACTACTCTGACCAAAAAACAAAAAAAATGGAAATTCCATCTTGCTAAATTCCAATACTCTGAACTTTTTATCCTAATCTGGCAAGAAAGCTTGACATTTCAACATGCTTCATAGAGTACAGACAGGTAAAAGTCAGTTAAAAGAGCTGAAATGCTATGATAAATTGATCAAAATAATTTGTTTCAGCATTTCCAGCCTTCTTATGCATAATTCCCCTGTTGGATAGTCTGCCAATAATCTGTATACTTATAAGCACAAAGTATAAAGACACAAAGACTCTGAATTATAATGGTTAGGTCTCTGCATCCTGACATTTTCTGAGGGATAGAGAAGATGGAAACATTCTCCTTTCATGTCTCCCAGTGAAAAATTCTAAATCTTTTCCTTTGGTTTATTCATTGTCTCTTAAAAAGAGACTATTTTAAGTTTAATCATTTGGCTTATTGCATAAGCAAATCAATATCTGGGGATAATTTTATAATCATCTTGCTTTGCTGAAACAAATGTAAACAAAGAGTAAAATAAATAATAATTAAGAAACCCAGTGGCTGTTTTATAACATAATCAAATTCTAGAACCTGATTCATACACAGTTCATTTATTTTTAATTTCAAAAATTTTGGTAGTGAATTCTACAGGAATATTCATAATGTCAGGACTACAATAAATAGGAAAACGAAGAAATAACAGAATAATTATTTAGTGCATAAAAATTCAATTCTGTGATTATATCACCTGGTGTTTATTTTAGTGCCCAACCAAACAGGCAATTGTTGTTAGTGCTATTAGATATCTTACACTGTGTGTGCGTTCTCATATACTAAACACTATAGTAAAAATGATGTTTATTCTGTCCTAGTGGTAAAATGCAGTGTACAAATATTTGTTTAAGCCAAACCATTTGCTGAGAATACTGTTTATTCTGCAGTAGTACTAAAATACATTGTGCACATATTTGCATATGATCAGCACTGTACAAAAATTTGCCTCTTGTTCAACTTTTAATTTATAATAGTTTGAAGTGTTTAAGAGGGACAGAAAGAACTAGGGAGAATATATTAACATGATCTGGAAACATGCTTATATACGAAGCTTCTATTTGCAAACTAATTCAGAAAATACTGGAGACTACTAAGCAGTTAGTAAACTGTGCAACCTGATGTAGCGAGCTTACTTTGGCAGGGGGGTTGGACTCTATGATCTCTGGAGATCCCTTCCAACCCCTACAGTTCTGTGATTCTGTAACCTCTGAAATTTTGTACTTTATTTTGGGACACATCATTTCAGCTAGAACAGCTGAGAGGGTGACCTAGCCAGGATTTTTCACCACTTTACCTGCTCAAGCATCAGCTCCCTCAAGCGTGTAATCTTCTCTCCATCTTCTGGATGGTTCAAAACATATTCTTTGACAAAGAATGCCTAAATTAAAACAACAAAAAAAACAAAAACAAACAAACAAAAAAATCACAAAATAACAAAGCAAGTAGAAACAAATCTAGTTTTTTGTTTTTTGTTTTTGTTTTTTAACCAACAGTTTCTTCATTGTATTTTTGAAACAAAAGCTCTTTTTGCAACGCTAAACAAGTGGTTTTTCATTTCCACACTGGTGGAGAATATGAATGAATAAAATGGAGCCCTTCTTGAAGTGGAATTCAACCAGTTGTTCAATATCCTGGACAGATCCTGAATCAAATCTGGAAACTGGCAAATCACAGATGAAATGAAGCAAAGATTACCTTAAATAAATATCTCTCTCCCACTGATTGTGAACTAGGAGTTTCAAATAATTGCAAAGAGTTAGAGAAGCCTTTTCATACTAGGAGGTTTGCTATCATTTAAATACAAAGATACCGCAAGGACAGCATGGAATTGTAAGCTACTATATGTATCAAAACCATGCCAGTATTGTGAGAGCATTTCTCACAGTATCCTATACACTCTTATAATTAATATTTGAAAGAACTCATGATGATATTGATTTCAGAAAGCCACACTTTTTCACTTCAGGAGCATCTGACAAACAATATTTGAGTGTGTTACATGACTTTCCATCCCACTTCTAGTGCTCTAATTGTACCAGTCATAATACCCTGAAATCATTTTTATCTACCAGCCATGGCCTGGATATAGCAGTCACTTTTTTGTTCACACTTGCATTTTAGCATGGTACCTATCCTATCCCGCAAGGGGACTGTACTCAATTTACAACTCTGCTTAGCTCTATTCCATATAGAAAATACCCAGCAGCTCATTTGAGAGATTTACAGACTTCCTCAGATGTGCCTTTGTCACAGAAGATCCCCATTTACATACACAGTTTTCTCTCCATAGAGTTGAAAGGATAATAGTGGCTGCTTTGTGCTGTTTCCCACTTGTCTTAGTGATTCACTTGTATAGCCCTTACAAGGCCCTCCAACCAATTTCAGCTATTAAAATTTTTGCTGTGCATAATGATTTGTAAATATAGGCAACAGTGGAGCTGGAGATTAAAATACCCCTTTCTCTGACAGATCCAAAATTTCATGCTGTGGCAACTCATGAGACCTGTCTAGAAAATGCTGATACTGTAGCAAAGAATATTTATTTTACATGGCTCTCTCACTGCAGATAAGTCAGTTTGAAGTCTTATAGGTTTAAATTGCAAAAAGGAGCCCTCTGATACTGCTTGCTAAATTCTCATATCCCAAACTTCTGACAGCTGCTTTATTTCCCCCTCATCTGAAAATCTTGATGTGTTTTCAATATTGAGCAGGTGGTGTCCCAGTAGTTTTGGGCTGAGATTTATACAGAACTGCAAGAACTGTAGAATGAGTCAGAGATGTAATAATTTCAGCAAAATCCCCAGTATTTTAAGAGGAAAAAAATAATCAGAATTCAATTAAATCTAGTAAGTCCTGGAGCCCATGTTTTCCAATAATTTAACATGAAAGTGCTTCTACTCAGTTCCAAACACATGCAAAGTAATTAAAAGAAAAATACGTTATAGCACAAAGTGCAGTGTAAGAGGTGTTAGTTAATGAGCACGAAACATACTTCATGCTTTTTAGCATAAAGCATACAGAAAGACATTGCATAAGAGCTACCACTTCTCTAGATTTTCCTAGGAAGTACTAAAAGCAGTGAATGAAAGGGTAGCTCTAATATCAGCCAAGTTACTGCACAATTGGAGACAACCCCTTTTTATTATCAGGAGAAAAGACGGGGAAGAAAAAAAGCAGAATCAAGAAGGTAGCAGTTGACCAAAAGGGATTATTTGCTGGATCTTTTACTTTTTTAAACTGGGAAAGTTGCCAAAAGGGAAATAAAGCATCTGTAAAGACACAGTCACTTACCTCACGACCACATATTTGGTGAAACATATATGTTGTAATGTCCTATCTTAGATGCACAGCCAAAGAGAGAGAAGAGGGGGGTACAGGACAAAGGGGAATAAAAAGCTACAAATGAAGACTATCTAGGAGACAAAGAATTGTAGCTAAGAACAGTAAAAAGAATGGAATGAGCTAGAACCTTCAGTATGCTCCTGAATAATGGAGAACTATGCAGACACGTCTAGCCAGCTCAGATGAAATTCATCTATAGTGCTAATTCAAATTGTCAAACTATGTCAGACATAGCTCTGACATGTCTATATTGCTCCAGCAACTCCATCTGCGGTGCTTTGTTTTGCTAAATAAGCTTTGTTGTCAGTTTTCTTTAAAGGCAGCTGGGAGACACCAAATATAGTATTTCTTTACCTTAGCTCCACAGCTTTCATAAATGCTGCAGTATTAACGACAGTTTCTAACACTATAGCAGAATGAATCTCTTGTAGTTTAACTCAAATGCAGCTTTATCAAATTTACTTCTGCTGAATGAACAACAAATTTTACAGCCTTTAAGACAAGCGGGTGGTTATTCAACTTGAAATTTTCAGTGGAAAAGGCACAAGTAGCTAATTCAAGTATTTCAAATGACTACTGTGAAAAACTGTGAGATCAAGCCAGGCTGAGAAAAATAGCCCTCCTTTCTTTTTATTGCTATTTCAAAATCGCACAAGTTTGTGAAAATACAACATCCCCAAAATTTAAGCTTTTCTTAAGATGATTGAGAGATTATGATAACCAGGCACAGATTCTGGCGTCAAATCTAGCACTGAGATAGAAGTTTGGATATTTTACAAGTATAGCAGTTACAGCTCACTAGATTTTTCCAGAAAACAGTTCTCCTCTAGAATATGGAAGGGCAGAAGAATAAGGATACAGAAAAATGATTCCATAAGATAAATATATTTGTTGTTATGAATTATTTCTCTTAAATCAGAACATCATCTCACAAAAGGAAATGTGCTGGTCAGCCAGAAGTATCTCCTTACTTGGGTTGGTTTGTACATATTACAGCAATATAGTTAGAACTGACTACTTCTTAAGAAAGATAATAAAGAAAAGCACTAACCACTAAAGAATACAAGGTGAATGTTACTGTTCTCATCACTGGAGTATATTTATGACATTATCTGCAGCAAAACAGTTGTTCCCATAAAGCTATATATATTTAACATCAGCTCACACCTAAACTGCAATATAAATGCCATTAAATGTATAATTTATAATAGTTTCTATCCTCAATTCATACAGAATTTATCAGTTCAGAGAAATAATTAGAAAGAAACAGTCCTGTAAAAGATTTTTTATAAACACAACATAAATTGCTCACCTCTTGGTATCTAGTAACACCACCATTAACCGCTGCATCAATGACCCCATTTAGACACATTGTGAGAGGGTTAATGTTTTGCATCTGTCGAGTTTGACACTGACTGATCAGTGTTCTCAGTTGCTGGTTCTTATTTTCTAAGACTTCAATGGCATTCTCAAGGGGACTCATTTCCACCTGAAAGGGTGGTGAGGAAAATCAGTTAAAAGATGAACTATATTAAAGGTGATTTTTTTTGTTGAATTCTAAACCTGAAAATAACATTATTCTATGTTGTAGTATAACATGGCAGAAAGATTTGTTTTTCAACGAAACAAATATCTGAACAGAGAGACATCAGGTAATCAAGGGCCAAAGCAAAGAACCCTCTCTAGCAGGTTAATTATCTGACCCTGGGAGATTGCTCAGCATCTGCTACAAAACACATACTTCAGCATGTGGTGAAATTTGGGATGAGAAGTTTTTGTGAATTGTCCTTGGTAACTCTCCTTAATTAGAGGGGAGGTCAGAGACTGCTTCATTGCACTTAAGGACACAGAGCAAAGCTTAAGCATGGGTGAGGTAGTTCTCATACCCAACTTACAATATAGTCAACAGCTAGATGGTATGGATGAGAAGTTGGAATGTAAGCTTTGATGATAATCGAGTTACAGTCAAGGGCAATCATTGAACAGGATGTGCCTGTCTTCCAGAGCGTGAGGAAGCTCTACTCACTGTTGGCATGAACTGCAGGAAACGCAGAGAGATGGGAAGAGGGCCTGTAGTTGGCATAACTTACCAAAATATTAAAGCACAAATATGAGTCCTCATCTAGTACGTGCCCAGAAAAAAATATGAGAATTAGCTATAGGAAATGGTGACTATAATGGTAATACAGTAACTGGGGTGGTTCTTCTATATTCCAATTTCAGTGTAATAATTCGTTTGAAGGTCTGTGTAAGGTCTTTGTGGAAGTCAACTAACAAAATTTTGTGTTGCACACATTTATTTTTTTAATTTTTAACTAAATTACTTTTTTTTGTTTTCTGCAAGACAGTTCAGTTTTACAACAGTAGCCCTGTAATTAATGGGATTTTTGTTAAGAATATCTTTAATAGGAAGGGAAGAAAATTACAGGTGTTTTGTTCTCTGGCTCAACAACTGACCAATTTTTTCAGAGATTTTTATACTATGAGCACTCCTTAGAATACATTTGGAAAGTATTTAAAGATTTTTGAAGAAATAAAACAAGGAATGAGAAGAAATTACAATGTGTCAGTAAAAGATTGCTACATTAGACCCTATTCCTACAAGATCTGTGTAGGCATGCTTCCATGGGCACGCTGAGAAGTGACAATTTCAACAGAGCCCTAGGTAGAAATAGTGATATACCCACATGGCATTTATTACAGTACAGGGAATGGAGAATACTTACATTTCAGGAACGCTAAAAGACACATTAAACTACAGATATTCTAAGTATTAAATTTTATGCTGAAAGAAGTAATTTGTTCACAATAAGTATTGGCTTTTACTGAGTTCTGGCTGCCCATTATTGTTCATGGCTTCTTTTTTTCTCACCTGTTTAAATGAACCATAAATCTGGTTTCCTTGTAATACTTTATGGGATAAGAGAAACTGGACAACTCAAAATACTTTGTAAATAACTTTGTTGTAGTCGGCTTCAAAACTTGCACAAATAAATTACATCTGGCCAATTAATCTTAAGGTTGTTTTCCAATAAGGTATGGATGCAGAAGTAAAGCAACACAATACAGATTGCAATCAGTCTTATACTCACTACTTCACGTTTTTCCACTTCAAACCAACGAGAGATTCCAGGTAAACTCTGCACCAAGATCAGCGTAGTTCTCTCCACCCACAAGCTCTGCAATATACAAAATCAATTTATTTCCATAATTTACTTCTAGAAGTTTTTTGACTATTCCCAATTTTCTTTGTAAATAAATTCACTTAACAAACAGCGTACATAAAGGAAAAAAAAAAAAACCCAAAAAACTAATATCCAGGAATCTATTGAAATGTCCATTGCAGAAGCCTACAATTTTCATGTTTCTCAGAACTTTCTCAACGAAGCAGTCATTTCTGCCACTTCTCAACTCTTACACAGATGGTATTATTCTATATTATTGTCTCTGAGACAAGCTGTAAGTTCAAAGGTACTTTTTAGTTTCTATGTCACAGGAATGGAACATTATGCTATATCTTAGTCAAAACTGTCATTCCTCTGCTCTCAGTGGAGGGAATTTTTGGTAATCCTATCTATACCACAGAAGATTAACTTAGCAGTGTTTACCTGTCTACCTTATAGGCTTCTCTGGAGAAGGCTGCTCTCCTTTCTGCAGTTCTGCCTTCGATGTATCATCAAAGTGAAAAAAAAAGCAGGTATTTTTTGCTCCCCTATCATCATATACAGAAAGACTTTGCAGCTCCTATATAACTATTACAGGAATTTTAACTAAAATGAAGAGTAAAAGAGTCAAATTTGACCTACCGTTTCCTTTAGAGAATTTGTCAGAACACACTCAGATCAATAACACAGCTATAACTGATGTTTTAAATAAATCCTTAGGTCTTGTAGTTTGGGAAACTGTGTGGTACTCTACCTTGAACTCATTCTCCTTGTCCTTGGTACCTTTGTGAAATGGCCTGTCATATCGGAATCGCCAGATGTGATTTACTTTGTAAAAACTCTTGATGTTATCTGGAATGCCATCTCTCTGCAGGACCTCTTGATTTTCTGGTATTGGTGTCACAGCATAGATCTGCAAGTCTGTATGTAAAGAGTTAAGGCTATTCCACGTCACTGAAATTAGCAAAGCACATTGCCTCCTGAAATGTGACAGAATAAAAATTGTTTTCAAAGTCTGTATCATTAAATGCTTCTAGAATACTAATGGCTTAGGAAATTAACTTCAGGCATTTTTTAATTATTTGGGATTTGTTTGGGTGTTTTGTTGTTTTTTTTTTTGTTGTTTTTTTTTTTTTGGTGTTTTTTGTTTTTTGTTTTTGAAATCTCTTATTTAAAAAAAAAAAAAAAGAGAGAGAGAGAGAAATAGAGCTACTTACATGTAATAGCATATGGAAGAAAAGAATTTAATTAAATATATTCTTATATACTGGATGTCATGCCATGCCGGCATTATATTTTATTGTAAGAACTTGAGTTATTGTAACTTGAACTGAAACACCATTATCAAAGCAATGGGAATTCCATGAGCATTTTTGGTTGAAGTAAGAATCTTAATAATCAAGAAATTTTGAACAAAACCAAGAATTATGCGAAAATAAGTCTGAACAAAACAGAGTGAGTGGGACAAATTGCAGGGGACTTCTTACCTACCATTTAAGTGGAAGCTGATAGTTATTGAAATTGGTTATAGAGGTACCTACATTTTTAAAAAACTAGACAATTAAGTGGCATGGGTTTGTGATTATGCGGATACACTGCGCTTCTGCCTGAAAGATTGTCTCATCTGGTTGATTTGCATGTTGCATAGCAATGGCATGTGGGAACTCATTCAACATTCGCTGCTGGAAGGCCTCCAGTCTTTCGTAGTCATGTCCTCGGCAAACAAATTCCTTATTCTGAGAAAAAATATGAAAAAAAACAAGAGCAAATTATGCAAAAATGAATGGGTATCATTAAATAGATTTAAACACACAGTCTGAAATACACTTTAAGGGCAATTTTTACGTCATTTTATCACGAAGAAGGAAAAAGATAAGAATCAAGAGGCCAGGAGAAAATAAGAAATCTAGATGAAGGAATATTTACTATATTCCATTGTTTTCCTGAAGCATGAACACAAGTTTTACATGAGCTTTCTGGATCTGAAGCACTCACTGGAACTTGTCCCCAACTGTGGTGCTGCTGAGGGCTTCTTATAGGTTTGAAATAAATGAAATAACCATTTTTCTAAAAATAATATCTAATGAACTTTATTTTTACATCTATATTAGAAAACTCTCAAAAGTCATTACTACTGTGTTCCCCTGAAGCTGATTTAGATAGAAATTGTAGCTTTCCTTATAGTATCTTTACAAGGGACAGAAAGCACTGAAGTCTTCCATGGAAGCTGCTATAAGAAACCAACTGCAATACTGCTAGTGTGCAACCAGAAATAACATTTGAAAGCTTTCCTCTGAAGCTTTATTTTTTATTCCTTCAATGGCAAATATACCAGACTTTCTAAAAAAAAGTACAAACTGCTCAAATTGCTTTCCCTCCAAAAATTGAATCTAATGTAGTTAAGTTTTGAGGTGCTCCTTGTTGGTGCAGGAAGCATAAATATGTTCTTTACTAGTGTCATGTATGTTTAACTTGGAAAATGCATCAGTACTTTCTGTGCAGATGTATAAGCAGTGAAAGACTTACAGGTCTGAAAATACAGCATTCCTGTACAGACTTTTTCCAGTACTTTTACTGTATTGGTTGAAGCAGTTTTTTAGGAACATCAGACATTATATCCTTTCTAATTAACAATTTCAAATTGGTTTCTCCAGAAGATATATACAGACAACAACAAAAACTATGCCGACAAGACTGTTGTTCTATAAGGATTTAAATGGATACATTCATTCTATATTTACAATTTGGAATTTGCAACTTTCCCAGACACAAAGAAAAATTTGGCTTTTTAGGCCTCCTCTATACAGAGGTGGTTCCATCATCACTTATTTGAATTACTACAGAAAGGGGAGCTTGGATTATGACTGCAGTGGCTCCACAAATAAGACGGATTCTGCTCTCTTCCCAAGGTGACAGTCAGTGTAGCTAAACCACTGCAGACTGTGGAAGAGGGGAACAGAATAACAAAAATAAAATTTTCAGGGGCACTTTGGTAGCTTCAGAATCTAAGATTAATGTTCAAGAGTAACTTCATATATCTTGTCAGCTTTACTATACTAATAAACAATGGAAGTCAGCATGCTGAATTTCCAGCTCACTTTAAAAAGTGAGATTGAGAATGTAATTCCTTCAGTGCTGAGTTACTGATTGTCCAACTGCCAAATGACACTTCTTTGGATAGCTGCCTTCTGAGCAGCCACCAGCAGAAACAGAACAATGGGAACAGGCTACCATGAAGACAGTGATCAGTGGAATACTTCAGGTGCATGGTTTCCAACACAAACTAAAATCTTAAGCCTATGTGGGACTCTAGAAGCCTATCATTTGTCTTTCTGTTAGATAAAACCTTTTCTTGCCCTTGATAACATGAGGATATCATATTTACCACAGAGAATTCCCTGCTTCTCATAGAACTTATATGGGTATGATAAAATTCTCAGGTAGAGAAAGTAATTATGAAAAACATCACAAGTGCCAGAATTACTCAATTTGGTTAATTTTCAATTCACTTACTCTCAAGAAGAATGGAAACTTTTTCCCATAAAATCCAACTCTGAAAAACTCTGGCTCCAAACGCTGTTGATCCATAATTTTATCATACAAAGATGCTTCCATCATCTGATTGAGATTAAAAGAAATGCAATTAGTGTTCTTTGAAAACATATTTTTACCTTAAGCTGTCACGAAACACAAGGTGTTTTGATGCACTGCTCTGGAGTACTGCAATTACAGTGTATCTCTGAGTAAAAGCAAGGAGCCATTTTCAAAACAGTCATGTTCAAATCATACCAGTTTCCAGTGATTTCAGTGTCTAACGTGAGTTTCTTGAAAAGTCTCATGATAGTAACTATATCACTTTTATCAATATTTCCCATTTTTATTTTAATCAAAACATTAGCACAAAGTCATCTTTATGTCAAAGTCTTTTTTTCTAATTATGAGATTTCACAAAAAAATTCCCTGTTCATACTTTTTTTAATGCTTTGGAAAAAAAAGCATGATGCCCATTTCAGCTCATGTAAAAAGCTATTTAATGTGTATGTGATATATGCTGAGTTTATATGGCTATGAGAAATCCCCTAGTCCTCCTTTTTGGGTTAAAACTTAGGTGGCACAGATATAGTAGAAAGATACCTACTAATGCAAGCACAGAACTTGTTAAATACAATTAATTAAATGTGCATAAATAACTTTGTTAATATGATGACAGCCATTTTTTGTTCTTGCCTACAGCATTCTGCCATTGAATTATCTAAATACATACACAAAGTAAAGCAGATCATAAGGAGTGTTATAGTTATTGTATTGTGACTGTGTCATAAAAGACTCCTTTTGTCTATATGAATTAAGCAGATCATATTTTTATGCAATATATAGATTAGCAAAGTTGTATGTTGCTTGTTGCAAGGTGTTTGTTTCCAATTACAACTGCAAAGATATTAACTAAGGACTGCATAGAGCACATTCCTTGGACAAACGATAGGAAATCAACAAAACTGCATTGATAGATACATTTTTGCATGAGCATGTGTACAAAGGGAGCGCTGTACAGGTACAAACACTACAAGATCACTTCTTTTTATACACTTCAGCTTACACCTCTTTCTATAATCTGTTACAGAAAACAAGTACAAGCTTTAAAAAAAGTGTTTTCAAATGGAACAGTGGCAAATTTAGGTTTCCAGGTAACATTTTACATTCCAAACGAAAAAAGCTTTTTGATCTATGATTGATGAAAAGTACTTATGTACGTTACCCTCATCTTGCTAAGGTTTCTGTAGTCATAGTAGCTCTCATACTGTTCAGCAATTTTCCTGCATAAAATAATGCCATTTTCCCAACACTGCAAGCAAGTAAAAGATGTTTAGTAATTTCACAACTGTTTGACAATTCATGACTTATTCGTGAAGTCTGTTCTTTCTACACCAGTTCATACTTCCAGTATGGAAATGAAAATAACTGAACATATTGTTCATTAGACATACAAATAGCTGTTAATACTGATGAATTATTTGTTGGATCTGTTTGGAGACTTATTTGATATATGATTCTTACAGGACAATCACTGCAGAAGATATAAGTAATCATCTATTTGATAATACTTTTAAGACTGATTCACTGACTCAAATGGATACGAACTTCATATTTTAAAATCTTAAATTTTAAAAATCTGTTCCTCTTAACATATCCTCCTTAATTTTTCTTGTTTGGAATATTTTATTGCACAATATGATTAAAACTATAAACTGATCAGAGAATTTTCTGGGGAAAAAACAATCATCAACATCACTTTAAAAGCATTTCCAAGGCTTATACTGCCTATATTGTCATATACCTATACTATAGGTATTATATAATATATATTATACTACCTATGCAAAATTGCACTGAATTGCCTGTTCATCCCTGAGATAAATAATCACACAAAGGGTATACAAAATTTTAAACTACAGGATAATTGCTCTTGCATAATTCAGAATAAGCATTCTCAGAGATGACAATGAACTGTGACCTCCCCAAAATGCTCTCTTTTTAGAGATTCTGCAGTTGATATTCAAAATGACACACTGCAATTTAGGAGATGCAAACAGTTCTTATAATCCAGACGCTTGGAATGTTATTCCTCACTTGGTCACTCAGTGAATTGTATAAGGTTCTTTTGCTGTAGGCCTCATTTTCACCACCTTTAAAATGGGGAGAAATTATAACATCTTTTACAAAGTCCTTCGATACTTGCAAAGAGATCTGCTACACAAGTGGAAATTGTTCTCACATTTAAGTGTGGGAGATTTCTAGGATACAAACAGAATTAGAAGGAACCTACTGTGTCGCTAAGTAACTGCTTAATCAGGCAGTGACAAATACTTCCCCTCTGTATTAGAAAATGCAAAACTAGAAGTAAGTCATCGGGGGAATTAACTATCCTTTCTAGATTTACTCAGTAAAATAGGACTATTTTACCTTTCCCCTATCAAAGTTTTGAATGATAGTCAGATGGAGATACTCTTTTCGTTGCCACTCTGTTTGCATGGGGTAGTTCAGAAATTCTCTGAGGGGCCGATCAGACCACTCCAACAGCTCATCGTAAAGCAAGAGCGTGTAGGCAGCCTCTGCAAGACAAATTACACCACAATACATATGAACACCAAGCAAACAAGACACAGAGAAAGTGCATGATAATGTGAATACACTTACTGAGACACACCTTTTTGAAGGAAAACTGTATTGTGATGTATTTGAAGTAATAAAACCAGTGGTAGTGTTGATTTTTGGACATTCTTAAGCTTCCCACTTGACTTCTTTTACTGCAGATTTAGTAACAGACCTCATATATGCTGAGGTAGGTGAACTTGCCCGAGTCAACTGTATCCTACTTCTGACTCTTCTGTGTACATTCCTCTAAGTCAGATGATGTTTGCCAGGCTATACAGGGTTTTTTTTTCTAATAGTGTTCCTCTTATTTATCTAGCCTAATAACGTGTATGAAAAGCCATCACTGCAGAAGATGTTTGTGGGAAAGTGTGCTTTGAATCCAAGTGTCATAAAATGCTAAGTATGATATAAAGCAATGCTGCATTACAACATGTATGTGGAAGGGAGACCACTTGAAGTTGCACAGTCCGTATTAATTTTGACATCACACAGCTTTCAGGCTGCTTGGCTAGTAATGTACATTTTCCAAGTTTCAAGCTACAATTTTGTAGTAAAAACATGCAGCATGTTTACATAACAAGAAAATATCCATGAAGTTGGTAACAATCGTTCGAAATGGAAAGAAAGAAAAACAGCAGAGCATAAATAGATGTCAGGATAGCTTACTGTGACCCTGCCTTTCTCACTTGACATCAAGTTCTTAGCCAGGATTTTTATTTTCTAAAAAATGGACTTTTTTATTCACAGAGAATTAAGACGCATTAGAAACTGTCCTGTAAATAGACTTCTTTTTCAGTCAATTCACAAAAGATCTGTATGTTGCCACTGATTGATAAGCAACGCAATGGACTACATAAGTCTATTTTCAAGTGGAAAGACTGCTTCTAACCATGGGTTGAGCCAATTCTTCCTTAAGTCTCTCACAGCAAAAAATGTTGGAGTCATGGAATCTACCATGGAAAAGAATGCAGACACTAATAATAGATACACAGGAAATATAACAAAGTCCTGCAGAAAAACTGTAAACAAAATACCATTAATACTAGAATTATAATTAGAATTTAGAATTAGGATGACAAAACAAAATGAAAAGGTTGATATCACTGCCGAAAGTAAATTGGATGCATATTTGCAGTCGACTTCTAAAGGGAACACAGCATTGCTTAAAGAGTTGCTAACATCTGTTATGTAAGATCAGGAAATTAATAATTTGGCAAAAAAGCCAGCTGGGCCAAAGATAGTAGTGCTTGATAATCAAAACTCTCTTGTGATTCACTACTGCCAGGTCACATGTGGAAATGAAAGTCCTCTCCTTAATATACCCAGCAATTTAGTTTAGACTTTAAAGCCATGAAAAGGAAATGTAAAAATTCCAAGCTAAGGACCTTTCCTATGGATCCTAGAAAATTCACTACCAGTATGTACCCATAGCCTGTTTACTAGTGCCCACTAGCCAAAAAATCTACTTTTAAGAATGCAAACAATCTGCAGAGATTCTGAAGACATGAAGTTGCTGTTGTAATCACTGGGAAATGGACAGAGGTATTGCAAGGTCACTTGAGTATTTTGGCACCCAAAGGCTGTTTCATTTAAAGAGATACTGATTTTATTCGTTTCAGTTATTCTTCATAACAGTCACTCAGATGAAGTGCCCCTTTTATTGTACAATTAACAATATGCGCTTATCTTCTTATTTTTCCATTTAAATGATAATTGTCAGCACCGGTGGTAAATTCACATTGAAAAATACTGGACAATAGTACTGCAAATGTGATATGCAAAGATTCACACTACCAAACTGATTCACATAAACCTCATCTTTACTCCTCTTGGCTGAAGAACAACTCACGGCATACATTGCTAGTGTGCATCAACAGTCATTGTTCCAACAAACAGAAAGTAGCAGAGTTGCAGGGCTGAAAGGAAGACCCACAACTCTTAGAGAGACTAATTGAGCAAGAAAACTCAGCCTGAGTTTGCATATTGTGCACTGCACATAACTTTGAAGGTCTGCAAATCACATCTAGTCCTAGGTACTTTTTCTAGTTTGCATTTTGTTACCTGTAAAGTTTTGTGCTTTCAGATGTAGGTCATAGAGCTTATGAATATAGCGAATATACATCTCTTCTTTGTTCAGTTCAGTCTTGTAAAAATTCTGTAATAAAATTGAATTTCATAATGAAATGTAGTAGATACTAAATATATCTATCACATACAAACGATATTCAATATAATGTTTAGTTCCATTATATATTTGGTAGACCAAATATATATGTCAATATGCTCTTTTAAATTTTATTTTTATTTTTTATTTTTTAAATAAAGAAAAAATGTGACAGAACTGAAATCTGATGTTTCTTTCCCTATAAATACTAACCCAGCCCAAAAATACACCCATGTACACTTACTTAGAATATTTAACATCTTGCTGAAAGCTCCTTGTTGGTTTTAAAATGCTGACAGTGCTCTAACTTTTGTAGTATTTTAACAAAATATCTACTGCCTAATATGTCTGCTCTTCATTTTGTCACAGTGAAATAGCAGAAGGACGTTAGAACATCGCAAAGAACTGTCTGGTACCCTAAGTAGCATAATGCCAAATTGAAACTTGCTTTTTTCAGTCCTGACTTATGCTGGGAACTGATTACATAAATACTGAATGCACAATTGCAATACTTGTACTGATACTTGTACCTCTGCATATTTCATGATGTAGCATAACTCTAGTTAGTTTGATAACTTTGTTAACTCAATTCTACTTCCCAGAAGAACAGCACGTACTTCCATGGCAAAACATAAACATTCTCTTTTCAAGCCAATCAATCCTCTCACCTTTGGAAATCAGAATACTTCTGAAGTGTTAATGAAAAATGAAGTATTGCTTCTTTCTCTATATTTAAAATAATTTCAGGATTATATATTCCTTTAATCATTTGCATGGACAAAACAAATGCTGAGGTGACAAACAGTTCATTGATCATATGGACAACTAAATGTCTTAAATTGTGTGTGCTATTTTCGTAATCAAACTTTACTTTCCAAAATTTGGTATTGGTTGTTTCTCAAGTGGGCAAACAGTAACAAAATGTGTCTGAAAATTATTAGGGTAGAAAATCTTTATTAACCTGTACAAGTTATAGAAAATCCTATTAAAAAGTATAATGGTGTTTTGGGGAATGGGGGGAGTGGGTTTAAATGCTTGAATTTTGTTTTTGTTAAAATTTTGAATGATTTACTAATAAGAGTTTTAAAAGTCCTTACTGGTAGAATGAAAATAATCCAGGTACTTTACAGAGTTCAAATCATGCCAGAGGTTCTGATAGGAAGCCATCTGCTCTACGGCTGTGTAGTAAACATTTTCCATATTAGGAGAGTACCATTTCCCTGCTGAAGAAATCCTTTATTCTCTCATGTATAACTGCTATTTAGAAGTGCTACCAAATTGCTTTGCTGACGTCAAAAATGCAGAATTATGAGTCAACTTATTCTGGTTTTTTTCCATGGCTAAAAATATAGCTTTCCAAAACAAACATCATGAAAATGGAAAATTTCCAAGGTTAACAGAAATCAACAAACTTGTCAGTAGAAATTGGCCTAGAACAAAAATGCATCTCATAAACAAAAATGAAATATTTTTCATAATACAGATTGACATTGATGGTTGGTTACATGACAGGAAGAAGTCTCGAGAAGCATTCTGGGCTGAACCAGCTATTAGAAAGACAGGAAACTGGAGAAATGTCAGTTTCATTGGGTTCTGGGGAAATGGAAAGGTTTGTTTCTGTCTGAGAACTCGGAGACCAATTACATTTAGAAAATACTTCGACAAAATTTACCTAGGAAGAAGGGAAAAAAACCCGAATGAAGCAGTATTAGAGATCTCTCAGAATCCAACTATACAAAGGAAACTACTGTATCAAAGGAAACTACTGTATCAATTTCATCCTGAAAAAATGATCAGCAATACTAATCACAGAATAGCTTGGGTTGGAAGGAACCTTAAAGATCATTTCATTCCAGCCCTCCTGCCATAGGCAGGGCTGCCCATCACAGGATCAGGCTACTCAGGGCCCCATCCAACCAGGGGATGCCTCCAGGGATGGAGCATCCACAGCTTTGCCTGTGGCAATGCTTCACCACCATTCTGTCAACTAAAACTGCATCAAGAAACAGGCTATTTCCCATTCAAATATATGGCTGTATAATTGAAAGTGCTTAACTGTAATAAAAAAGGTCAAGAAAAATTATTATACAAACCAAAAGGCTAACAGTGCAGCCAATTTTTTTGCCATCCACTTCTCCCATTTTCATGCAATCTCTAAAACAAAAGGAAGAAAGTTTAGCCTTTTCACCACACAAAGCACACCTGTCATTCACTGCCTACATGAATCCTGGAGATTCATTTGGTTTCCTCACACCTTGATCTCAAACTGTGGCAGCAGAAGCCAGCAAGGCAGTTCTGCTCCCCTATGGCTCTCAGGCACTCATTCTCAGTCCTGCACTGCTGCCTACAGAATTCTCAGAAAGTGAAACATGTTAGGCAGCATGGTTTGATGGGTTACATTTAGCCATCTCAGTCAGACCACCACAGTCCAGCACAAACATTTATGTTGGCACAAGGAACACTGTGACAGGAGTGAGGGGATGAATCTATTTTCTTCACAGACAGTGTAAACCTAAAGTGGTTCCTCTGTGAAAAAGCAGAATGATACTGACCTCCTCTTTAGAATGCTCATTTTCAATTCCTCATAGCACTCTATAACCAGTATCATTCATTATTTGGTGAGGGAACACACCTGATTCCCAGCCAAAATTTAAAATGGAACCATGAAGATTTTGATTAGTCAACAAAGATTAGTGCCAGTACAACCATACTGGGGTAAAAAAGTAACAAACAGGCACAACTGTGCAGTCACTAAAATAAATTTTACATAACTTTAAAACATTCTTGCACATGAACTAAACAACTGTATTTCTCTTAAAACCACTTGCATAAACAGTTGTTCTGAAAGTTGCTGGATTCACAGCCCTGGAGGTTGTAATCCAACTGATCCCTGAGGAGGAACAGCACTCATTTATTCCTCCCTGAGGAGGAAAAACACTTCTAGATGTTAAGAGTGTGTTGTTGTTGTTGTTTTTTCTATTGACGAAACAGCTTTATTTTCTTTATTCTCAAACTGTTATTGAAGATAGCAGAAATCAGGTCTCACCATATCTCCCCTGTAGAATTGGATAAAAACCAAACCCTTAGGCTCTAGAAGGTACTGCAACTTGCCAATGAAGAGGACTAAGCTGTAGTCTTAAGTTTCTTCACGGACTTCACAAAGGACTGAGAAAATCACTTGCAGTCTCCCACCCACAGAGAGCAGGATACGTCTCTTTTCTCCCTTTCATTTTTTGGTGTGGTAAAGTCAGATGCAAGCTTCTCACCGAGAGATCATGTTTCTCTATACATACTTAGTGTGCCAGCTGACACTACTACTAGGCGTGATTGACATAGTGATAAGAATTTACATATTCTGTACGACAGCTGTCAGGTGATTAACATTGAACTTAGTGACTTCAGACAGACTTGAATCACTAACCTACTGCTGAAAGTTCCTATATTCCAGATAAGAAACTGATACAAACAACTGGATTTTCATATCATGTGAAGGATTCTCAGTTTTCAGACATGTGTAATTTGTGAGTTGACTAAGTAGCTGCTGCCAGAAATCCTAAGTTGATACGTCCATGTATAGTCACTATTTGTACAAGATCCCAGTGCTTGTCTCCAAACATTTTTAAGATGACAAGCTTACTGAAAGATAATCACCTGTAGTCCAGTAACCTTTCCATGAGGCGAGTCACTGTAGCAATTAATGAAACACCACTTTCCCTCCATGTTTCCCGCTCAATTTTCTTCAGCAGACTGAAAAAAAGCAAGAAGCCAGAACAATTTTATTATTTAACTGTCACTATGACAACCACTCTGCTTTTAGCAGTACCTGAATACCTTAGCAACAACTTTGATACTTTGGTTTAGTTTGTTTTTTCTTTCACAAACACCCTCCCAAGAAGCACAATTTGCAAACAATGTCTTACCTAGGATAAGGACCAAAAAGTGGAATTCTAGTCCAGGAAGCATTGACAAAACAAATGATTTTTAAATTAGCTGCATCAGGTTAAAATATATCAAATACTGAATTTTCAGAAATATATGAATATGCCAAAGATTGAACAAAGCTTTCACATAAAATTCATATATTAACTCATGCCAATACTTCACAAAACAGAAGTTCTCTAGGTGTATTTAGAAAAGAACATGTACCTGCTCAGTAAACCTTTTTAGTAGAACCTCAACTTTTTAAACAAAGATTTTTCCTCCTCACTTCTCTAATATTTTGGCATACATTGAATTTAAGAATGAGAAAAGTATTTTAAAAAGATGATTCCCCATCACACTTAGTATTTCCTTCTGAGAACAAATCAATATTACACATAAAATTCAAATTAGCTTAAACTGCTGTAAGATTCTTAATTAAAACCCATGTTGAGCTGAATTCTTATATGAACATGAATACGAATTACAGATTGAAGCAAAAAGAAATGTTACTGTAAATTAAGCTGTTAGTAAAATTATACTTAATATATCTGCTAAATATCTCTGATTTTCTCTAAGTTTATCAAATATTAATCATTTGCGCATGCATTTTCAACATTTCTTCTCTGTTTAGGGATGAACACAGAAATATTTATCCACATAGTTGTTAATTCTCTGCTTTGGCGCAGTACCTCAGAAGGCTAACATGCCAGTGGAGATATTATGGCAGTCTCCCTGAAAACGCACTCAGGTACGGTTTCCATTGAAGCCTCTGAAAAACTGCTACATCTGTATACTCAGGGCTCTTTAGCGAGCTGCTAATAGCATTTCCAAACCTCCTGTCTGCAGTGGGCAAGCTGTCAGCTCCACTGACCTTCATCCATACTGAACATGTTCAGTCCCATAAAACTCCTACATCCAAATTTCATTGAACACACAGCAGCGCCCAATAACTCCTACATGCCAACTGCAGCAACTATGCTCTCTACTTCTGTTCAGTTCCTGTATACAGAAGGATGTCACCGATGCAATTCTGCAAGCTGTTTTGACCTAAAAGCTGTGCTGTGCTGGAGGAAACACCTCCATTCTGCATCCTGATATCAATCTTAGTTTCACCACTTCTTTTTAGGGGGCAATGAGACATCTTGCCCTCACATTCAAAGACTGGCTACCTGTCATTGCTAGGAGAGAGATGATAAAGCTGTCCCTATAAAGAGATGCTGGAGCACTATGGCATCTCTGCTTTCCATAGACTAACTTAATTTGCCTTTAAACCCCTGATGTTTCCTTTCAGTACAAGTTTTTGTGTCTAACAAAAGTACAGCCTGTTACATTAATAAGCACTGATTACTGCACTGACTTTTCCTTTCTATTGCTTTTCAACTCTATATAAAAAAGGAACATTTCAACCTAAATTCACCAAAATAATTACAGTTCCTTGAAAATTCAGTAGATGTCTGAGCTCTCTTTTAAAACAGATGAGTTCAGTCTACACTTGAGTTACGTATGTTCATTATAAATGTATTGGCATATTTGTTATAAATACACAATTTCTACAAATGGGTGGTGAAGACCCATCGAAATACTTATTCACACTGACATGAACATTGTAAGTGGACAATTTTGTATCTTGCCTTCTGATGCACGCCTCCCACTCTCCACCATACATCTTTCAACACAGTGCACAGAAAAAAAAACCATTCAGAACAAAAGAGCTACTCAAACAAATTTCTTGGCTTCCTCATGGCAATATCCAAAAAGAATGTGACATAAGTGACTCGCTCAAGTTAAGCATTCTTTCCTACTAACACCTTGTGTTTGAAAACAGACACACACTTTTCTAACATCTCTCTTCTATTTGACCCTCTTGCTGAATCTATTTGCTTTCTAAATGCAACCTCTTCTTTGAGTGTAGACATAAACACAGGCAAAATTCTTCCTTTGCCTGTGTTGTGCCTACCTCTATCATACAATTCCTCCACACAAACTATAGCGAAGATGCTAAATTATACAAGGGAAAAAATGTAAACACTATATCTGGGCTTAACTGAAAATTGGTTTTGTTTTTTTTGTTTGTTTGTTTGTTTGTTTTTAATCTAGTGTTCTTGAGAATAAAGGTGTGGGGTGCAGACCCAGAGGATCAGAGCTCTCTGGGGAAGAATGCCAAGCTCTGAACCATGTTTAGACTGTTTAAGCCATGTGGTAAGTCCCAATATAAGTAGATTTTATATGTCTTAGCTACAGAGCTATTTAGGCCACTGACTTTAAGACACTTAATTCTAGAATTACATTTAGTCACCAAGATCTCCATCTTGGAGTACAAATTTCTCCAGATACCTCAATTTAGTCAGAGACATCCTTGTTTACACAGACAAGTCAAAGTCAAACTTTGCTGAAATTCAGAAATGGGAGTGGAGCTTCCCAAACCACAGAATGTTCAAGGTGGACTAAAAGACTCAGTCCAGAGTCTAATGGTACAGGCAGGGCTGAATTCAGTTACACAGTCAGAGGAAGAAATGGAGAAGACTGAAGACAGCATGGGAGAGAAAGCAGTTAACACTTTTTATACAATAGCTTTATGTCTAGTGAAATCACCCAAGATCTAACAGAGATAGGTATTAAGTACCAGATTAGCTGGAATCCTAGTTGCAATTACTTCACAGAGAAGCTCAACTACCGACGGAGCCTGTCGTCCCAGGCTTTGTGCTTCAATAATGCAGCCACCTACCCTCCATATCTGAAATGGCTTGTGTAAGGCCAAACTGAAATATAGTTACTGATGTGATAAAGTCCTCTAAGATCATCTTGTCCAACCATGCTGGAAGAGCAGGAACAAGAGGCAAAGAGACACTATTTTATATCTGAGTTGTTCTCCTCAGCATAGCGATGCCCTCTACTGCATCATGAGCTAATAATCACTGTGTGGTCACGTTCAAGTCACTAGAAAGTCATAAACAGCAGCCATCTTCCTCCCACTTTCACTGTGTGTTTTCATTTGATAATTCCAACATAAGCAGTGAATTGTAAGCATGCAGCATTTTAGAGATGTCCAGAGATGCTTATAATTTGTCTCTGAAAACAGATGACATTCAAAGGAAAGATGGGGGGTGAGGGGGGAAGTTAACGTGGGAGTTGAGAGATTTAAATTCATTTTCTGATTCAGACAAAATAAACAAAAAGCATGACAACAACAGAATGTGTCACACCCACTGTAGTTACTACAGTGTATCCAAAGTAGGTGTGTGCATCTTCTTGGCTCTCAACTGTACCTATCAAAACCAACCATCTTCAGACTGATCAAGTAACACTGCAGCACTTGTTTTTCTTAAAGACTCTGTAATAACTGCTGGTCTTAGACCTAAAATATTGTTTCACATTTTCTGTGTGCATACCACAGCCCTGTCACTTAAGACTAAACAAGTCTGTTCTCATGCACTGTGTGAAGACAGTCTAATATTGCTGAGATTAAATTACCCATGGAAGGAAAGGAAAAAAAAAGGAGAAATCTCGCAGTAACTGACTCCACACAGCCAGCTCCCTAAACTTTCTGGTTTTAATCATTTTCCTTCACCTACCCTGAAACACTGTCATCCTCCATTTTAGATTATTGTCCTCTCCAAGCTCTCCTGTTGAGAGGTGTTAATGTATGGCTCTAATCTAACTCCAATAGAAAACTAATGATAAATAAGTATTTCCAGTTTTCTTGAACTGGAAATAAATTTGAGCAGATACTTTGAAATTTGCCAAGAAGTCTAGTTATAATTCAGTTGAACCAGAACAGAAACAAATATACTGATGCTGTGAGACATTCTGCAATTTAGATTACTACATCTTTAGCATTTAGACTTTAAAAAAAAACAAAAGCTCTCCCAGTTTTTCACCAAATCTTGTTTAACTTCCCTCAGTTTAAATGTAATTCGAAAATTTAAAAGAAATTAAGAACTGTATTTTATACTAATATGAATTCTTACAGTTAAGAGTTATTTCAGATACCCTAATGTATTTTGCAAGAGGATGTATTTAGACTTAATTCTATAACCAGGCTCTCCCTTAATGACTTATTTTAAAGTTAGAATACTGTCAATACATACTAAAACATTCTTACCTGTTATTATCTTTATTCAGACTATGAAAGATCAATGAATAATTAAAAGAAAGGTTTGCTTTATCACATTGTGCTGTTGTTTATCATCATTCATCCAGTCTCTCTACCCACTTTTGCTTTTGAAATAATATTTAGAAATTTTATATTTTTTCAACTCATCAGCATTGCAGATTATTACATTTGCAATTCACGATCATTATATGCATTAGATTAACAACAAACCTGGGTTTGGCATTCACAGATCTGAATGTTGTAATTTAAGCAATGACAACAGAGGTAAAAAATAATATTCAATGAAGAAGGAATGGTTAAGAAGCCACATAAACAAAAATATTGTGTGCTGAACAGCATTAAAGAATGCACAGTTTGGAATCTTGAAGAGGAATAATACATGTCCTATTATAACACACCAGAAATGAGTGAAATCTTCCACTTAGGGGGAATAGAGTTCTAAGAAACAGCAAAGAAGACAGAGTTCAGTTAGTTATTTTTCACTCTGTGACAATCATTTATTTCTATCAATGGGATAACTTATGGGGAACCTTAGGAACTTCAGCACTATAGCTTTAGCTATTGGATTTCAGGCACATTGTTTATTAAAATATATTAAATGTTTAACAAGAAGTTGTGGAAGAAAATAAAATATAATACTATTAAAATAAATAAAATTCTATACATCAATCAAGAAATCAACAAGTGAAATTAAACAGATAAGTACAATAAAAATTGTACTGGCAATAAAAAAATATTAATTAAACACCATTTTGTTGAATTCTCATGCCTAGTTTTCAAAATGTCCCATTTGTGCACTACCTGTACTCTATGCAATTACAAAACATTTCTTGCTTTTTGGAATTTAAAACTAGAAGTCAGAGAATGTTCTGTGATATAACAGATTTAGCCTTTCCCAATTATAGCTTTACACAAGAAGTACAGCCAGACTTTATAGATGACATACACCACTATAAAATGTTTTTATTCCTCATATTTTCAGCAAAAAAATTCACAACTGTTCTAAGCATTACTTTCCTACACTGATATTAGCATCTAATACAGCTAATGGAACTGAATGAATCACTGTAAAATAAACACATTACTCACATACTGTTGAAGAGCTCTCGGTACGTTTCGTCACCTTTACCTTCAGACATTAGGCTGTCCAGTTTGTCAATCAGTTTTGCTTCCACCTGCAACATATAAGTGTGGTGTAAACAGCTTCTCTTCTCTTTAATGATGATTTTAATAGTAGACTTTTTTTTTTAATGTATGGGACTTTGCTAAATGTATATTTTAGAATTGCTGGTCAATCATGTAAATCTGATAAGTCACTTCATGTCTTTGAAGCTGTTATTCCCAAGATTTGTGGGTTTTTCTCTTTTTTTTGGTGTTTTTTTTTTTTTTTTTCCTGGAGGGAGGGAGCTAATTTAAATTGAGCAACGTGACTTTAAAACTACAGGCTGAGTAGCATTTGCTGCTGCTAAGGCAGCTATCTATTTATGGAGTCAGACAAAAAGCACACAGCCCAAATAAATTGCCTGAATTCTCACTGTGGGTTGTAAGCACAAGCCATGTTCTTAGAATTCAATAAAAATTTCATCATTTCTAACCTGTATCACACTCTCTACAGACTAATTTTTATAAATGCCTGCATAGTTCAGAACATTTGGAGGCTTAGATTTACTTTCACAATCTTTCTTACCTGCCAGTGTATTTGGCTAGAAATTCAGTTTGCTGGTTTTACATATTAGCTATCAAAGAAGCTTAAAGAGCATCTCAGGTGGCTAATTACTTCAACACATATTTTTAAATGTACTGATTATAAAAAATAGAGGAAGACATGAAGCTAAAATGCAGGCTAATATTTCAAATCTCATTTTTAGCTGTAATATATTAGCAACCACAAATCTAAGGGAGAAACCAAGCTGTTGTCAAGATATTTTATTTGATAATAAATCTATTACAACTTTCATTTAAACCCAAGCAGAAAACAAAGAGGTAGAACAAGTGGATTTTTTTATTCTCACTCCTTGAAAAAACTCTTCAATTGTTATCTTAATAAAAATCTTATCTACTGATAGTGAAAACTACCTACTTATATCACATGCATTCCTTCATTCTTAATAGTTTTGTGTTTCTGATACAGCTCTTACCCTAAGCATTACGATTGCTTGAGATTAATTCAAATACTTCTGCTTTCCTTCATTCGATGCAGTATGAAGGAGGGCAGTGAGAAATAGTTTGAGGCAGTCTGAAAGAAGTGAGTGGGAGCTGTAGGAGCAGATGGCACACTTGGTCGTTCCTTCCTAGCCCGTTAGAAAGGTGTTCAAGCAGCAAGAATACTTGGATCCTTACAGAATAACATTCCTCAAAAACCATCTGATCTTTTTCCATACTAGCCCAAAAGGAAGCTACATGAATGTTATCTGCTACTGTAAATTAGAGACAAAAAACACCACATCAAAATCAGCCTTGTTGAAAAGAAGTGCCATTCTTCACTTTGGCAAGATATAGATTTTATCCTTCCTCTTATCTTATATCACTAACATGAAGGCAGAAGTGAATTCATTGCAGAATCTTACTAACCCTGCACACAATCAAAAGGGAAAAAATCCCAGTAATCTCTCTTCAACAAATGTAACAACACTATGGCCATCCTCTCTAGACTCAACCACCAATTATTTGGACCAGCGCTCTTAAATTCCAGTCCTCTTTTATAGACAGTTTCATACCTGCTTAAAGTTGCCACTTCGCCTTTGCTCCCAGTCCATCATGTCATGGAAAATGGGAATCATTACATTCCTCAGGTCTGGTTGAGGGATCAAAGTCACTTCCAGGAAGGGGCCAATCAATGCTGGAATAAAGTGAAGCTTGTGTTCCCCTAAAATGAAAGTGAACATGAACTTGAATCATGTGAATTATGAGCTAGCAAACAATGCAAACATTACCTAAAAATTAAAAAACAGAACTCCAAATGTCTTCAGATTTTTACCTAGTGTTCATCAAAGCATGGGCTATTTCTTAAATGCATAAAGTGAAGGGAAAAGCTGCAGGCAACAGAAGAATGCAAGGCTAGCCAGATTTTATTATGCAATACTGAGGTCAAATGTGATAGCGGGTTACTGTTATCCCAAGTCAGACTTCCAGGAGGAGAACAAAGACGAAGAACTCTGGGCATTTCACTTTTATCCCAGGAACAGTTCGGTTTCTGTGCTCTGCATTTCTGTGTTTATAAAATGGTTAACTATTTGATATTACCTGTTCATCAAATAGACATAAGTACTTCAATTTTACCTATTCTTAGTTAGTGAGTAAAGAAATGGAAGTGTATGTTGTGACTGCAGCCAAGGGAAAATGTGACTCAGCAGTTCCCAGAACAACTCCCTTAAAAATCGGCGTTAAAACACCTTCAATTAATTCAGCAGAGACTGCAAAAGTAAGTTCTTGTCAGGAAAACTAGGAATGGCATACACTAAAATATGAACGTTTAGTTTCAGTTCTCCAGGCTTATGACTTGATCTTCAGAATTGGAGAATTAGAAATTACAATACATTAACAGTCCTAGATAGAAATTCATTTCCATAGCAGCCTATTTTGGGCTATACTAGTGGCCAGTCACACCAATCTGACACTATTTGGTATTCTGCAAAGGAAAATTACACTCCTCTCTGTTGGACTAATCCTGGGATGCATATCCATATGAAATCAAGGTGACCACACAAAGACCAGGGCTTATGATGAATCTTACTGCCAAAAGAACTGTGTATGTTGACTACCGTAACAGCAATTATATGAAATATCCTGCCTGCATGATTTAATTAGACACATTATCAGATGAACTTCATGGTGTCCGCAACAGTCCTTGCCCCCTGCTGAAAGACATCACTACTCCCTCCTTCCAATATAGAAATCGGCAGGTTTCTGTTCGGTAGAAAACAATGTGAAGGAAATGATGCACACTGAGGTTTTATCCAAGCATGAGATCCAAGAGTGCGTTCCTGATATACCAATTTGTAAGTATCTATCATGTATTCAAGTAAGCTAGAGTACAGATGCCTTAGAGTGAATAGTTAAGAGTAATTAAAAGTAAATATTTTAAATTAGAAAAACATGCTACATAACAAATGTTAATAATACAAATAAGCAAATATATCTCATTTTCAATACTTCTCTTCCTGGTACAGGCTGAGCAGAAAGTCTAGTTCTATTACAACTACTTATCTTGTCAGGGAAAAGATTTATGGAAATGAGATGATAGATCTCAGTAACCAACGACCTTCATATCTTTCACAAGCCCTTTAATGAATGAAATTAATGAATAATTGAAATATAAACATGACGAGCGTGGTATTCAAAGCTTCTAATTGGTTTTGATACTCTTCCCAAACACTTAATTGCATTTCCCTGAGGCTTACACTTTCAAGCAATTTTCACAGTTACTGCTTATAAATATAAAAATGCTTCTAAGTTTATATCTAAGAATATATTTTTCTCTTGTTGTCCAAAGTGTCATTTATGTATCAGTTCCTGATTTGTTTATGCCTTTATGGTTTAGTGAAGCTAGGACTTTGGGGAAGATTTGATGCAAATCCAGCATCTCAAGAGAGTTTCAGAATTAAGAAATATGCATGTTCCTTAAACTGTTTGGCAACAGAACTAAAATTGTGAGCATAATTATACATCCAGGCATAAAAATTCTGCCCAAAATGAGCAGTATTTTCTCTTCTAATTTTCTTTGACAGGTTCCTTTTAGTTCTCTCTGAAGAAACAGGGATATGTTCAATACTGTATCAGTGCTTACAATTGATTTAGCTACAAATGACTAGGGTTTTCTGACACTTGAAACAAGGCTTTATATAACCATAGAATCATAAAGGTTGGAAAAGACCTCTAAGATCATCTAGTCCAACTGTAAACATACCAACCACCAATATTACCAATATATACCCCACTAAACCATGTCCCTTAGTACTACATCTACCCTTTCCTTAAACACCTCTGAAGATGATGATTCCATTACTTCTCTGGGCAACCTGTTCCACTGCCTAACCACTGTTTTGGAAAAGAAATTCTTCCTAATATCCAACCTGAACCTCCCCTGGTGCAACTTGCGGCTCTTCCCTCTTGCCCTATCACTTGCTATGCAGGAGGTCAATCCCCATTTCACCACACACCCCCCTTCCTTCTCTCCTGAGCCTCCTCTTCTTCAGACTGAAAAATCCCAATTCCCTCAGCTGTTCCTCATAAGACTTGTGCTCCAGAACCTTCACCAGCTTCACTGCCCTTCTCTGAACATGCTACAGAGCCTTGATGCCTTTTTTGTTGTGAGGGACTTAAAACTGAACACAGCACTTGAGGAGCATTCACCTCAAAGTGAGCACAGTATGGGCAATCCCAACTCCTCTACTACTGGTAACTGTGTTTAATAACTGAAGTAATAATATTTGCTTTTTATTTTTTTGGCTACTGAAAATGTCTTTTAACTCCTTACCTAAATTCTGCCACATGCTGAAGATTTCACATCCCATTGTTACCCGCATGTCACCATATCTAGAATACATTAAAAATAAAGCAAAACAGTGAAAGACCATTTAAGAAATCAAGTTCCTCTAGCATTCTGTGACATAGTTAAATGAAATGTCTCATTTGTAGCTCATAAAAAATTACTTCAGAAGTGATGATTTCTTCCAAGTTCTTGCTCCTCACATTGTATCCAGCTAAAACTATATTCCTAAAATCCAGTGCATTCACAATATTGTCAAAAGTACTTATTTCTTCTCAAGATTGTTTATCAGCAATGCAACTATGAAGCAGTATCTATCTTTCGCAACAATATGCTGTAGCTCACTCAAAATAAATAGTTTTGCACTAACTTAAAGAAACAACTAGCAGAGATACCTGAATGACTCTGTATTAACTAACACATGAACTGGAAATTACTGGTGGCACTGCTACAACATAGATATTTTGCTCCCATATCTGAATTATTTTAGGCACTTCCATGAATGCTGCTATCATCTCAATACAAAGGGCCAGAATTAAATATCATTCAGGAATATTGTTATGTGACTTTCTTGTAGGACTTTTTGCAACCTCCTCTATCTTACATTTTGAGAAGCGTTTGATCTATTACAGTTTTCTAGGCATTGAAAGCAATACTTACTTTTCTAAAACCTTTTTTTTCTTGGAAGGAGTGAACATCTCCAGTTGAAGACATAACTGGTTTATAAAAATTACAGCAAGAAAAAAGTAGGAATCCCAGATCTGCAATAAGCAGATAGCATTTAGTTATTTTATTTTCTCAGTATTACCCTATTGTGATCACTCAAGTTGCAAATTTTCAAATGACATCACTTTAATAATAAATTACTCAAATTATTCTTGATTAAACTTCATTGCACAGAAGTATACTTTTCATCAGCACCAAAATACTCAGCAGAAATAAATCTATTTTACATATTTTACATCTCTGAAATGCAGAAGTTTCAGAGTTGCAGATTTTTATGATTATTTTTTTACATCTGTGAACCAGAAAACTTTACTTTCTAAGTTTGGACAACTTAAAAGCTATCACATGGCAGAACTGTCATCTTCTGGCCTGTTCACCTTCACAGTTTTATTTCCCATTCTCAACAGATAACAGCTGCAGGCCTCACTGGACAAAGCTAAAGCCAGGCCTTGTTTCTCATGCTGTAAATACAGAAATGTTTGTGAGCATGTTTTTAGAACCATATTGAAACTTCCATATAGAATAAAAACAAACAAAAAAAAACCTGTGTAAATAGTCTACTGCAGAGACTAAAAGAACAAAATGAAAAATAAACAAATTAAAAAACGAAACAGAACAAAACACAGCATTCCCAATTTTTAGGCCAGTCTTGTATTTAAGAAAACATTTCATTTCTGAACATCTGGAGTTGCTGATATAGCAAAAGTTATAGGTGTTCAGATGCTGGACTATCTAATAACAACCAGGCCGCCGGACAATGCAGCAGCAGGTGCTATATCTATCTTTTGTTAGACATATTTACTCTACCTTGTAATCAAAGTTTTCATTTAAGAAGTTTTTACGAAGGGCATCTGAAAGGTACAAGACTGTAGTGATGATCACACTGGAACGAAAAGAATAAAAGAAAGTAGCTTTCATTAAGTGGAAATTCATAAGTAATACTCAGAACCAGAATTTTTTTCAATGAAAAAATAGGCGTACCATGCAGAGTGACATTAAATACTGCATTTTAAAAATATACAAATGCCTGACTGCTAACAGCATTTGTTGAAAGAAAACCAGAACATCAAGAAAAGGAATGGGTGTTCTATACAGAACGGTGTAACTTATCAGAAAGACAAATCATTAATTTTGTTATGCAAATAATGATATCACATTGACTGCCAATACATACAGTGATATAAACAGTTGGGCAATTTGCTTTGAACTTTCTTGGTCCTGAAAATACATACACAGAGATTCTTAGTATAAAATATCTAGTAATTATCACGTGTACAACAGTGACAGTACTATGGAGAAGTCCTTTTAAAGACCATAGGTAAATGCACAACTGCATGAATGAGGCCAGAAAGATCTCTTTTCTGACTATTGCAAATGGTTGTACATTGATCATACATTGACATTTCCCTGATTTATACTGCCCTTAGATGAACATGGGCAACCAAAATCTTTTCCTGGTGGCTGTCTCCAGATGTCAATGACAATCTTTACAAGCAAGCAAACAAGATTTACCAAGATGCATGTTTAGGAATCCACAGAATTAGATCATCCTTAAGGATTACTTAGATATATTCAGTTTCAATAAGCAAACCTTTAAGCTGACCTGCTGCATTCATGACTATTGACTTGTTTGGTGAAATCAAAAATCCATATAAGCCAATCTTTTTCAAAGCAGTCAGCAGTGGATGCTTATGGGAGAGGAAAAAAATTAACACCAAACAATCTTGTCACTGTCTCACTCTTGTAGCTCACCACAGTCAACGGTTTAAAGACCTCTTGCAAAAAAAGATTACATCTGCAATATTTCATGTAATTGCTATCTTTTGAATGTTAATATTCAAAAATTCTTTTAATGTTTATCAACCTGTATCATGTTGCATATTAAAATTTGTTTCCCTTTCCACCCTTCGTACTTCATTTCTCATTTTTTCAATGAATTTAAGACTAAATGTGTCTTACTAAATACAGCAACAACAATATATATATATATATATATATATAAGGATATAATATTTTCAGCTTCACAACAGTGAGCAGTTATACATTAACCAACACATCTAGGAGATAAATCATATTTTTCTTCAGGCATTTTTGACAGATTTCAATTTTATAAACATAAAATGGCTATACATCACTTAGGTTATCGCTAGCTCAACTGCTCACTTCCATTTCTCAACTTCTAAAATGATTGTCATGCTCTACATTGTGATTTGATGTGTCTGAACACCAGCAAAAATTGAGCCTCAGACTGTAGACCATGGCTCGAGTCTCAGATTTCCTTAGGTCTACATATTGTTCAAAGGTAATCTCCATACATACTATTTTTTCAGCATGCACATTGTATCTTAGCTTTTCTATCCAAGTAGCCTTCCACGCTTAGTGCTCATTTGCACAGTTTATCCCACTCTTACAGCAACAGGGAATTATACTGTGCATCACTTCCTGTTGCGGCATGGAAGATAAAGCAAAATGTTAGCAAAATGTTAACATAAAGCTAAGAATGAATGCATGGTAACAAAAACAATCATCTCATTCTTGTTACCGTGCATGATTTAATTCACATCCCACGTGTTTCACAAAATGAAAATAGTTTGTGCATTTCAGGAAGATGTTCTGGTAAACAGGTCAGTACAATTTCAACCTACAGTGCAAAGTAATCTCCAAAAAATGGTATACGTGACAAAATAACAAAATATCCCCAGAAACACAATCATACTGCCAAGTTTATAGTACATAGAAGTATTTCTATCCTTTCTTGCCACATTCACATGGCAGGTGAAACTAAGGAGTCTTAAATACTAACTTAAGAGTCTAAAATCTGCTTAAATTCATAAGAGAAATAATTAGAGTAGAAATTTTAACTGTAATTTTTAGGAGACGTTCTCAGAATTTTCCTGAGATATCAGAATAACTGCAATGCAAGTGTTTGTTGCTATAGGCAACATAGCTCCACTTTGCTTTGTTAACCAGAGATATCATATGGATTGGGTGATAAAATGTAGGCCTGTAGAGTGAGAGTGCACTTGTAGTAGATTAAACAAACAAAAACAGCACAGAACGATGATGGCAATATTCTGACCCACAAACTGAATTCACTCAAGCTACTAAAATCAGGAAGGACAGAAAATATTGCTATGCATTGCAAAGCATATGGATCCTCTCCCCCCCAAAAACAAACAAACAAACAAAAAAAAAAAAAAAAAAAAAAAAAAAAAAAAAAAAAAAAAAAAAAAAAAAAAAGAAAAAAAAAAGAAAAAAAAAAAAGAAAAAAATAGATTCTATAAAGAAAAGAATTAAAAAATGCACAAATTAGGGACAGCAACCTGAGAACAGATGAACAGCTGAGTGATCCAGTACAATATTCACATTCCAAGTTGCTCTCCAGCCAACAATTTCAAAATAGCACACATTTATTTAAAATCTAATTGAATATCTATCAAGAAAACATTGAGCTTGAGACAAACTTTCCTTTCTTCCTGCCACAAAATTGTTCATTGTTTTACATGAGAAAACACCTGCTTGTAGCTATTACATTATTCAGGGCTCATACACAGAATCCTAACCCAAGGTCTGGTCAGGACGCTTCTGTCAGAGCGACTTCTCCACCCAATTATTTCTATAGCAATTTTTCAGGAGTCCACAGCAGTCCTTATAAGCTCAAGATCTGGTTTGGCACTTGGACTGTGCTCTGGTAACTTGAATTTGCTTGGGCAGCCAATTGTAGAAAACAAAAGTTTTCTTTTTCCATTCTGCTATGGGGCAAATATAGAACACAGACTTCCCATTTTATCCTTCTCTTTCAAAAATCATTCAAAGCACAGAGATGTTCAAAAAGAAGAAATCGTCTTTCATATTTCATAAATTAACAACATGAACAGAGATTCACTCCCATGTATACACCTTCCACTGTATCTATATATCTGTGTGCACGCACACTTTGTGACAGACTGAACTGTTCAGATGAATTTTTATGGCTTCAGTTGAAAGCAATTGTTTGTATTACATACAACCAGGAATGCTGTTGGCAACACTGTGTATTACATTCAAGCAAGAATTTTTGTTCAGTGTAGGAGTCTCAAACTCCCACACCATGGGAGCTAACAGGATTCTTCAAAGCAGCCATAATGATGAAACTAATGCTAATTTGTTGTCATGATTCCTTTATTGTGCATTGTTTGAATATTTTTAAATAATAATAGTCACGTCTTCCAGTTGTCATTGAATTGGATAACCAAAAGGACTCTCTATTTAAAGTCAATATGCCCAACTGTCAGCAGATGTGTTTGTAATTTTATTATAAACAATACATTAGAGTAAATCTTATTCTACAGATCAATGATTTTTCTATAATCATATTCATGCATTCATTTTGTATGCTCACAGAATTTGAAGTGAGAATTGGGAGATCTAGCTTCTCTGCCATTCAGGAAAATGCTCTAAGAATATATATTAGTTAGTTAATCTCACAGAAATCTTTAAACAAAAACTTCTTCAATAGCAAGGGAACTGAAAAATTCATTCCTTATTACAGAATATGTAGATGCAGTATGTTACAAATATCAGACTTACTCAGCACGTCATAGGAACCTCAGACAGATTCTGTGATTCTGTCTTTTTATGTTACTTTGTTTCTCAAACTTTAGAAGAAGTCACATGATGATTCTCAATGCTAGTCATTAATGTTTTTTCATCATGGGTATTCAGACATTCAGAATTACAGACCATGAGTGCTGCAACATCATAAAGTATCCTAATTTCTAGATAGATCCAAATTTATCTTCTTAGCTCACAGTACTTTCCCTTCTGTTTTATCTCAGACAGCATCCAAGTATCAGATGCTACATAATTAATGACAATAGTGCAACAAGAAATAAAAAATTCTAGAAGCAAGAGAACAGCAATTATTTTTTAAATATAATTATTATATATTGAAATACTCTGATGGCTTTTAAATCTAAAAATCTTTCAGGTAAATGAAGTTCTGCATTTATAAATAAGAGACCAAATGAAAACTTTTTCCCCCTTCAGGAAAAGCTTATTACCCTATTATATCCTTTCTGGGACTCATCTTTTTTCCTAGGCTCAGACAGGCTAAATCTCTCTTCCTGTAAATACCAGACAGATTGAATATTCATATGACTCTGGGGAGTGGGGAGAAAAGGCAGTGCTGCTGGTGATACAACTGCAGTGATGGGGGAAGCTCCCAAGATACGCGCTGCCTTCAGATCGGTGCCTGTTTCTCAGGCTGGAGCCCAGGCAGGTGAGAATGCAGCTGTGTGACACAGGAAGCACGACAGGAATTTTATTCCTGGCAAGGAGGAGTGAGAAAACAGCCAAATTTTGAAATGAATTGCTTGATTACGCTCTTAAAAGGATGGGCTACATTTTTTCCTCATAGACATGAAGTTCAAGAAGTTTTGCATTCAATCACAAAGCAACTCAGATCACTGGAAGTATTCTGGCTCTGCAAGCAATGTTAGAGGAGAACTGCTCAAGTGTGCTTCTGCCCTTGGTGCAGGCAGTGCCATAACCTCTCATCCTGCCTTTGGTATCTTTCCCTTCCTATTGAAAGACTTTGGGTTGGGAAAATCTCAGCAAAGCTATCACTTTCATGTGTCTTTGCTTTTGAAGGAAGATGAAGGAAGACAGCTTCAAAAAATGGCAGTAGGGAAACAAGTGAAAGGAAGGCATTCCCATTCAGAAAAACTAGTCCTGAAAAACTCTGTCCGCAGCTAAGGATTGAGGTGGATTTTCTCTTCTGCGCTCTCAAAAAGAAACAGAAATTAAGCCAATGATATAAAAGAATGCTAATGATGATTCTTCGGTTTGCACATGGACTTTTTAATACTCCATACATCCAACCAACACTCTCTTTCACAACACAAAGCATAATTTCTCCCACAAAGGAGAATATACCTAGGAAATAAAATTATTAAACACTATATTTGTAAATACGTGCTTACATAACATTTGCTGCAAGTAAGGTTTATGCAATTGCACATTAATAGGGTCAGTTTGCCAAATTCTGTCTGTCTTCCATGCCTGACAGAAGTGCATAGTTTGAGCCACAGTTTGACCAGAGATGGTCAAAACCAACTGACAGGGATTAATAAAAAATGTTTGATGCTAACCAGAATACAAATGCAAGCACATTCTTTTGCAGAACTTGACAACAACATCTTTAGCATATCTGAACACCACCAGTCCAAGAAACACGCATCAAGGTCATTCCTAAATCTTAGTTTTGTACATGTCAGCTGTTGCAAAGCCATCTGCCAAGCCAGCTGTTTCTGGAATATGTAACAACTTCTTAGACGATATGCTTAGTCTAAGAATACCTATGTTTTTCCCTCCTTCCTGTATATCTCAGTTTATATCTTAAGCATGATTACCAGATGCATCATATGTATTCTCTGATTATTAACATTTTTTTACTAAAATTCAAATTAGGTAAGATTAGTATTACTGAATTATTTAATAAAAATGAGCAAAAATGTTATTTTATCAAGTCACGATAAAGTTCAAACAAATACCACACATGCACACAACATTCATCAGGATCATAATTTTGTCAGATTTAACTGCAACCATTAGATTGTTCTTAGTTGTCTGCATAGCACTATGAATTCAAATTCCTTTAGGTGCTGGTAAGTGCAATGCAGACTAAAAACCAATTCAACAGGCATTGTTGTTCATGTAAATCCCAAAGTCTGGATTCCTCTGTCTGCTCAATACAACCCCCCTCTTCTGCTGACTCCAATGGTTAGATAATTCTATTGACTGGTCAGCTGGCTTATCTGATCAAAACTTAAGCCTAGACAGAAGGATAGCTGGTGACACTGACGAAATAAAATTCAATTGTTTTAGACTTGCTGTAATGACTTCTCAGAAATGCTGGGAACTTGCTACTGTAAAAATAAGGCTAGAGCATAGGAAGAATGGCTCAAGGGCCATCCCAATATTTCAGACTATCAGTAGGGAATTCCTAGAGCCCCATTCTACTGTTTCCTGTGTTGATTTGTGATTTTCAATCTGTGATTTTTCTCTAAATATGCAGAAACACTGTTAATGATGTTATAGCAGACAATTTATTCTGGAGTGCAAAGAGATATCTACTAACTCAGCATTTTAACAGTCAGAGTTGAGATGAACTTCTGTTGAGATTTGTCATTTGCTATGTGGAAAACAAAGCTGCTGATGCTTAGCATCTTCAATCTGTAAAAGTGTTTTTCAGTTTCCATTTATGTGTGCTATCTGAAATACAGAGCATATGACTATCATAAATCTGTTATGTAAATAAGTGCAGCAATTTAAAAACTTTAATCAAATCTTAAACTCTGAAATGAAAAATGGCAGTCAGCATTATAAGCCATATTTTGCTTATTTTATTATATACATACTGTAACTGTATTTATTTACATCGTGATCTTCACACACTTTTATGCAATGTCTTACTTGTTCGCAACCAATCGCATCACTGTCCAGTCTTTGGGAAACATCTCTGGTCGTATCAGTATCCGAAATACAGTGAAAATCTGTAGCAGGAAATCCTTTGGAAAGAAAAGAAGTAGTCTTATGGCTTTGATGTTTTATAAAGAGCAGTGAGCTTTAGAAATATTTTAGTCAGAGACAAAATAAAATCATTATAGTAATAGCAGAATAGAAATATAACCCTGAAACCCTGAACGTTTATTTTCAACATATCCCAGAATATTTTTCTTTTAATTTTTTATTCCCCAAGAAAGCTTCAAATTTTACAATCTTTTTTTTTTTTTTTTTTTTTTTTTTCTTAAGAAGAGGAAAATAATTTAATCTGCTACTTGAATGACAGCAATACATGCAAGAAAGATGCATTTGGTTTCCACCCATACAGTTCCACAAATGTGATCCCAAGAACGCTTTGCAAATCAAAAGAACACTTTACAAACACCACAGAATTCTGAATATCTTCTTAATCATGTCAGGTTTTCATCACATTCAAGACTTATTTTAAAAGAGGCATTATTTGGTGGGAAAGAAAGAGAATGTAAGGACAACTGTAACACTGGGTTTGCAAATACTGGTAAAGTCAACAGTTGTGTTCAGACCCCTGAACTGTTACTGCAGCTGCCTGTCTGTATACAGATCACTTAACCTCTCTGCCTCTTCTGTTCAATCTATAAAAATATTGAATGTATGTGAGCTACTCTGAATTTAGAAAGCACTGTTTACGAGCTTAGTGTTATCATCTCCTGTCATTTAACTCACTAGTACACAACTAAATTAAACTATTCTTCCCAGAACGAGTTTTTTAGATTTTTCTTTGATAAGTAAAACTATAAATTGAGTAATATTTCTAATAGTTGATCTTGATTGTGTATAATATTGTCTACAAATTTTTAGTAAGTCAAATGGAGCTTCTGATATCATGAGAAGAATGAGGCAAGTAATACAGTTCACCTAACAGTACCAGTGTTGCATCTGACCTTGAAATGTTTCATATTGATTCTGCTAACATCACTTGCAGAGACAGACCTTCAAACAGGGATGAGATGAAGACACAACCAGAGGATATCAAATAATTCTGAACACCAGAATATATTCTCAAGTACATTTACCAAAGTGTAGATGGGTATTGCATAACAGATGTCTTTCATTAGAAAATCACTGTAAAGGGGGATGAATGCAGGCGCTGGGAAAGGCAGCTGAGATCCCAGCACCCACCCACCAGAGAAGATTATATAAAAGAGACAACCTGTTTTCTGAGTAAGTTGCCAAAAATTTCTATGTATTAGAGAGTATAAATGTGATTCAATGCAGATAATACACTGTTTGAATGCAGGTGACCAGCTTTACAAATAAACAAGTAGCTTCATAACCAACAGATTTATCCCAGACTGCCTAAATATAGTTTTCCACCTTATTAAATTTCTATACTTTATGATTTCCTTTTTTCCTTTAGGGTTTACCTCCATTCCCTTTGCAGTAACTTCTGCAGTTCTGTGCCGTTATCACAACAATATGGCAATGCCCCAAATGCTGCTGTTTGTCACCTCACAGTAATTCCCCCATTCTTCCACACTGTCTACTGTCCAGACACAATACACATTGCTGCTGTTACAGAGCTACTGAATGGCTGCTGACCTGAAGAGACCAAATGGTTGCTGTTGGGAAACCAAAGAATCATAGAATCACCAAGGTTGGAAAAGACCTCTAAGATCATTTAGTCCAACCATTCACCTATCACCAATATTTCCCCACTAAATCATGTCCCTTAGAACATCTAAACTTTTCTTGAACACCTCCAGGGATGGTGACTCAACCACATCCCTGGACAGCCTGCTCCAGTGCCCCACCACTCTTTCAGAGAAGAAATTTTTCAAACATCCAACCTGAACCTCTCCTGGCACAATTTGAGGCCGTTCCTTCTATCCCTATCCCTATCCCTATCCCCTATCCCTAGTTACGTGGAAAAGAGGCCGACCCACACCTCACCACGACCTCCTTTCAAGACAGTTGTGGAGAATGATAAGTTCTCCCCTGAGCCTCCTCTTCTCCAGACTGAACAATCCCAGTTCCCTCAGCTGCTCTTCATGAGACCTGTGCTCCAGATACCTCACCAGCTTTGTTGCCCTTCTCTGGACATGCTCCAGTCTCGATGTCTTTCCTGTAGTGAGGGACTGAAAACCAAACACAGTACGCAAGATGCAGCCTCACCACAGCTGAGTACAAGGGAACAATCACCTCCCTGCTCCTGCTGACTGCACTATTTCTTATACAAGCCAGGATGCCATTGGCCTTCTTGTCTTCCTGGGCACACTGGGTCACATTCAACAACATGTCAATGCAACCCCCAGGTCCATTTCCTCAACGCAGTCTTCCAGTCAGTCTGCCCCAAACCTGTAGCATCATGTGAAGTTATTGTGGCTAAAGTGCAGGATCTGGCACTTCGTTTCCCTGGCCTCAGTCCAGCTATCCAGCCTTCCAGATCCCTATGAAAAGCTTTCCTACTCTCAGGTAGATCAACGCTTCCTCTCAGTTTCTTGTCATCTGCAAACATATTGAGGGTGCACTCAAGCCCCTCGTTCAGGTCACCAATAAAGATATTAAAAAGGGTAGACCCCAGTACTGTACCCTGGGGAACACCACCAAATGGTTTAAGGATCACTTAAAACCCCACATGTGCAGAGGTGTAAACTTCGTGCCTTTGAGAACCAACAGGCCAGTGCAAAAGCCTGATGAAATTCATAGGCTTGTTTAAAAGTTGTCACAGAAAGAACGACAGATGGAAAGGAATATCACATATGCTTCATTTCTTTAGGCAGCTAGGTTAAGAACAGAATAAGCTTTTTATTCCAGGGAAGCTCAAAAACAAAGTAAATGTAGACACTGCTGTTATATTTTGTATTAGGAATATTAGGCCATTTTTTTCTCATATTTATAGAACCCGTGTCATCAATTCAGTGATATGTGATTTATTAGATATAAAATATATATTTGAAAAGCCCAAGATTGAAGATTTGTCTATGTTACAATAAGTGTGCAAAAAACATACAAACATAATGCAGCGCAATTCAATGCTAAAGTATAACTGCATGAAAACTCCTAATCTTAGAAAAGAATAGCTTTAGCAAGAGTTGCAAGATACAACTATTAAATTTCTACTAACATAATTAATATTAATAACTAATAATTAATGATTAAAACTCTTGTGATTAAGTTTGTGCATATTTGGTAATACATTTCTCTAGGAATCCATTATAAGCACTAAAATTACCAAACAAAAAAATGTCAGTTGACTAGCTTAACACTTCACGAGTCATAGAATGTTGTTTACATAGGCTTAGATTGGCACGGACCTTAAGGATCAACTATTTCCAACCCCTCTACCATAGGCAGGTTTGCCACCCACTAGGATCAAGCTGCCCAGGGCGCCATCCAATCTGGCCTTGAACACTTCCAGTGATGGGACATTCACAGTTTTTCCAGGCAACTATTCCAGTCCCTCATCACCATCTGAGTAAAGAAGTTCTTTCTATCATCTAATTTAAATATCCCATCTTTCAGTTTAAAGCCATTTCAGTTTCCTGTGTAATGAAATTATGAATCTGTGATTCATTCTCACTGTGATTCAGTGAGAAGCACTGCCTTCTGAGAGACCAGAAACTACTTATTCAGTTAATAAACAAAAATTTTTGAATTTCTTTTACGTTTATCAATATAATACACATAAAATCTTCTTTAAAGTAGGTCAGACTCTACACCGTATTTCTCAGGATAAATCTGTATTAGCATTTCAGTTTGGGACAACAGTCCACCTAATTGCTTGATCCTCAGTGTCTTGGTTTGCACTGCAGTTATCAAGTTACTTCTTATCAGGTCTTTGCAAAGCATCCTAGAGATTTTGCAGAGTGCCAAGGAGCCTACAAGGAAGACGGTTTGACAGCTGTCTCTGCCAGGCAAACATATCCATCCAGATTTGTTCCCCAGATCTCTCCTTCACTGCATCTGCCTGCATCACAAGCCACCCAAATATTTGATTTAGAGCTATCTGCTCCAGCACCAAATCCTTTTAGAAGTCCCACAGTGTGTACACGCATGCATGAGTGGATACATTTGCATAGCAGCAGAAGAATGATGGCTAGTTCTGAGCTTCTTCACCAGAGACGTTCCCCATGTTAGCCAACCCCACAGCCTTGTCCCAGCAGCCACTAGAGAACAGCATAATAAATTGCATAATAAATTGTTAGGCTTTGGCACCTGTTGTACCCTGCTTGGGTTCCTTTTGCTGGAAGAAAGGGAATAAAGAGCAGGTAAAGTTCACACAGAGCCCCAAGAAAATATGATCTTTTCCTCCATCAGTTCTCTCCTATATACCTGTTACATCTATTCTGATATGTTATCTATGTATCCATCCGCTATCCAGTAGCAGATAAAGATTAGGCCTGACAGGTTTTAACCCGATAATTAAAAAACCACTCATATTAACCAAAGCCATTTTGCTGTGGTCAAAGCTGCATTATGCTAACATATACTGTTTTCTCATTCACTTTCCTACTTCTCACCTCCTATTTATAATTTCCTCTGTTAACTTTTGTCATAAACTAGATCTGAGCTTTTTTGTGGCAACAAATGTATCCGCCTACAAGGGAGCTCTGTTATGTAAATTGCTATAAAATACATTTACGAGAAGATGATGAAATTTTGTGGTAAGCAAAATGAGCATATTTTTAAAATAATACTGAAGTATAAACAAAAGAAATCATTTAAAATTACTGCTTTATTAAATTAGGTGTTTCAAACAGAGAATGAAATGCAGTCTCTGGTGCTGCCACTCAGTCATTAATCTCCTGACATCTCTTTCTTACATCGTTTGCATATTTTTAAATATAAAACGCTTTTTCCATCTTCTACTTTCTGTGGAAAATAAATGACTCTCCTGAAGATGTGACTAAAATAAAAATAGTCATTGTGTCAATTACTTAAAGTAAACATATTTCAAAAATAGAAAAAAACTTTCAGTAAACTACCACTTATTTAAAGCATCACTCAGATGTCTGTCATATAAAAATATGTAGATATGTGTCGTTTTTAAATTGATGTAATTCTTTCAAACTCCATTTTGCTATACTGTGTTGAGCAAACTAGAAATGGTCTGTAATAATTTGCTATAAACTGTTCTCAAGAAGAACTGAAGATACATTTAATAGGATAAATGACAATCATTTTCTTTTTCACAAGTACCTACACGACTGAATTTTTGTTTGGAGAAGTGGTTTGATGGAGATAATTTTTGAATAGTAGCACAAATGCTGTGCAAACATGCACTAATGCAAGCACTAAATATAGTTACTTTGAGAATTAGTCAAAGAAAGAAGAAATACCTTGTGAAATCAGTGCCCAATCATTCAGAACAGAGGGATGCCTACAAACAGAAGTAATCAAAGCAAAAAAAGCACAGCAGATAGCAATTCAAAGCCCTGAGTTACACTCAGACATTTCACTGCAAACTCTGCATTATATCTGTAATTTGCAATGCAGCTTAGAGAAGATCTAATCCAATTTGATATAGCTGATCAAAACTGGTGCAAAAAGAGGATTCAAAACTGCAACAAGTTGATGCTAGTTACCACTGACGCTTAAATCCCAAAATACGTGCTAGCTATGAGAATAATAACTATGGTTACTATTCCAGTCACTAAACCCATCTCCAATAAAAATGTCTTATCCCAAGTATTTGCACTCTAAATCTTATTTTACTCATTTTGATGTCAGTTCCTAAAGAGCATGCCTTAAAGCAGTACAAAATACAAAAGAATTTCCACTCCTGGCAAACAAAGCAAAATTGGCAAGGATGTTTAAGACAGCCTAAGAAATACAGTCACCTCATGATTAACAGCAGTGTCAGACAAACACATTAGCTGTCATCTTTCCCTCTTCCTGTTATTCACATTTCAGTGATATTTGATATTTCCAAGTTAACAAAAAATCTACTTTTTATATTACTTAAGATTCAGAAGAGGAGTGCTAGAATTAATTATGATCAAACATATTTCCACTTAATCACTGCTGGAATTGATGCTGATTTGATGAGATCAGAATGGAAATAATAAACTCTGGACTCGAACTCTTACAACCTCTATTTTGACAGCTGATGGCACTAGCTATAGCTACTTCCCAAATGTCTTTGTATAATAATAGCATATGTATGTGCAGTGAATATAAATGTGTCACCAATCAAGCACCATTCAAGCAATAATTCTAGAGGTTTTCGTGTTCTAGAATCACGGAAGTCTCAATAAACTCAACTCTGTATTTCACAGATATACCAAATGTAGGAATCAAGTTTGAAACATTCAGCAAACATAAAAATCTAAACCTAAGAATATATATCGGCTTAGAATTCAAACAGCAGGGAAAATATTTTCAATAAAAAATAGTCAGGTTCCACAACATATATGAATAATTAGCTAACAATTAGGTAATTACTTCTGCTGTGTGAAAACAGATGGTTGTTTTACTATTACAGTAATAATAGTACAAAAATGTCCCCCCAGTTTAACTTTTAGGTAGAAGATCTTTTGTTGTTCTTGTTGTTTTTTTAATAGGAGAAGAGGGAATAGCTTTAAACTAAGAGAAAGGGAAATTAAGGTTAGAAGTTAGGAAAAAATTCTTTACTCATAAGTGGTGAGGCACTGAAACATGTTGCCCAGAGAAGCTGTGGATGGCCCATCCCTGGAGGGCCAAGGCCAGGCTGGATGGGGCTCTGGGCAGCCTGATCTATTCAATAGCAGGTGACCCTGCCAATGGCAGAGGGAAAAGAGCTCAATGATCTTTAAGGATGCTTCTAACCTGAGCCATTCAACAATTCTATGGTAGTAATTTTTCTTCATGATAGAAACAACTTTCTCAGTAGTATTTTTTTCTATCTTTCAAACTCAATATGATTATTTTACTACACAGAAAAGGCACTAATGAATCGTATTCGCTCTTCAGAACAGCTCTAAACAGCTATCAGAAGTTTGAGAAAATCTGGAATTGCACCATGACTATGCTTCCAGTTTCAGTCATACTTGAGTTTACAAATCATAACTTCAAAGTAACATCAAAAAACTATACTATTATGTCATGACTTTCCTATTTGGGTCATTGCCTGAATAAGATTTATTATATAGTCCAAATGTGGTTCTATATTAGTTTCTCAGGGTTTAGCAGAGTGGAAGCCTTGGTGTTGTATCTTTATGCAAGTAACCTTAACCTTGCCTTTTCTTTTTTCATCTTTCTTTTTTCCTCTTTAATCCATCCTCCTTTTCCAAAAAGGAATTAAAAATGATGAATCTCCATGAACCCATTAAGTCCATCAATAAAATTGGTACAAGCTGCCCTGAAAAAGTTCTGCAGCTACTCTCTTCCATAATCAAACAAGAAAAACATTACAATATGCCAATGGACCTGCTATGCCGTTAAGAAAAACAGAGAGTTTTTTGAATATGCATTTCTCAAACTGTCTGCTTGCCTACATAAATAAATGAATAAGTAAATAAATAAGACAAACAAATAACTGGATATCAGAAAGAATAAATAAATAAATAAATAAGTAAATAAATAAGACAAACAAATAACTGGATATCAGAAATAATCAAGCAGAGCTATGTAACATTAGGCTGCCATTATCTATAAAACAAGATCTGAGGTTAAGTTTATTGCTTTAAAACAATTATAGAGTCCTCCATTCCCTATTCTATCATCTTCCACTGCAGAAGCAATAGAATCCTAGACTCATAACAAGAGTTGACCTCCGTACATATGGAAATTTGGGTAAAAGTTAGCTAATATATAAAACAGATTGCATTTAAATATGTTTCATCAAAGCACAGAAGTATCTGAAAGGGAGAAATTTAAAAGAGAATCTAATTAGAGAAACTGTTACATCTAATGGCGAATTGAACAAGTAGAAAATCATTTCTGTTACTTACTCTCAGGTCCTCCTTTGTATTGAAGCTATCAAGAAGCTGCTGATAATGTCTATCGGTCATTTGTCGCAAGAGTGACAGCAAACAGGAGACAAACTCCCCCTGTTAAGATACAGGCATGAAGAGAAGAATTAAAGATTATAAGGTCTTCCGTAGTTGTGCTTAAACTGTCATATCATAAGCATTTTAATTAATTTAAAAATGTGACAGAAATTAATTATACAATTAGAAAACATTATTTCATATTTAATGAAAATACATTAATTTAGCTAAGAACATCCTTCCCATTTAAAGAATTAATTTCCCCTCAAAGCTGTTCACTTGCTCAGCAAAATCTATTTGAAATAGTTCCCGAAAAGCTAAAGCAATAGAAGTTTGATTTGCCATTTGTTTCTTTTGTATTTAAACAGATTAAAGATTGCTAAAATTACATCCTCTTAATCAACTCGGTTTTGAAGCAAAACATAAATATTTTGCAGCAATTCTGGGAAGAGTCCTATTGTTTTCCTGTTTAAAAGAAAACTCAATAGGACTGGAGAAAAACTGAAAATGTTTTTGATAAAAAGTTTTCTTGGTCTGGCTATGGAATTTCTCATTAAAGCCAGCTTAACCACTGGGTAGCCACGCTCGCTCCCACTGTGTTGACTTCTGGACTCCCTCTACATACATACTCCCTCTATGTCTCAAACTCTAGGAAAGGTATGCTCCAGGATGTAGCCAAGGAACTTGTGGGCTGCTCCACAAACTTCTCCCTGCCTCTACAGATGCACATCTTGGATGTCCCCTGAAGAGCATGGAATACAGGAATAAAAAAAGTAGAGAACTGCTCTGAGTTTCTCCAGTTAACAATCAAAAGAGCAAGATACTACAGGAAGGAAGAGATTCTCTCTCTCTCTTTGCCATCTGCTTCTTCTCTTTTGGCCTGGGAAGAAACAGTGAATAGCATCAATACGGTCCAACTGCAGAGTGGATGAGGACAGGAAAGAGTGAAAGGTCTGGACCACATCTCAATGCTGTAAGAGAGTAATTCTGGTATCACGTGTGCTTTTTCAAAATTAGGAAACACATTTCAGGCCCCTATCAACCAGAAATGGGGAACAGGAAGGACAGGTATAATTACATTACTTTAACATGCTGCCTTTCACTTATTTTTAAAGCAAAATTTAGCAACAATTTTCCCAATCTTTCATTAAAAGCATAACTTAAAAAAAGAATTAAAATAATTTAAAAAAAAAAAAAAAAAAAAAAAAAAGGAATATATCTTCACAGGAATGGCTGACGTAGCTTTTACACTTGAAGGGCTGATACACTTGTGATAATACCTGATATACCTGGGGGAATGGGAGGGGTTTGCTTTAACACACAACACTGTGGTAAAATAATAATTATGCCTTGCTCATAGTAAGATTCTGCACAGAAATAATGCTCATAAATTCTGTAAAACCACTGTTCATAGTGAACACAACTTCCTCAAAACAATACTGGAAGTCTACAAAGTTAACCTTTAAGGTCTGGGCATAGCCACCAAGGTCACAGCTGTTATTTTGTATATACCCATAAGATATTTGAAAATTTATTTTCTATCAGATTCATTTCATATATCAGAAAGACTTCAGTCTTTTATCATTATTTTTTTGTAGTTGCAATTTCATATTGTATCTAGTCTCAATATGATTTTATCATGCCAGGTAATATAAGTTAGGTTCAACCAAACATATTTTGTTAAGGTTTATTCCAAGGCTAGCTACAGAATAACTACTCATGCCATATGTTAGCAGTGCACAGAAGCAAACTTCACACACAAAATCACCACGATAACAACCACGAGGACCAGATTCCAGTGTCCTAAGTCAAGCCAAATCACACAGCCAATTCACTTAGGTAGAACCTATGAGTAACTTTCTATGTCTCATTGAACAAGCATAACTATTTAAATATATGAAGCTAACAATTAAATTGCAATTTAGGTTCTCAGGTTCTAAAATTCCAAGATTTCAAATTAAAAAAAAAAAAGACTTAGTCTTGGTTTCCTCTCTGCTACCTCCTTATATGCAGCCTCGTTTTTCTTAACGTAAACATCTAAATCGCTGGGATCCTAAATGAACTGAAGCGTAAGCTTCACTTTCACCTCTGCATTTATTTCAATGTTAGTTAGTACAGCTTCTGTAACACTGAGCCTCTCCCTAGTTCCGTCCCAAGATATGTTACATTTGTGCTCAGTTTGAGGCACCACATCCATTTTACTGTCCAGCTTGCTACAAATGGAAACAGTACCAAGGTACCAAAACTATCTGAGACAAAAAGAAGAAAAAAAAAAATAAAAAAGAAGTGTAGTCATAAACCAAACAGACAGCTTGCTGTTGACTGATTTTATGCTGCTTCCTTGTAAATTGCAAAGGAACAGTGACACACGGGCCTAGAAAATCACACCATGATGTGTTGACTACGTTCCAACTACATCTGATGAAAAAAGTTCGATAGAGTTTTATCCTGTGTACTGACATAATACATCTCTCAAGGACTATTTATAATATGTAGAGCTTGAAATAATGGTAACATACTGGAACAGACTCTACTGCAGTACTCCTGCACTTCATCATACTTGCTCTACAAATAGTTCCAAGAATCTGGCTCAGTGTGTTGCCATAAACCCATACTGCATGATGTTTCTACATAAATGCATATAATCGCCTTATGCTGTGCCATGAGTCACTTCCACATTAAGTATTCTTTCAGATGCCTATGGTAACAATGACATGGCTCTCCTTGTGGACAAAAGGAAAAATTTGAAACTTCAAAGTAGTTTCAGTCTAAGTTTTTAGAAAAACTTCAGCCAAAAGCAAGTGGATGTATCAGAAAAAAACAATTATCTCAGGACTTTGCAGCACTAGGACTTTAATACTCAACTGCTCCTTCAGCTGAGATTTCTAGTAATGGTCTGATAGAGAACTGCAGAATACTTAGAGTTGGAAAGGACCCTTAAAGGTCATCTAGTCCAACTCTGCAATGAACAGGGACACGTACAGCTAGATCAGGTTGCTTGGAGCCTGATCTGGAGGTTAATTTTTTATTTTATTTTATTAAGCTATAAGGATTGTTCAGTTTGAGTAATAGGGCCTATAGATATAAATCAATGACATAGCATTAATTTAGCCTTAATGATTTTGCAAGGTGTATGCAAGTTTGACTTTAAAGCAAGGCAATGTACAAGGAAAGTCAGTGAGAGAGTAAAACAAAAGATATAAAAGAATCTGACACACACTGCATTTGTAATTTTGTAATCTATAAGGAAAAAAAGAAAAAAAAAAAAACCTCTTAGATGTATACTCCTATTGAAACACAGTGATTAAAGCATGGTGTTATCCTTCTACAGAACTTGGTCAACTCTATAAACACTTCAAGTAATGTTTGTTCTTTGTCAGAAAAGTGAAATAAACAAAAACAGAAAAGGCAACAATGCATTTCTTTCACAGGTATTAAACACTTTTTGAAGCGTTTGATCTCAGAGGAAATTCTGGTTTGAAAATCAACTGTATATTTGTTAACAAAAAACGTTACAATGTAAAATCAGGCAATTAATTAAATGTATAATGAGATGGCAAGTCACAAGACCTATAATGTTCTGTACACAAAATATTAAGCACTCAACTCATACTGGAATCATGTCCCCTGCCATATTAGAACAGATTTGCCCTTCAAAAGCAAACTGGGAACCTTACTGAAAGCAAAACAAAATAACACTTAAGTTTGTTTCACTCAATGATTAGCTGTCTTGTAAATGCCTCAATGTCAACCTTCTAATTTGCATGGCTTGTTATATCATATTAACCAAAATATCATTTGTTAATCTTCTAAATCCATCTTCTGTGCTCTACTTCATGTGACAGAATTGAAGCTCAAGTGCTCAGCCCAGAAAACAACAAAATGACTTTCAATTAATAAATCTGCATTTGTACAGGCTAGCACCACATATTTTGGAGGCACATACAGAGCTGATTCATCGTCTGAAAAATATATGCATTTTAGGAAGCAAACTGTTATTAGCTGACACTTTTCCACTTTCAGGAAATAAAATTCAGTGAGAGATTCAGAAAGCTATTAAAAATGTCAACAAATGAAACATGGTGCAATAGTAAATTCTCTCAAACAACCTCAAAAGTAACTTCTTTTTAGTGTCAAAATACATAAATAAATATACTTTAAAATATTAGCATTTCCACCAAAAATGAATAAAATACAAAGAGTTTGCTTTGTTTTCCTCATTCTCTGCTTTTTACACAAAATATTACCACAGTGACATAAACACAGAATTCCCATAAATGCATAAATGCAGTACTTCAACCAGTCCAACCAGCAACAACTGTGCCATATTTCACTGTAAGGAACTTACAGTCACATCTTGAAACTGAAGGCGCATAGCAGAGCCTGATGGTTGTGGTCGGCTGGTGATCTCCAGTATTGTCCTTAACAGAATATCTAGCAAGCTGCTTACGATCACATCAATTTCTTCCAGAACAGATTTTTCCTTGAAAAATAAATAAGATACTGAAATTATAAAAACAGAAAGATGACCATAAAGTTTTCCTTTGATATGGCTTTAGAAACCAATGATAGCTTTGTTACAAATATTTCATTTGAGAAACTTTTCTCTAGTTAAGATATTGTTTAATTCTACTGACGTTATCTTAACCATTTTCAATTACATTGTACTGAAATACAGAGGACTGCTAAGAGGATGACTTTTAAAACGAAAACATTCATCAAATTAGCATATTCCTATTTTCAATTAATGTTTAAAATAATATTGGTGGGTTTTTCACTGAAGCTGATAACAGGTAATGCCCATATATTTTCTGAGGAAATCCACAAATGAGGCTTAAAGTCCAAAAAGTAGAACTAGGTTTTCAAACTTTTAAACTAGCACTGGGAACAAATAGATGGTACTCAACCTTCAAGACCTGCTTCAGCAATAAGGACCAACCACACTGCTTTCTGTCAACTGAACAGCACAAATAAATCAGCCATTTATGTAAGACTACAGCTTGTACACAACATCAGTGCAAAGGAGCCAAATTGTTCATCGCCAAAATAGATCATGAATATCTTAATTAGACACAAGAAAACATTTGATGAAGTCAAGTTTCCTTTTTAAATCAGACAGAAATATGTTTTCCCTACTTCAGCAATGTTTTCTGTCTCCAAGGCAGCAGACAACACCATCTTCCTCTAAGCCATTTTATCCACTGGT